>NC_034600.1:24692227-24711254 GCF_900095145.1 Mus pahari
TCTCTCTCTCTCTCTCTCTCTCTCTCTCTCTCTCTCTCTCTCTCTCTCTCTCTCTCTCTCTCTCTCTCTCTCTCTCTCAGCTGTGCTCCACAGGGTTGGCACTATGTCTGTAGCTCACAGCAGTACAACAATGACCTCTGTCTCCTTCATTTTCTACTCCCTTCGTTTGTTCAGTCTCCAAGGCCGACAGAGTGCTTTGAAACCAGAAACATTTGGGGGCTGTTCCTTCTCTCCGGTGTCGCGGGTGTCCTGCCCTACCTATTGCCTTTGTGACAAATCCTTGCATTTGAATGTCTTCGATGTTTTGCTGTTTTTAAGATGCTGAACATTCATTAGGAAGATGTTGAGAAACTTGAGAAAGAGTCTCAAGTAGATCTGGTAGATCTTTAACACAAGATCGTGCGCGCTTACTCCTGAGGCAGCTCACGGGTGCTTCTATTTTCCTTCTTTATTGCTTTGGTAGGCAGCTCGCGGGACGTCCAGAGTGGCTGAGGGCATGCTGTTCAGTAACGGTGGCTATTTGGGAAAACAATCTGTAAAGTTGATAAGCACGTGAGTGTGCTCACAGCGGGGGAGAATTCTAGGGAATCTGGTTGGAGACATATAAGGCTTTTCTTGCTGGGTTAGCTGTCCTGGATGTTATCCAAAGATTCACATGTCTTAGGACTAGGAAAAGAAACTGACCAAAACAAAAAGGAATACAGACACTTCTGCCAAGTAACATGAATCTATGAAATAGCTCTTCAAAGCAAAGCTAGGGCTTTTCAGGTATTCCCTGCTGGTGAGCTGCTGCCCCCATCTGGGGACATTGGGAACTGAAGTTTTTTATTTGTTCAGTCCAGGTCTCATTTTCCAGGGGAGGCGTTTGCTTGTCTGTCCTGTGCAAATGTGTTTTTGCTGAAGTTTGAAGAAGTGCCATACTCTGAAAAGTTTATTCAGTTTATGGCGAATCCGAATAACTCCAAGGATTTTTATTTTCCCGGGTCGAGGATGTCTCCTTAGCTTCGGGAACCAACTGTTCTGGCTCCATTCTCCTAAGAGGCTAAGTTAACCACCCCATCCTTCTTGGCAGCCCTGGACTCGCAAGGAGCGCTTCCTGACTCGGCATCTTGCCTAAGGGCATCTGCCCATAAAAGGGAGCGTTTGTACTTTGATGTCTAAGCTACCTTGGGCTCTGATTCCATCTTAAAATAATAATAATAATAATAATAATCGCCGGGTGGTGGTGGCGCACGCCTTTAGTCCCAGCACTTGGGAGGCAGAGGAAGGCGGATTTTTTAGTTCGAAGCCAGCCTGGTCTACAAAGTAAGTTCCAGGACAGCCAGTGCTATACAGAGAAACCCTGTCTCGAAAAACAAAACAAAACAAAACAAAATCTTTATTGAAAAGGAACATCTACTTAACTCAAATAAACTCTTAGGCCTTAAATGGAGCCTTCCCTTTTAATGAACAGGAGTTCTGGAAGCAATGTGCGCTTGGAGGAGAGACTGAATATATATTTTTAAAGTCAAATGAAGAAGCTCACCACTAGGAGACAGTGCTGATATACAGTTCAAGAATAGCTTAACCAAAATCAGTCCTTCTGATGACATTTTTTAAATCAAAGGATATAAGAATGATGAAAGGCTATAATATTTTGTGCTGTAATAAAGTTCTGGAAAGGATATTAAAGGGAAATACATTTTTCAGTGTAAGACATCTGGAAGTCCAGTAGCCTTTCTGTCATCCGAGATGGAAAAATCCTGAGCTTGCTCTGAGACTGTAAGAGAGATAGAAGATAGCAGTTGGCAAAGAAAACCAGGTTGGGCTCTCAGTGCATTAGCTCTGTGTTCTGGGAGCAGGGGATTAATTGCTAGAAAATTCTACAAGTTTCTTTTCCCTTCAAACACACTATCTGTTTTAATATCCTAGCATTCCAATGAAGTAAATGGTGCTGCAATTTTTCATAGCTGGAGACATTGAGGTATAGAGATTTTGTACAGGACTAGAATTACAGAGCCACAAGGAGTCAAGTAGAATCAAAACAGTCTCATGTCTCATTTGTCTTTTTTATTGTTTGAAAATTGTATGCACAGTCCACTCCCTTCCAGCTCCTCCCATATCCCCATATCCCCACCACCACTTTCCCCTCTCATTTTTTTTTTTTTNTGTTTTTGTTTGTTTAAAAATCTTTTTCATTACAAGTTTTTGTTTTTTGTTTTTTTTGGTTTTTTTGAGACAGGGTTTCTCTGTACAGCCCTGGCTGTCCTGGAACTCACTTTGTAGACCAGGCTGACCTCGAACTCAGAAATCTGCCTGCCTCTGCCTCCCAAGTGCTGGGATTAAAGGCGTGCGTCACCACTGCCTGCTTCATGCGGTCTTTTTAACATCCACTGAGCGCAGTAAGTTCTGCTAGGATGTTATTAGGTGCAGGCGTGGGGAGGGGCAAAGGCCGGAGCATACAAATGACAGCTGCTTCTTTTAACAGCTGAAAAGAGCTACAGTGTTGAACTACAGTAACAAACTGGCCTGGCAAGGTCAGGTGTTCCCTCCCCCCCCACCACCACCACTGGAGCAAAGGTAGCATGAATTCTGGGAGAGTAGCCAGTCATTTTCTGGTTGGATTGTGGAGTATTCAGTCCCAGAGTAACACATCTCACTCCCTTCTCCCTAAGACTCAGGTATCATCAGGAAACAGGGTGTGGAAAGACTATAAGAACTGGAGGTGGTACCAGGAAACAGTGTGGCTTAGCTAGGATTTTTTTCTTTTTCTTTTTCTTTTTCTTTTTTTAAATTTTAGTTATGAGTATACTGTAGCTGTCATCAGACACATCAGAAGAGGGCATCAGATCCCATTACAGATGTTTGTAAGCCACCATGTGGTTGCTGGGAATGGAACTCAGGACCTCTTGAAGAACAGTCAGCGCTCTTAACCACTGAGCCATCTCTCCAGCCCTTAGTTAGGATTTCCACTGCTGTGACAAAAGGCCATGCTCAGAAGCAATCTGGAAAGGAAAGGATTAGACATCTAGGGAAGTCTGGACAGGAACTCAAGGCAGGAAGATAGAGGCAGGAACTGATGCAGAAGCCATGCCAGAACACTGGCTTGCTCAGTTTTCTTTCTTATATATCCCAGGACCACTGTCCAGGGTTGGGACCACATACAGTGGGCTGGGCCTTCCCACATCAATAATCGGAAAAGAAAATACCCCTTGGGCTTGCCCACAGGCCAATCTGGTGGGGGCACTCTCTCGGTCCAGGCTCCCTCCTCCCAAATGACTAGCGTGTATTGTGTTCACATAAAACTAGTTAGCACAGCAGTGGTTTCTGGACACAACAGGTGATGGCACATATTCCTTTACAATAGTTGTGATCATGTGTGGAAGACCTGCATAAGATCAATCCAGCCAAAACTCCTAGTGTGAGTGTGGGAGGGACTCATGAAGTCCCACCCCTAGCTGAAGAGGTATTGGCAATGGATGCCTTCTGTGGGAGAATCAGTTTTCTTTAGGGATATGGCCCCAGTAAAGCTACTTTTGCTCCGGTAGATGGCTGTACACCTGCCCACATATCGGTAAGTCTGGCCCTCTGAAAGAGAAGTATATTCTGTTAACCACTGAGCCATCTCTCCAGCCATGTCTTTTAATTTCTTTATTTACTTATTTTTTGAGACAGGGTCTCACTATGTAGCCCCAGATGACTTGGAACTTGATAAGGGCACCAGGCTGGTCTTGAACTCACAATCTCAGCACCTTGAGTGCTGTGAACAAATGCACAAGCCACTATGATGTCTAATCCTAGTTGTTAACCTTATATCTGGAACTGATTAAAACCCAAGCAGGCACACGAATCACAGGCACAGACACACCTGGTACATTCCTGTAGGTATATATATATATATATATATATATATATATATATATTTTCCTATATACATATACATATATATATATACATACATATACATACACACACACACACACACACACACACACACACACATGCGTGGGAGGAGAAGGAATCGTTTGCTTTTGGCTTGCTTGTCCTCACTCTCATTGACAGGTTCATTGGAGCCATTCCTTCGAGGGTAGAACCAAGTTCTTTAGGATTCTAATGTATACTGAAGACCAGGTGAGATATTCTCCAGCCTTGTGGACTTCCTATTGGGAGACACGCATTGTTGGACTAGCCAGACCACAGCCTTGTAGACTTCCTGTTGGGAGACACGCATTGTTGGACTAGCCAGACCACAGCCTGTAAATCACTGTAGCAAATCATGGACGACTTTAATAAAAACTCTTCATAATAAATAGAGATTCATTCTCTTCTGTTCCTCCAGCACAGAGGATCTCAACCTTCCTGTGGGTTAATAAATGGGGTCCCACATCTGACCCAGGGCGAGGTGGCAAGTCTGACTGCACTGTGGACCCCACTCCACCCGGGCTATGAGAAGCTGCAGGACCCCCGCTCAGGATCCTGCTTCGGGGTGGGGGAAGGCATAGTCTGGGGTCCCTGCGGAGCTACTGGGATTGGCTCAGGGGTCCCAGTCCACATAGAGGACATCCCAGACTGTGCTGTATGCAGCAGAAGAACTGAGATCAGAGTGTGGGCCCACAGGTGGGCTCTGGGCAGGAAGAGCGAGCTCCCGCTGGTCACCACAGGGTGAGAGGCCTTACAGAGAGGCTTCCTGGCAGGAGGTTAGATGTGAGTCTCTTTATGTTAAGATCTGCTCCATTGCTCCAGCACAGCGAAGCCTGATGGGAAGAGAAAGTCCATGATTTTAAAGTGTTTATTGTAGAAAGGCAGAGAGAGGGAGAAGAGTAGAGAAGTAGAGGCCAAGCCATTGCCATGTGTAGAGAGGGAGAGCAAGAGGGAGAGGAGGGGGGCTGGTGAGATGGCTCAGCGGAGCACCCAACTGCTCTTCCAAAGGTGCAGAGTTCAAATCCCAGCAACCACATGGTGGCTCACAACCACCCATAACAAGATCTGATGCCCTCTTCTGGAGTGACTGGGCTAAACAGAGAAATGTTGTCTTAAAAAAAATAAAAAAAAAAAAAAAATAAAAAAAAAAAAAAAAAAAAAAGAGGGAGAGGAGGGGACAAACAGCTCCTTTTATAGTGGGCTGGCCTACCTGGCTGTTGCAAGGTAACTGTGGGGGTGGAGTCCGGACAGCCTACTTGACTGATGGCCACAGAATTATGGTGCTGGGGCCTTGTGTCAGGAGCCTAGTGTCTGGGAGCATGGCGAACAGGCCTTCTGTCCCTTGCAGATTCATCTGCTGGGTCTCTGGGGTTTAAACCTAGCTCGACCAGAAAATAGGCTGCCTTTCACAGTCCCACACCTTCCTAATGCTGCAGTTCTTCATGTTTGGTGACCCCTAACTATAAAATTATTTCATTGCTACTTCATAACTGTAATTTTGATACTGTTATGAGTTGCAATGTAAATATCTGATATGCAGGGTATCTAATATGCAACCCTAGTGAAAGGATCATTCGATCTCCACAAGGGTCATGGCCCACAAGGTTGAGAATTACTGCTCTAGGCATGGTGGTGCACGCCTTTAATCGGGAGGCAGAGGCAGGCAGATTTCTGAGTTTGAGGCCAGCCTGGTCTACAAAGGATATCCAGGGCTACACAGAGAAACCCTGTCTCGAAAAACAAAAAAACAAAACCAAAACCAAACAAACAAAAAAAGAAACTCCTGTCAAATATAACTGCCACACTTGGCTACATATTTATTTATTTATTTATTATTATTATTTTTTAAGATTTATTTATTATATGTAAGTACACTGTAGCTGTCTTCAGGCACACCAGAAGAGGGCATCGGATCTCATTACAGATGGTTGTGAGCCACCATGTGGTTGCTGGGATTTGAACTCTTGACCTTCGGAAGAACAGTCAGTGCTCTTAACCGCTGAGCCATCTCTCCAGCCCTATTTATTATTTTTTAAGCTACCAAAGTGCTTCACAACTGTCTGGTTCACTGGAGCACTTCAGTGGGCCCAGTTTTGAGCAGCATAGAGGGTTACCTTCTGCTCCCGTCGTCTCTCCTCAGCATGCCTGTGTGTCTTGTGGTCAGGGTGAGTCTGGGAATGGAGAGAACACTGGGATTCTCACAACAGGACTCCGTGGTCTGGATGTTTAACAACTAGTCCCGTATGACTGATTTTTCTATACGAATACATTTACCACAGCAATAGTCGAGACCATTAATGGGCCACAAAAAAAATTGTCTTGAATGTTTTCAACCAGCACGTTTTTATTAATGAAATGGAATGGAAGCAGACAGAACAGAAAACCCCAGAGTGGATCCTTTGTCTCTTCTTTGTGGTTATATGTTAAGTTTTACAGGGCTGGTGCATACGATGTTTCTCTCTAAGGGTCATGCTCAAAAGATCTTAGGATCCACTGCTAGAAGCACCTTAGGTAAAGTTGGTTGCTATGTCATTTATGATATGGTCCCTGAGTAGTTACTATGTCACTTGTGGTGGTTCGTGTCCTACACTCCTACCTGAAATGGGATTGACATCTGGGTGGCTTTCTCTTTGCCGCAGTGACTTCTGTAACCCTGCTACATGGCAGATACTTAGAAAATCTGTTCAGGGTTTACCATGGACTTTTCCTTCCTTTGCTTCTAAGTAAATTCCTAAAACATAGTTTCGTAACTGTAAAATGCTATTACTTGGGATTCCATTATGTCTAACTAGCACCAATCATGGGTGTCGGCTGGTATGAACGCAAACGCTGACTTTCAGCCGCCTTTTCCTTCCGGGTACACACCGTGGCCCAGACACGGAGGAGTTTACCCCAAAACCGTTGCCCTGTGGCTACTGTGCGGACTTGAATTTTTGTTTTTCAAAGAGCTCCCTCAGCTGCTGCTCAGTAGTGGCCTCCTTCTGCTGCATCAGCTCGGCTGCTCCCTTGGTCACGCCCCAAGCATCTGGCCTGGACATTGAAGGGTTGTACGGCCTGCCGGAAGCTATTCGCAGATTCTGCCAGTATTCCTTTCTGGCCCTGTGGAAACCAAACACGCATCAGGATCCACGATACACCCACAGCACACACAGGCTCTCCAGAACACCCTCAGAGCCTTTATCGGTCTCTGAAAATCTGGCTATGAATATGTGCTTTCTAATCCAGATTGAGGCATTCCACCACTTAGACCTTTAGGGCTCTTTTGAACCCAAGCATAGAGATTAAAAGCCTAAAATTTAGAATCAGGATATCTTCTATCCAATATATACAACCTTTCTGTCCTGGTGTCCTGGCCACATTTTAAAATCTTGTATTAGCTGGGTGGTGGTGGTGCACACTTTTAATCCCAGCCCTTAGGAGGCAGGGGCAGGCGGAGATCTGTGAGTGTGAGACTAGCCTGGGCTACAGAGTGAGCTCCAGGACAGCCAGGCTACACAGAGAACTTTTATTAGAATGTATTAATTGTGGGAATCATGTGCTTCATGATGGTGCTTTCATGTGTGTGTGTGTGTGTGTGTGTGTGTTCGCTGTGGCACTCTCATATGTGTGTGTGTTCAATATGGCTCTCTCTCCTCTGTGTATGTGTGGTATGTGTATGTGTATTCTCTATGACACTCTCACACGTGTGTGACATACATTGATCATACCCACCCCTCTGTTCTTCTGCAGCTCTCTCCCTCCAACCACATCTGAACTTGTCTGGAGACAAGTTGGCCTCTGTGGCTGGGCACTGCCTCCATCCAACTTTGTTATACTGTCACTGTCTCCTCCTGCTTCAGGCCTCATCAGGTCTGGTAGCCCATCTAGAAAGCATCTACACTGGCTCTTACATCTACTAGACTCCTGAAAATCTCCCTTGCCCTAGGCTCCCCATCACCTTGGGAATGAGGTCACACACCAGTGAGCACACTGAAGATGGACCTACCCCTGCTAGTCCTGGAGTCTGCTTTCTATGAAACTGTCTCCACTCTCAGACTTATAACCCTCCCTCCCTCCCTCCTCCTCTTGGTACCTCCCATCAGAGGCTGCTCTTTTGCCTGACAATGTAACTTATCCTTCGGACTTCAGCTCTGGCCACAGCTTCCCCCTCTGCCTTTTGCTGCCATAGACTGTTAGCTCAGAGCCCACACTGCTGCGCATCTCTCTGTACTTGAAGCTCACCATGTCATCTGAATTTCCTTATCTATTTCTCTGTCTTTTAGGTTAACTCTTTGGGGACTGGGGTGCCCGTCCTCCTTTTCTACCTGGTGGGATCCTATTTAGCTTTCTTAATCCAGCTTTCAAGAGCCCCTATTCTAAGATGTTGTCCTGGTTGGCACAGAGTCACTTCTTCACTTCTCACAAGCTGTAGAATAATGTACTATAATGCCTTTATTTTCCTCTTGTTGCTTTTCCCTTTTTATTATAAGTGTGTGTCCCATGTAGACCATGCTGGACTCAGACTCACTATGTAGCCGAGGCTGGCCTTGAACTCCCTGCTTCTTCTTTCCCATGCCTGAAGTACTGGGATTACAAGTGTGGAACACCATGCCAAGCATTGATTTTGTGAGCCATTCGTCCCTGTGAGACTCTCGGAGTCAGAAGTCAGAGGTTCCTAGTTGTTGGTGCCTAGCCCAGTACCAGAGGTATTTCCTTGTTCATCTCCCCCAGTGGAGTGTGAACTATGAGGAGAGATCTTGCCTATTATACCAAAAACCTCATTTCCAGCTCTGAAAATTGTGATGCAAAACATATAGCATTAATATAAATTATTAATGCAATGCTACACTCAATTAAATGCTGCTGGGAGCTTATTTCTCAAGCTTTGCTATGTATCATAAAACCTCTCTCCCACCGAACTGCCCCAGGCCTGAGTTATACTCAACTCTTTTTTTTTTTTTTTTTTTAAAGCAAGGTTTCTCTGTATAGCCCTGGCTATCCTGGAACTCACTCGGTAGATCAAGTTGGCCTCAAACTCAGGGATTCACCTACCCTACTTCCCCAGTGTTGAGATTCAAGGCATGTGCCACCACGCCCTGCTTCACTCTTTAAAAGTCAGCATGAGTGGACACCTCGTGGACTGTGCCTTCCTGGAACACAGACTCACACTTGCGTGCTATTTAAATTGCAATATATCTTAACCCTCTGCATAAGCCATCTGGGCCGATGCTTTAGAAGCAGCTCTGGTAAAGACTGTGGAGGAGTTAGACCGGAAGTGGAAAGGGACCTTTGACTTGGACATCGGGGAAGCAGTGGGAGTGGGAGGTACTGACCTTGCTCTGATCCAGGGTTTGGTGTGCATGTCCAAGCCACTTCCCCAGCTGCCATGTTTCTCTGAGGCCGGTGGCAAAAACCCCCTCTCTGGGGCCAGCTCCTCTGCAATCGCCCTGATGTGGTAGGGCTCAAATCCGCAGCAGCCGCCAATGTACCTGACCCCCAGGTTGTAGGCCTCTCTGGCGTATTTTTGAATATCCCATCTGGTGGCAACTCTGGGTTCCAATCCTGGAATAAACAATATTATGTCTGAGTTCTTTTTATATATAAAACAAACAAACAGACAGACAAACAATCCCAACAACAACAAAACAACGACGACAACAAAGGGCTGGAGAGATAGCTAAGCGAATACGATCACTTGCTGCTCAGACACGGGGACCTGTGTTGGGACCATGCTGGGCGGCTCACAAACAGTCTATAGCTTCAGTCCAGATCTGGACTCTACAGGCACACACAGACACACATGTGCACACACATATGTGCACACACAGACACACATGTGCACACAGACACACATGTGCACACACAGACACACACAGACACACATGTGCACACACAGACACACATGTGCACACACACAGAGACACACATGTGCACACACACAGAGACACACATGTGCACACACAGACACACATGTGCACACACACACACACAGACGCACACACATACATAATTAAAAATAAATCTTTAAGGAAGGTAGAAAGTGAGAGAGCAGGATATTTGATGCCCTTCTCTGGCCGCTGCATGTAAACACATGAATACATGTAAACATGCACATGTATACACACACATATACAATTAACATAAAATATCTTAAGAGGGAATAGGGTTTTGGAAATAATTTAATCTTATTTTTGTGATTAAAAAGATAAATAAGGGGGCTGGAGAGATGGCTCAGTAGTTAAGAGCACTGACTGCTCTTCCAAAGGTCCTGAGTTCAAATCCCAGCAACCACATGGTGGCTCACAACCATCCGAAATGAGATCTCACGTCCTCTTCTGGTGTGACTGAAGACAGCTACAGTGTACTTAGATATAATAAATAAAACTTTAAAAAAAAAAGATAAATAAGGATGAAAGGCTATTTCCTAAGGTCACACACTTCAGCAACAGAGGTAGGACCAGGACGAGCTCTCTTTCAGATGAGCCCACCACAGAGGGCAGCTTTTCGTCACCTCTAAGGCACGACTCCCTGGTTGTCCCCTCTGGTTTCACACTTAAGTTCATGGTTGTTGTAGTTCCCCTTAGTGGTTCTGTTTGTCCTTCCACTACCTAATAAGGGGAGTTTTGACTACAGGGTCAGAAACTCGGGGGCAAGAGCTGACATGCACAGCGGTTTCTCTCCGGCGATAACATCTCTCTGGCTATATAAATTCATTTGAAATTTCTCAAGCAAAGATATTGAGACAATTTATAATAAGGTCTGTCTTACCAAAGGGGAATTCTGGGAGATCAATAAACCCCTGTTTGCCACAGTCAGGGGTGTGGTAGGCCAGGGGCTGGCTCATCAGGTAAGCTTTCAACCGCGCAGCCTCCAAACCCTCCTTCATGAGCTTCACAGTCTGTAAGCTGACGCTGGGGTCGAAGTGGCAGTTCACACCGACAATGGAGGCGCCTGGAAGTGAGGGGGCACGTTAGTGTGTGTGTGTGGGGGACACCAGATTCTGGCAGGTTCCATGCTCCCGTCACCATCAGAAGCTTGTCTCAGCGAGAACTGAAAGACAGCGTTTGGCCGTCACAGAACCTGTCACCTGTGAGGAAGAACAGTCCAGAGCAGCCAGGAAATGTTTTCTGAGAAAAGTGCTCAGAAGAGTCTGGTAAAATTGAAGTGTCACTTAAGCGCATTGGGTTGTCCATCTTTTTTTTTTTTTTCTTTTAAATCATCATTAGAGGGTTTTTTTTTTCCCCCTCAAGTTTCAGCAGTCAGTTTTTCATCATGTGACATTCTGTGGCAAGCACTGTGATTTTTCAGTGCTCCCAGCTGCTGGATTGCACCTGTGTTTAGCATTATGCTGGTCATCCAAGGCCAGAATAAACACGCTCTCTCACCAGGCGTGTTCAGTAAGTTCACAAAGGCCCCTTGGGCCAAGCAACAGAAAGTTATTTAGGGAAAGGCTTTTTTTGTTTTTGTTGTTGTTGTTTTTGTTTTTTTTTTTTTTGGTTTGTTATCAAGAGAATTTTGTGACTAGGATTAGTGATTTGAAAAATATCTCAGCCAGGCATGGCGGCGCACGCCTTTAATCCCAGCACTCAGGAGGCAGGCGCAGGTGGATTTCTGAGTTCGAGGCCAGCCTGGTTTATAAAGTGAGTTCCAGGACAGCTAGGGCTACACAGAGAAACCCTGTCTCAAAAAACCAAAAATCTCAAAAAACTCCTTTAACTTGAAGTGTCTAATCTTTTTAACACCTATCAATCAAAATGCTCGTTGGCGTGTCAGCCTCCCAGACCAGAGGCAGAACAGAGCTGGCACCTTAATGTGTTCTTCTGAAGTCTGTTGTTGTCACGTTTGAGTTAATGAGACGAAATATGTCTTAGATATCTCAGTTTTTAAAAAGATGTGTGTGGTCATTATGTGTTTAACTGTGTCTGGAGCCAGGATACCCAACTGTGATGTGACTGTCGTTAGGTATGGCTTTGGAAATGTTGTCATCCAGTAGATTTGAAGAGAGAGACAGGATGCTGCTAACAGTTCTGCCCTCTTTTTTCTTTCTTTCTTTCTTTTTTTTTTTTTTTTGGTTTTTCGAGACAGGGTTTCTCTGTATAGCCCTGGCTGTCCTGGAACTCACTNTGTAGACCAGGCTGGCCTCGAACTCAGAAATCCACCTGCCTCTGCCTCCCGAGTGCTGGGATTAAAGTCGTGCGCCACCATGCCTGGCACAGTTCTGCCCTCCTCTTTCTTCTTTTTGAACTTAAGAACTTTCAGTAAAGAGTTGGGGGAGCTGGCTCGGTGAGAACTGTGAAAGTCGGAGGATCTGAGTTCAAATCCTCGGTGCCAACCTGCTGGCATCACCTTGCAAGCCTGTGAGCACAGCACTGGGTGTCTGTCGTGGGGTGATGGAGCCAGGCCAATCCCAGCAGCTTGCTGGCCTCCTGCCTAACCTAACCGATAGCTTTCAGGCTCTGTGAGGGAGATCCTACCTCCGCTCACCTAACATCTTCACTTGGAGTTTTTGTGGGACTGAGTCTCACGCTGTAGCCCAGGCTGACCTCAAACTATTCAATCCCCCTGCTGTAGCCTTCCCAGGATGGGGGTTACAGGTGTGGACCACACCCATTCTCATCTGCATCTTGACCTTTTGACTTTGATTTTGAATGTGGAGCACCCATAGTTTCTCTTTCCTTAATTTTAATTATACTGATTAATTATATATTGGCTATTAATTAGATACTTGATAGATGTAGGGTTCCTTGTAAGAGGAAATGTAAATAGAATTTGCTCTCTGACATCACAGACTTTATATTTTAGCTCAGGGCTTGCCAAGATTTGGCCCATGAACGTACGGTTTTATGATGAATTATGTTAGTGGCTATTCATCCACATCTCCTTGTATAAGAAGATACAAGAACATGCTAAAGACTCTGAGAAGCCTACAGTGGAGATCCATGCACAAGTTTAGTGTGGCGTCATCTAAATACATCTGACCTACCAACATTTTCACACATGGAAAAAGGTGTTTTAAATGTGTTGTGTAATTAGAAAGTGATGTGTTTTAGGGACTAGGGATACGCACATCAGATTCATGGAGGTAGAATTCGAGCTAAGCATTGGAAGAGGGACTGGGTTTATTAGACAGGTGCTGTTAAAGATCTGTGATGTGCTCGGCACTGTACCACACAGATGCTCAGGGCTGAGCCAAGCAGACCTAATCTTCACCTTCATGCATGTTAGTCTAGTGAGGGTGATTGTAAACAGATGAATGCTGTAAATGAGGCTACCTATAATTGGAGCACAGGATACAAAAGGCCAGCAGAATGATGGGAGAGGGCTACCGGCAGGCCCAGCCCACCTGCCAATTACACAGCAAATGATAGAGTCCCCACTGATCTTGAAGACAGCTAACTCATCCCCTCTCATTTTATAGTTCCCATAAAAATTAGGATTATACAATTTTCTTCCTAAATACAAATATTTGTTACTGTTAATGGCAAGTATGAAACAGATTTTTTTATGGAAAATCAAGAGGTGGATAAAAACTATAAATTAAACAAATCACCAATGTGTCTTTAGTTCACCGAGTGTGTCCCCTCTTCCCCTGACACTGAGTTATAACTTGGATTTAAAATGCGACAGTTTAGAAAACAGCCTGTGACTTTTCCCTAATTGAAATGAAACCCAATGTGAGGAAGAGAAATTGGATAAAAAGATATATTAGGTGGTCAGTATTTCATATCAAAGTTTCTTTTGATTTATTATACCAATTACACGAAGCAAAGCAACCTAGCCCATGAGAAAAGAAAAGCTTTGCCAAGGAGACAACCAACTCTGAAGTTATTAATGTTTAAAGAGCCTCGACTTGAGACATGTTTAAGTAAAACACAGCTTCTCATATCATTTCTGTTGTCTTTCCCAAACATTCTTCTTTTTTCTAAGCATTAACCCTCCAGCATGTCTGACTACCCTTTTTCACAGGGCTGCCGTGCATATGTGGCTTGGGATTCAAGAATGACATCTTTTTGTTTTTGTTTTTGTTTTTGTTTTTCCAGACAGGGTTTCTCTGTGTAGCCCTGGCTGTCCTCGAACTCAGAAATCCGCCTGCCTCTGCCTCCTGAGTGCTAGGATTAAAGGCGTGTGCCACCATGCCCGGCCAAGAATGACATTTTACTGTCCCTTAAAAACATACATTTGCCGGGCAGTGGTGGTGCATGCCTTTAATCCTAGCACTCGGGAGACAGAGGCAGGTGGATTTCTGAGTTCGAGGCCAGCCTGGTCTACAGAGTGAGTTCCAGGACAGCCAGGACTATACAGAGAAACCCTGTCTCAGAAAAAAACAAAACAAAACAACAACAACAACAACAAACATACATTTATGGTGAGATGGCTAAGTGGGTCCTAAGTTCAGATTCCGAGCACCCACACAAAAAGCTGGGCATAGCAGCACACACGGATAGTCCCGGTACTGTGAGGTCAAGACAGAGAAGTGGATTTGGGGAGCTCAGGGGCGAGGCCAGCCTAGCCAATCTGTGAGCTCTAGGCTCAGTGAGCGACCCTGTCCTAAGAAGTAAGGTGAAGCTAGAGGGAGACACCTGACGTTTACCTCAGACCGCCACACGTGCACACGAATGCCAAACACACCCTCCCATTCGCACACATGAACAGTGTGTGTTTCCTTTATGTTATATTGAACATTTCACCAGTGGCAACCAGATGAAAATCTATCATACCTGCTTTCACTAGACGCACGGCACACTCTCCAGGGGACACGCCATGCAGATCTCCTTCGGGCCCGATGCACATGGTAGCTGCCACAGGCTTACCGGATGCTTTTAAGGCTTCCACCGCCCACACGGCTTCTTCAACATGTTCAAAATACTGAAACCAGCGAAGGGCAGAACACCTTTAATCACGTTTCCCACGAAACGATAGGAATACCATCCGATTATTACTTGAGGAACTGTCTAGTAATAACTCCGTTTCTAAGCGTTTTTGACCCAGAATAGAAGGAAGAGACAGTTTCTTAGTGTGAATAGAAGACAAAAGATTTGAAAACTGCTGTGTTAGGTGAACCGAGTCAGAGGCTGCAGAGGTCTGAGATGGGGAAAGATCTGGAAAGCTAAATAGATATTGTCGCTCCTTGAGGTTTGAACTGCATCCCATGCCGGCTTCCTGAGAGTAAGGAAGGGTTCTGTCTGAATGGATCCTCCTTGCTCACCTCTGCAATGAGGAAGTCCACATTCTTCTTCATGAACACCTCTAGCTGTTGGCGAAATATCTTTTTAACTTCCATCTCACTCTTGCAGCTAAGGTATGAAGGTGTCTGGCTCACACCTCCGGCAACCAAAGCGTCTCCTTCGTCAGCCACTTGCCGTGCAATGTCACAAGCAGCTTCGTTGACCTTCTGCCCCTAAAGTGGGTAAGTGGGAGGACACGTCTAAATTTACAGGTGAAACTGGAAAAAGAAATTATTACAAACACACCTACCTCTCAATTTTATTTTTAGCGTCATCATTTTTTTCCCCCCAGGAAGCAAGGGTTATGTGGACCAATGGTTGATCGAGTCTAGCAGTCTGTAAAGCTACACTCCTACCACGAGAAGCGCAGTAGGTGCAGGAGTAATATCTAGGTGGCAGCACATTGTCAACAGTCTGTGAGAGGACAATGGTTTCTACACAAAACAGACTAATCTGGAATTTTCTAATGCCAACCTGCTCTTAGGTCAGTACTTAGAAAATAATTGTGGTGACAATGAATAATAGCTTTTATGATTGATGTGACTAAAATTAAATTAGGATGATGACCAAATTCATGACTACTGTGCATTGCTCCCACGATAAATACCTACCCGGTAATCATTTAGACATTTAAGATCGAGCTGGCCTGGACAATGACATTTCTGTTTGTTTTATTTTTTGAAATGAAGTCTCATCCAGTCCAGGCTGTACTTGAACTCCCCGTTCTCCTGCCTTCACCTCCCAAGTGCTAAGATCATAGCACGCACAAGCCAGGCCAGCGTGTCTTTGTGCTGAGACAGCGTCTCATTCTGTTGCCTGTAACGCCGGGACTCAAGGATCCTCTTACCTCAGTCTCTTAAGTGGCTAGGAGCACACAGGGGGCCAACAAGCCTGCCTAGTCTGGGGTGTAGCTTGTGGGGAGGGCTCTTGCTTAGCATGTATGAGGCACTGGGCTCTACCCTCCGCATTGCAGACAACCACAAAATCCTCCCCCTTATCCTTAAAAAACAAAGCCAAACAAACCCACTATCACCCCCCAAATACCCAAACAAAAAATAAACAAAAAAACCAAGCACACCCATCACCTCAGGTCATTTAGATTTGGAATTTAGATCTCCCAATTCATTTTAAATATGACAGATCTCAGCCTTGATGGACAAGTGATTTGGCAATGGTAGGAGCGACTGCAGCTCAGCTTGCTTCCCCTGTACTCTGCATGCCTTTAATGACAGCACTTGGGAGGCAGAGAGGCAGGCAGAGCTCAGTGAGTTCCAGGTCAGCCAGGCTGCATAATAAGAGCTTGTCTCAGAAACATAGGGAGATGTATGGACTTGTAAAGATGCCATTTTGCTTAGCAGTGTAAGAGCAGACGGGACTCATTGTCGATTTAATCTGCTTCACCAATGCCTTCCTGTTAATTCTAAAGAGTGCAGCTCAAACCTGAGTCATATGTCTCTTATTCTGCTAAAAGAACAAAGTTCCAGCTTCCCTCTGTGGGAACTTGGGTGGTGGAGTGTCTGTGGTACCTTCACAAGTAGTGGCCTTGGTGGGTGGGTGGTACTCACAGAAATCTTCTCTGCCACATAGTTTCCTCTGTTTTCCAGCTTGTCTTCGCTTGCATAGAAAGTGAAGGTCTGCATGACGTTAGATCCAGCTCTGAGGAACTCCCGATGAAGCTGTCGAACTGAGAGAGCACAAGCAAAGCCATGATATCACTCATTCGTCCACCAACCTGCAAAGCCATGATGTCATTCATCCGTCCACCAAACTGCAACACTTTTCTGAGACTTAGGGGTTAACAAATACCAAATGGCTGGTCCAGCTGCTTGTCATTAGCTTGTCTGGGCCTATGGAGGGGGGAATCTCCGTCTCCTGGAACCTTCACCAAAGCTGTCATGACTAGATAGCTGGGTGATTAGAGAGGAGAGGGCTCATGGTGCTGCATCCCCTCCACCCGCCAAGCTCCCTGTGTTCTTGGTTTAGTTTGCTCATCTTGGAAGGTACTAGCAGGAGGGGAACAATCTGTTGTCTTGTCCTTGGAAAATGTCATGATCCACCCAAGGATATCTGACCAAAGCACCGTGTGGGTGGGCTCTGCATAAGACGCTCTCTAACGGGAAGAGAAGCCATTGGGCTGCAAGCTGAAGGAGTCCAGGTTCTCACTGGGTAGAGGTGAGGAAGAGCAGTCCCTGCAGTCCAAACCGCTTTGGCCAACACAAAGTGGCATCAGGTTTGGCACTGGGGAACATGACAAGAATCTACATGGGACATTGAAGAGATGTTGGAAAGGTGGTAGGCAATACAGTTGAAAAGAGGGCCTTAGAGCAGAGGACTTAGAGCGGCCTACTAGCCTGGTACCCACAGTTGGGGCTCTGGGTCTTAGGTGTGAGCTGGGATTGACTCAGTGGCTTTTTGCTTGGTTTTTAATTTAATTTAATTTTTATTTTTTTGCTTATTCACTTTACATCCTGCTCACTGCCCCCCCCCCCAGTCACCCCTCCCAACTCTTCCGTAGCTCCCTCCCCTAACCTTGTGCTTTCTGAAAGGCTTCTGTTTTCTTCTTCTTTTGAGAAAGACTCTCGTGGCAGTTTGACTGAGAATGCTCCCCCCCCCCCAAACACACACACACAAACACACAATCTCATGTTTGAATACTTGGTTTCCAGTCAGTGGAACTATTTAGGAAGGATTGAGAAGTGTGGCTCTGTTGGAGGAAGTGTATCACTGAGGGCCGGTTTTGAGATTTAAAAGGACTCTCCCCATGTTGGGAATTCACTTTGCCTTCTTCTTGTGATATGTGAGCCCCAGCTGCTACTCCAGCTTCTGCCGCTGCTCCCACTATAAGCCCCTGAATGAATGGCAAAAGCAAACACGTTCATGGCTGAAAAAGTAGTGTTTCCCATATAGTTATGGATGTTCAGTTTAAAGAGCAAACTCTGGGCTCTAAAGTGTTGCCTCTAACCCTATGGAGCTCGTCAAGTCCCCTGTTTTTGTCCTTTTGAAGGTTCCCTGGTTGGTTCTTGTTTCCAGCCTTCCTGGGAACTGTCATGCTAAGACAAATGGGAAACACTCATCTTAGAAAATGAGAAACTTGCTGTTTGTTTTATCAAGGGAATTAGCCAGGCAAAGGAAGGATCCAGCAATCCTGCTGCGCTCTGCAGGGCATTCTGAAATGTCAGGGGCCTAGAAAGCCCAGTCAAGGGCAGCTATGTCAGAGACCTGGAAAACAGCTTGGACATAGAACATAAAGGCTAAGGCTGGAGCTGTACCCGAGCCTCTGTGGAGTGCCTAGAACTCAGACAGAAACCTGTGTTTCTATTTTTAAGTGAATGGACAAACAAGAAAAAAACCAAAAAAACAAAACTTCTGTATTTTAGAAAATAGCTTCCCAAGCTTGAAACCCACCCTTTCATGATTTTAATCATGGAAACTTTAGCTCTCAGTAGGCAAGGAGCTTAAAACACACATCTAAGCTTTAAAGCTTGTTTTAATTAGCACAGGAATCAAATGAAAACAACCCATGGGGAGTTCCTGTCTATCACACACACAGAGCTGTCATGGGTGGGGAGGAATCTTAGAACAACGGTTAAGAGTGTAGACTGAGTGCAGACTGGGATCCCAGGCACTAGGATAGCATCATTTATCACCAGAAAGTCTATGGGTGGATTTCCAGAAGACCCATGAAAAGAACCTGGGAAGAGAGGACGTGTGTGTGTGTGTGTGTGTGTGTGTGTGTGTGTGTGTGTGTGTGTGTGTGTGCGCGCGCACGCGCGCGCACACATATGTACACATATACGTTCTACAACACAGAAAGTCTGTTTTCATAGAGTTTCCTATGGGGCAACCATCCAAAATAACTGATGACATCTCTTTACTTTAAACTGATTTGTTTTTTCATTCTCTCTCTCTCCTCTCCTCTCCTC
>NC_034600.1:24711792-24724755 GCF_900095145.1 Mus pahari
AAAGGGTCATTTGACCTCCCAAAGAGGTCAAGACCCACAGGTTGAGAACTACTGTTCTACAGATTCAAAGACAGTTCTCCTGTAGAATATTACTCAGGAGCCAAATGTGACCTGAACTAACACAAAAATTTAGTGTCAGTAGTCATATATATTGATGTTTTTTTTTTTAAAAAAAAAAGTAGGGCTGGAGAGATGGCTCAGCAGTTAAGAGCACTGACTGCTCTTCCAGAGGTCTTGAGTTCAATTCTCAACAACCATATGATGGCTCACAACCATCTGTAATGGGATCGGATACCCTCTTCTGGTGTGTCTGAAGATAGCTACAATGTATTCATATATATATATATATATATATATATATGTATATATTTCTTTTTAAAGAATTTTAGGCCAGCCTAGGCTCCATCTCAAAACTAAGCAAATACATAAAACTTGATTTGGGGCTGAAGAAGTAACTTAGTGCTAAAGCACAAGCCTAGCACTGTGAGGCCCTGAGTTCAATCCCCAGTATGGGGACCGGGTGGATATCAATGCATTTGATTAAGGCGGCCACTTTAGGGCCCAGCGGGAGTACTGTGTAACGTGCAGCAAAGGCACAATAATAGAAGCAGCGTTCTGCAGTCCTCAGGATTCTAGAAGCCACGCCCTCAGCCGATCCCTGTGTGGTTTGCATGGGATCATGGGGGGCAGGGGGCGGTGCCTAGCGGCATCCATTCCTTCCTCAGTCTTCCTCCAGCACTGAAAATTCAGGTCTTGCTCCGCTCACAAAAAATGTTTCAGATCAAGTCCCGCCTGCAGGAAAGTTCTTCAGGGCCTCTGTCAAGTCTAGCTATCGATCAGTCAAACTTACAAAAAGAAAAAAAAAATCACATTGTTTTATGTGCGTAAAATATGCACACCACCAATCACCCCTTCGCTAGGAGCATGAGTATCTTGCTCTTTTCTTTTTGCACAGTGGGAAGGATTGAACCCAAGGCCCTAGGATATGTCAGGCAAGAATCCTAATAGTTAGCTACATCCCCAGCCCTCAGCGTCAATGTTTTTTAAATATTCATTTATTTTTACCTTCCCCTAAAAGGCAAACAGCCACCATCCAGGAAAGATGTGTTACAGATCTGTCTTTCCTGACTCCTGCAGAGTCAGCTGAGCCTGACAGAGGGGCGCTGGCAGAGCCAGATGCCATATGGGATTTCAGTCTGTGGCAGAAAAAATGAGACCAAATGGTTCAGTGTCATGGAGTTTCCCCATCATTCTTGAAAAGCATGCACCTCCCAGAATCGTAAGCCGGGGCACATGCTTGATGCACCAAACGAGCTCAAAGCAACATCATAATGATAACATTGAGAATAGTGAGTGTTCCCATGCCAGGAATGAGTGCCCACCCTCCCCCACTGATAGCTCTCGACAGGCTGTCAAGGTGACACAGTTAAAATGTTCACCCGAGGTGAACTGTGGTGGCTGCCTCTGAAGGGGAGAGCATTAGTAGGGACAGTTTCTCAGATGGATGAGTGGGGTTGGGGCACGTTATATCTACTGTTGGATACCATCAACAGACTAGAGGGAGATAATAAAAGACTAGGGGTAAAATATCCCCATTTAAGGCAGAATGTGGAAGCCAGGACCTCCAGGAAGGCTAGGGTAGAGGTGCATCTCCTGCATCTAGAGAACTGAAAGAGATGAGGATTTGGCCCTGGACAAAATTACACAGAAGCCAAGGAGCATCCACATGGTGGCTCACAACCATCTGTAATGAGATCTGGTGCCCTCTTCTGGGGCGTCTGAAGACAGCTACAGTGTACTTTATATAATAAATAAATAAATCTTTAAAAAGAAAAGAAACGGGACCCCAAGACAGGGGTGAAACATATAAGTAGATTCACCCAAGAACTCTGAGAAGCCAGATCCCTCCCAGCATGCTCTGGGCTGACCTCTGTCCATTCCTCTGCTACGTATATGAATGTGTGTGTGTGTGTGTGTGTGTGTGTGTGTGTGTGTGTGTGTGTGAGGATGTGCGTGCTCCAGAGGTTAATACTGAGTGTATTTCTCATTTACCTTCTATGCTGTTTTTGAGACAGGGTCTCTCATTGAACCTGAAGCTCACTGATTCCGCTAGACAGGCTAGACAGCAAGCCCCGCCCCAGGGATCCTCCCTTCTCTGCCTCTCTGGTGTTTGACTCACAGGCATCCGGCTTTTTAATGTGGGCTCCGTGTGTGTATGGGGGATGGAATGCAGGCCCTCCTGCTTGAGGAGAAAGCGCTTTATCGACTTTACTGACAGTGACATTTCTCCAGTCCCAGATCCTCCCGTTTGAAGAGCAATGCTTCCCTCTTGCTTGAGAATCTGCAAAGACCTCGTCTTGGAAGGTGCTGTTTATTCCTTCCTGGTCACCAGTGTTCGGTGTTTTGGGAATATGGTGCATGGGATTTATATGGAGCAGGTAGATACCTGAATGCAGTAGGCCTGCGCTACAGCAGGGTGAACTGGACTAGTTGTCAAATATACAATGGAGAGATGGATCACGTACCACGGATCATAAAGTGTATGAGAGAAGGACAGACACATGGAGGAAAATGATCAAAGACTAAGCTGGCTAGAACAGAAGATGGAGAGTCTCGATGAGATGGAGGAGGAGGAGGAGAATTACAGAGAGGGAGCAGAAAGACAGGAGGAGGGTGTCCAAGGGGCTTGCTGTCTGCACACTGTAGGAGGACATCTCTTGGTAATGGCAAATTCTAGGGCAGGTGGCTGAGGTACAGCAAAGGGAAAGGTCCCTGGGGAGGAGATTTAGGCATTAGCAAACCGCTGAGTGGACTGTCCCTATGAACCCTGAAGACTGGTGAGGGGGAGAGAAAAATACAGTGATCCAAGTCCTAGACTCATCCAAAGTGAAGGGCAGGAGCCAGGTGGTGGGTGGGGTCACTGATAGAAGCAGAGAGAGCCATTGTGCTTCGCAGCATGTGAGTCTGTACTGATGGTTGTTGGCAGTGCCCAGGATCAATACCAGGGAGGGAAAACATTGCAGGCAGGCACCTGTCTCATGGTTTTCTCGCAGTTCATTCAACATAGCACACATCATCGTAGTTTAGGCACCTGTCTCATGGTTTGCTCTCGCAGTTCATTCAACATAGCACACATCATCATCGTAGTTTAGAATGGAGCTTGTACCAACCTGCCTCGGGGTGCTCCACGGCAGCCTCTGGGGTCCAGGGTCCAGCCTTGACATAGCCCCTCTTTTCCAGTGCAAAGACAAACCCTCCATCTCCAATCACAACTTCTCCAGCATTTAAGCGTTCTAAGATCCCCTGAATTTACAGACGAGGGAGAGAAAGGAGTTTCAAAGTCAAGTTCTATTTTTAATGGTTTTGCAAGTGTATTCTTGAGAAGTATAATTTCTTTAGCACCCTTGGTGTGAGTGAAAGTTTCCACCTTCTGTGAGGCCGATTGGCTCATCAGAGCTTCAGTGATCTGAAGAGGTTGAAATGTTGCAAACCCAGAGCCAACCTTGGGATGTGTTTGAACCCCAATGGCACATAGTCTTCCTCTGTACATCTTTGTGACCATTAGGTTAAATCCTCTGGAATGTTCCAACAGACCCCTAGTTTCCAACCAACCAAAGGGCTGCGAATGCTGTCTGATGGAATCATCAAACTGTTATGACTTAGGAACATGGAATTTGGTTCCTGAGCCCTAATCGCTCAGAGTGACTCCGGAATAAACTGCCCCGTCCCTTTGAAGTGTTGTGTTTTTGCATCAACATCAGAAAAGTGCATATGTATTTTATACACTTGTTTGTGGTAGAATGCTCAGCTACTAGAAATTGGCACAATCGTGGGTATGTGCTGGGTTTGTGGGTGTGTGCAGAGCCTGGGAGTCTTCAGTACACAGGATAAGTTATTGTCCGGTAGAGCACAGAAGTAGAACACTTGCCTAGGGCTGGCGAGATGGCTCAACGGGTAAGAGCACTGACTGCTCTTCCGAAGGTCCTGAGTTCAAATCCCAGCAACCACATGGTGGCTCACAACCACCCACAATGAGATCTGACGCCCTCTTCTGGTGTCTGAAGACAGCTACAGTGTACTTACATATAATAAATAAATAGATAAATAAATAAATAAATAAAATTAAAAAAAAAAAAAGAACACTTGCCTTGTATGCTTGAGGCTCTGGTATAACCGGAGGGGAATAAAAAAAGAACACATATTTTCCATCTGTATATTGTAATAATTCAGCTCACGTATACAGTGAATGAGCAAATTAGGGCAGTTAGGATTTAGAACTCCTTAATTGTTTATCATGGGGGGGATGAGACCCTTAGATTCTTTTCCTCTGGTTCCTTATAAAAAGGATACTGTGCTGGGCGTGGTGGTACATGCCTTTAATCACAGTATTTGGGAGGCAGAGGCAGGCGGATTTCTGAGTTCGAGGCCAGCCTGGTCTACAGAGTGAGTTCCAGGACAGCCAGGACTACACAGAGAAACCCTATCTCGAAAAACAAACAACAACAACAACAACAAAAAACCCCAAAACCAACCAACCAAACAAAAAAGCTTACTGTATTGTCCCTATCACCACTCTGATGAAGCCCACCTCTTCGTCTTTTAGAAGTGCTGGACATTTAACCCAGGATCTTTTTTACTCTAGGCCAGCACTCTTCCTGAGATGCGTCACAGGTGGCACACGTTCTTAAAGGACAGCCGGTATTCTTACTCTATCAATCGCCTAGAGGGGGGTTTAACACTGTCAGAGCTTGGGCTAGCATAGAAGGCTTAACGGTATTTTGAAGACTAAGAAGCCATGAGACACCTGGTTCAGATAGATCAGAGGTGGACAAATCACTTACAGGCTTCCGTTCTTGGCACTCTCTGCCACGGCATATCTGTCACGCACCCAGGAGTTTGTAAGAATGTACACCCTGCACCCCGTGCCAGATCAGGGAAGAGGCAGGCATAGCATTCATGAGATGATTTCCGGGCTGTGCTCCACGGCTACTCCATTTTAGTGCTGTGCAGCGACTGCCCCTGTGCTCAGGTGCGGGAGATGAATTTTGAATTTCGAATTGGAAACGGGTTTTTATAGGATGGAAAGTAATTTGCTAGTAAAACTGTTTTTGCAGTTTCTAAGAATCATGAACTTTAAATTCAACATTCCTGATTTTCAAGTTCTCTCTCTGATTTTAGAAATGGGAAATTAAAACCCAGAGTCTCTACATAATTTATCCAAGGTCCTAATGACTCTCTCATCCTTGAGTGGCTTTTAGATTTGATTTCAAATAGAGGTGGGGGGAGGGTAGGACAGCTCTGCAAAGGAGAGTGAATAGCTCTGGGGGATACACTGGAATATGCTCCTTTTGTGACATCCCTGGGGGGATACATTGGAATATGCTCCTTTTGTGACATCCCTGGGGGGATACATTGGAATATGCTCGCTTGCGACATCCCACTTGCTAGCCAAAGTGGGCTCTTCAGAACTGTGAAGAGAACGCAGGCCACAGAAATAGCACGAGGGAGCACAGGCTTGCGCAGTGAGAGTCCTCTGCATCTCCGTAGAGCCTCCTTCATTTTAACTCTCCTCCTCCACAGCCCCACCCCACACTGTTAGGATTGCAAGTGCTCGGAGAGAACCCATTGGCATCTTCCCTGTGGAACTGGAAATCACATGAGGATGTACGCTTTCCATGGCTAAGCCTGGAAGTCTGAGTTAGCAAACTATAAAGATACAGAATTGCTCATGTGAATTTTGAAATTCAAATATATATCATGATTACAATGTGTCTAAATACTACATTTAAAGTTAAACCTGTATATATATACAGATATATGCATGTGATAGTGATCTATAGCTATATATCATATATAATATAAATATATACCACACAAACAATGGGTCCTATAAATAGCTATGACTCACTTCCAGTGGAAATAACTAGTGACATAGTGGCAGTTAACATATCAATGAGATATGTTCAATGAGAACACAATTTCAAGTTTTAGTACACAACATTTTAGCACGCAGCATAGCCAGGAATCTGATCTTTGGAAATAGGGGTGATTTCCTTATTGTGTCAATCATGTGTGGAGTGATTATGTCAGCATAACTTAGATTCTACTCGTTTTTTTTTTCTTTTTTGCTTTTTTTTTTTTCAAGACAGGGTTTCTCTGTGTAGCCCTGGCTGTCCTGAACTCACTCTGTAGACCAGGCTGGCCTCGAACTCAGAAATTTATCTGCCTCTGCCTCCCAAGTGCTGGGATTAAAGGCATGTGCCACCACTGCCGGGCTGATTCTACTAGATTTTAATTGCCTAAATCTCAGAATTTTTTTGTTCCTAAATTAAACAGCAGGATGCACTATAAAAAGCTTTGTGTGTGTGTGTGTGTGTGTGTGTGTGTGTAAATTATTAAAAGAACATATATAACATCAGCTTATTCTTTTAAAGCATATATCTGCCTGGACAACTAGCAGAATGTATATCAAAATGTTGCAGATGCTGTTCTTTGTATTTTATCCAGATTTTATTTTGCAATGAATAAGTGTCCTTGTCATATCTTTTAATGCATACTATAGCCCTCGTTTTAACATTTACATGGAAACAGAGGTATTGGGGAGGAGCCCTTATGCCACTCAGTTCTTTTCTTGATAATTCTCTAAAGATTCCCCCATCTTGCCCCTCCCCCCACTGTATCGTGTTTTCAGACATTGTAGCACTGTGTATCCTAGACTGGTCTTGAACTCTGAACCTCTTGCCTCTTTCTCCTGAGTGCTGGGATTTCATCCATGCCCCATCAGCCCCTAGTAGAGAGGCTGGTGACGTTTGTAAGCTTGAGTTTGTTTAGTGGATTAGAATCCATGGTTTTACAAATGGGACTAAAGAGGGGTTTTGTGTGTGTGTGTGTGTGTGTGTGTGTGTGTGTGTGATAAGCCATATTTGCAGTCTTCAGGGGACATCATTTAGTAAATCTATGGACTGACAGTAATTGAAACCTTACTTGACTCACACACCCTTCTCACACACCCACATGCCGTCTCCCCTGGGGCGTGGCGTTTACGTTTTAACAGGGTTAGCTTTCTTCCTCCCTTTCCCTTAGACGCCTTTTTGAATAGGTGTTTGTCCCTTTACAAACTGGGCACGCTCCGTGGTTTCCCAGCAGGGGAGAACTGAGGTCAGCCTGGCTCCATCTGTCTCCCAGCCACCTCCTGGGGTCTTGTGTGCCTGGTCTTGATATCAGATCCAAGTATATTACCCCTTCCCATCCATGCCTACATTCCCTATCACATAAGGTCAGATTTGGACTGACCTCCTGGGTCCAGCAGGCATTTTGTTTTTTAGAATTCTGTGAACAGCCCTTCCTCAGTGTCTTAAAATCATTCTACTTAATCGTTTTTGAAACTGTAACCATAAGGCAGTCAGGCGGGCTCTGCAGCTGCCTGCCCCTCCTGCACCCGGCCAGCTACCAGCCAGAGCCAACTCCCACTGTGAGAAATTGCACCCCCTGGATCCGTGAGCAGCTTCTCTGGGATATTTCTCTGGTCTTTAGGGGTGATGCACTCAGGAAGGGTTGAGTCTGATGGGCTGAAGGGGGCGCCCTGACATCCTAAGTGGCTGCGGGGGTGCCTTGAGTCCAGAAGGCTGTCACTCCACAGATTGGTTCAAAGTGGAGCCAGGAGTGCAGGAAGGCCAGAGACCATATAGAATGCACTATTTAGGAGAAACTCCGGGTCAGACAAAAGTTCTGAATGTTCCTTTTGACCTAACGCTGCCAATTAGTAGGATACCGGGCCACCTCCAGGCTCCAAGCACCTCTCTGAGTTTGCTGACATTGGGGGTACCCAGTTGATGGTGTATTGAGGGCTCCCTGCACACTCACCTTCTTGGCCTTCTTGCCAGCAACCGGTGCCATCTTTCCGGTGTAGTGAGTGGCGCTGAACACAGCTGTGGACTGGAGGGGAGCTGTCCTTAGCAAAGTCTGTGCTGCTGGGCCGCTGTTGGTCTCTTTATACAGCAGCTAGGATTTCCCCAGCCTTGGCCAGGTCCAACACATGGCCTCAGGCAGGGAACACGCCCACCAGCCTTTGAATCAGGCCAGGGACTAGCTGGGAAGCTGCCTGCGGGACGAGAAGTGGAGATTGGTCTCCTAGATGGGTGGAAACGCGAAGTAAGATAAGAAAAAAATACTGAGGTCGCTGCTTGCTCGTCTGCACACTGACCTTTGTCCAATAGCAGGCCTCTGACCTTGATCTAGAGTCAGGTACCCATGACCCACTTAAGCTGTCAGACCATACCCCCAAGAATTCCACTCAGTGACCAAATATTTGACAAAGGCGAAGATACAAGATCATTGCATGAGGATGCGATGCCCGGTAAGAACTTTGCACGGAGCGTAAACTGCATGACCTACACCTGGCAGAAGCAACACCACTTGGCCTTTGCAGAAGCGTTCAGTGCCAATCCTCAAGTAGAGGGTTTGTTCTCAGTGACCTTACAGGCAGGCTTGGCGGTTTCTGGTAACCGTGGCTTCTAGTAGGAATACCGCGCCATCTAACAAGCACAGAGCCTACCAAGTAAACGGCAAAATGGGAAAGACCCTGAAAACCTTAAATCTCCACATGAAAACCAAAAGCGAAGCAAACGGGAGAGGAACCGGAAGCAGCCTCCGGTGCAGTGGAGCACAGCTATCTGCTGATGTAAAAAGGTGTTTAACCTTTAGGTGATTCATGATAGTTCCTTAAATGTTTACAAAACATGATGATTTAAAAACTCTAGAAATCTCACCTACAAAAACTGCCCAACATATTAGTAGACACTTAAAGACAACAAAAGAGTGGGCTTCAGAACCTTTTATCCAAATAAACACAGGAGGATATTTTCCTCCTGCGGAACAATGGTCTCAGTTTCACACATGCAGAAGAAATTACAGTAGCAGACAACACACTGGTAAAAGTTTAAAGAGATGTATGAATGATATACAATGAGAAAGCTTTTTTTTTTTTTTAAGATTTATTTATTATATGTAAGTACACTGTAGCTGTCTTCAGACACTCCAAAAGAGGGTGTCAGAGTCAGATCTCATTATGGATGGTTGTGAGCCACCATGTTGCTGGGAATTGAACTCAGGACTTTTGGAAGACCAGTCAATGCTCTTAACCTCTGAGCCATCTCTCCAGTCCGAGAAAGCTTTTTTAAAAGTCCACTTCCCTCTGATGAATATGTAAAAACTTAAAAATGGAGAAAAAGAGAAAAGATATATTGAAATTAATTCAAATGACACACACACACACACACACATATATATATATATATATATATATATATATATATATATATATGTATATATATTGGTTTTTTTTTCAAGATAGGGTTTCTCTGTATAGCATATAGCCTTGGCTGTCCTGGAACTCACTTTGTAGACCAGACTGGCCTCAAACTCAGAAATCCACCTGCCTCTGCCTCCCAAGTGCTGGGATTAAAGGCATGTGCCACCACCGCCTGGCAACAGACAATATTTTACTGCCCCCCCTGCCACCCCCATCCATCAACCCTATACACTATCAGGAGTCTGGAAGAATGAGGTACATTCACAGTACATTAATGCTTTCTTTGGCAGGGTCCACATCTCCCCCCACTAATGTCCTGGAGAAACTAAGTAGGTAATAGTTAGTTAATGCCCTTGCTGGCTATAACAGTAATAGTCAATATTGGTGCACTGCACTGTGGACTCCAGGTCCTAGAGGGCTTTAGCAGGGTTTACACACACACATCCAGACCCTATAAAACAGTGGGGATTTTAAACCAGTAGCTTTGGGCTAGAAAGATAGCTCAGTGGTTCCGAGCACGAGCTGTTCTTCCAGAGGACTCGGGTTTGATACCCAGCACCCACACGGCAGCTCACAACTGTCTGCAACTCCAGTTCCAGGGACTCTGATATCCTCCCCTCACACAGACATCTATGCAGGCAAAATGGCAACGCACAAACAAACAAACAAAACCTAGTAGCTTTAAATTGAAAACAAATCATGAAGTTTTAGTAAATAATATAGACATACAGCAATTAAAACAAACAAACAAAAAAAGATTGTCCTAGCTGCTGTTGCACATTCAAGTCCTTGCTCTGGATAAAACCATCTTAAAAAAAAAAAGACTTTGAATTATGTATATGAGCATGCATGTGTGCACACAAGTGCAGGCGACCATGAAGAACTAATGACATATCAGGTCCCCTGGAGCTCTAGCATCTGGGTGTCGACTGCTGAGCATCCAAGTCAGGTCCTCTGGAAAAGCAGGAGGTGCTCTTTCCTGCTGAGCGTCTCTCCTAGCGCAGGAAGTAACCACTCTGATCAGCCCACTGTCTGATTTCTGGGGGAAATGCTATGCTTGTTTCACAATAAGCGTGTTTATTAGAATTCGTGTCTGAATGCAGGGTTCTTTGTTCTCTGAATGCTCACTGACTCCTCCTTTCCCCATGTGATTTATAGGCAGCTGCTGAAAGAGTTTTTTTACCTTTCCTCAGCCTCCTAGCTTTTCTTCCAGCCCTCAACTAGGTCTATGGAAACGTCATCCACCTGTTGTTTCCATGTAGGATACTAAACCCACAGTATGCTGAGTGCTACGGTGCCCAGGCGTCAGATGTGTCTTCTCCAGTTATTGATTTCCCCATAGGGCTGTGCATCCCTACAGGCAGATGGGAAGAACTCTTACAGTCAGCAGATCTCCAGTTCCTTTGCCCTGATCCCAAAGAACTAAGTCCGCCGTAGCATGCTCTGTAGTAGGCAGGTCTTGGGAGAATGCCTGCGTCCTCTGAACTCTGCTTCCACAATGAGACGAGGGAGGTCAAAAGGCTGAAGTCCTCGCCTAGTGCAAAATGTTCAGGGTTAAAAATAAATCCCGAGGGAGAGAGGAGGGTTCGATCTGGAAATTTAACTCCTGAGTTTCATAACCTCAAAAAAAGAGAGATGATTGTTCTGGCTTTGATCTGCCCAGAACCTCAGAGCATTTATTAAATCCCACTTGGCAAACATGAAACCCTGTAAGGCAGGGCTTTGCGACACTGCATGGAGCTAGAGGTGAAGGACCCCTCCTTTGTGTACCCCAAAGAAGAAGTAGACAGTGTCCCGCATCAATGTTAATGACCTTCTTATCAATATGTAGGTGGCAAATGTCGGGGGGCCTTCATCTCCTGTTCAGTTGGGATTTCCTTTTAAATGGAGTAGGGGCTGAGGTGTAGCTCAGTGGTATAGTGCTTGTCTTGCATGCATGAAGGAAGCTCTTAGAGAAATAAATAAATGACTGAATAAATAAAGCAATTAAATGTGAAACTGACTTTCCTCAGATCTTTTAAAATTATTATAAAACTTGAGTCACTGAGCTCTAAACTATTGAAGATGCTTTGTATTTTAATACAGGGTTTAATGACATCTGACACCTGTGTAGAGCTCTTTGCAAACTGGTGACAGAGAAGTGTAGCCAATGCCCATGTTTCTTTTGGCAAAGCCAGTGTTTATTAAGAAGGAAACTGTGATTCTTTTGTGCAGGGCATTCACCCCTTCCTGTGTGCCATCCGAGCCATGCTCAGTGTGCTACATACATCTGATTTGTTTGCTTTTCAACCTCTGCTGAAGGGTGTGTGTGCGTGCTTGTGCTCAGTGCAGTCTCTCTCTCTCTCTCTCTCTCTCTCTCTCTCTCTCTCTCTCTCTCTCTCTGTCTTTCTCCCCCCCCCCTACGAGCGCGTGTGCCCTCCCTCCTGCCCCAGCCCTCCTCTTTGCTATGTTGCCCTGGCTAGTTCTGAACTACTGAGCTCAAACTTTCTGCCTTAGTCTATTATCTGCTGTTTTATTTTGGGGGTGAAGGGAAAGGTTGGAATGAAGTCTAAAGACTTCCTATTTCACAAGATTGGCACCTGAAATCTTTGAGTCCAGCAGCCTAAATGTGTAGTTCCTGATTTGGAGACTCATAGCCCAGGAAAGGGTCCATGACTTGCTCTCAGCCCCATAGGGGCGTTTGAAACCAACTGTGTGTGTAGATACATGTAGGTGTGGGTGTGTATATGTGTGCATATCCTTGTACTTGTTGAGATCAGAGGTCAATTTGCAGTTTAACTTCACAGGAGCAATCCACTGTGTGAGTGTGTGTGTGCTGACTGTGTGTGTATGTATGCTGACTTTGTGTGTGTGTGTGTGTGTGTGTGTGTGTGCTGACTGTGTGTATGTGTTTACTGACTGTATATGTGTGCTAATGTGTGTGTAGGTGTACATGCTGCACATGAGTGTGGATGTCATTTCACATACATGTACACACACACACACACACACACACACACACACACACACACCATTCTCTCATTTCTATTCCCTAGTCTACTGCACCTAAAGAGGAATTGAGCCGGGCAGTGGTGGCGCACGCCTTTAATCCCAGCACTTGGGAGGTAGAGGTAGGTGGGTTTTTGAGTTTGAGCCCAGCCTGGTCTACAAAGGAAACCCTGTCTCAAAAACAAACAAACAAACAAACAAACAAAAAACAACCAAACAACCAAACAACAACAACAAAAAACCAACCAACCAACCAAAAAACAAACACAAAAAAAAACCCAAAACAAACACAAAAAACAAAAGAGGAATTGAGAGGGGTTTTAAGAGACAGCTGATAAAAGCCGTGCCTAGGTAAAGAATTGCTCTGGGATAGACTGGTAGGTAACCCGAGTCACCTTTAAGATTATTGCTAGAAACACAGCCCTCTGCCAAGTTATAAAAGTGGGAATACATTCTCAAGAACCAATATTGTCATTGCCCACTGTCTGCTGAACCTCAAAACTGCAGGAAGGCTGGCTGGGCATGAAAGTACACACCTATTGTGGGAGCTTTCAAGGGTCCCCCTGGGGATTCAATAAGAAAGACATGGGATTCAATAATAAAGACATTTTAAAAGATATATAATATATATATATATATAATATATATATATATATATATATATA
>NC_034600.1:24724830-24730662 GCF_900095145.1 Mus pahari
AGACAGGGTTTCTCTGTGTAGCCCTGGCTGTCCTGGAACTCACTCTGTAGACCAGGCTGGCCTCAAACTCAAGAGATCTGCCTGCCTCTGCCTCCCAAGTGCTGGGATTAAAGGCATGCACCACAACTGCCCTGCCATAAACACTCCCCCCCACCCCCAGACAGGTTTTCTCTGTGTAGTCCTGGCTGTCCTGGAACTCACTCTGTAGACCAGGCTGACCTCAAACTCAGAAATCCACCTGCCTCTGCCTCCAGAGTGCTGGGATCAAAGGCGTGCGCCACCACGCCCGGCGGCCATAAACATATCTTTGGAAGGATATTTATATTCTTGGAACTGCCCTTGCCTGGGTTTGGGTGTGCTCCCTCTCTCTTATCTCTGTTTTACACCTACTTAAGGAAGCTTCCAGATGTAGATGAGAGAAGAAACTGGTTTACCCACTAAATAAGATATTAATGTATAGAACCCAGGGTGTGGAATTTTTTAATACATTTGCTTTTGTGATTATTTTCTATTTACTGGTTATTAATATACCATAGCACCATTTTCTAGATATATGGAAATAATAATTGTTAGATGAAAATACAGCTCACACCTGGCTGTCAATAACACTTGCTGAATGATTCAAATGAAGTGAGGCGGGATGTGCCTAGAATCGAAGTGTTCTCTCACTCAGCAAGGCTTAAGTGCACCTCTTCCATGCCTGGCCTCTTCTTTCTTCTTTCTCCTTTGAGAACATCCTATTCTCTTCCCCTTTCTCCTTCCCCTCCCCTTGGCCCCAACACTGACCATTATGTTCTGGAAAAGCTCCAGAGAGGTTAAATATCCATCTAGTGGCTTTACCCAGCCAGCGGTATTTCCTTCTGATATAATATGAAGACTCTAGTCTTGCTTTCTGTGCTGAGTTTCCCGTGCCTGCCTTTACACCGCAGGGTGTGACGAAAAGCTAGAGAGGCCACTTTGCTTTTTTTGCTTTTTTGTTTTGTTTTGTTTTGTTTTGTTTTGTTTTGTTTTGTTTTTCGAGACAGGGTTTCTCTGTGTAGCTCTGGCTGTCCTGGAACTCACTCTGTAGACCAGGCTGGCCTCTAACTCAGAAATCCGCCTGCCTCTGCCTCCCAAGTGCTGGGATTAAAGGCGTGCGCCACCACGCCCGGCTCCCACTTTGCTTTTAAAAACGTCACCAAGGTGGGATTGTAATAGGAGCCGGGTGCTCACTTTAGACTCTAAGATGTTGGGAGAGAAGCCAAAACTTTGCCGCTCTGGACTTCTCCCACATGGAACCAGCATCTTGTCTGGCTTTCCTGTTCATCCCTTAAAACTCAGGCCAGTGGTCCCCCTGGGACATGCGGGCCGTGGTCTGTCTTACTTCACCCCAGAGTGGGAGGTCTGTGAGTAGGTTAGGAATCCAGTCATCTTCCATTGTGGTCTGGATGCTTATGTACCCCAAACCCCATCTTACAGTTTGAAATCTTGACCGTCAGGGTGAGGCCAAGGTGGGGTTTAGGGAGGGGGCTGGGCCCTGACTGTGGGACCCTGGTGACTGAGTTTAATGACTTCCATGATCTGAGCCTGCTCTGAGTGTCTCTCAAGGGTCTGTTATGATCAGTTTTTGTCCCCAGGGCAGCATCCTGAAAGGCTGGCACTCATGGGGCGTGGTGGAAGGCCCGACTTTCAGTTTGGCCCTGTGAGCTTTTCTACACACACGGAAAAAAGAGGCAGAATTTTTCATTATGGTCTCCGAGGCACTGGTTTTATTTTACTCCTTTGTCAGGTCTGAGGAGACAGCATAGCAAGCCAAAGCAACCTTTCTAGGTAGATCCGGAAGGGAGTAAGGCTTGGGCCCACTGGAGCCAGCGTCCTGCCTGACGGGCTGTGTTGGGGAGACTTGGGAAAGGATTCTGGGAAAACGATGAATGGCCAGGCCTTCCAACACAGAGTAAGTACTCCAAAAACCTTTCTGAGCCTCTGTTTTCTCACATCAGTGTTAACGGAGTTAAACCAGCAAAGAGCCCCACTGGACTTTTAAATGCAATGTATCTATTTTGGTATTTAATCTGAAAGAAAATCTAGAAAAACAAATTGAGCAGATCCAATAATTGAGTGTAAATACTCTTTTAAGTCAGATCCTATAGTCCCTAACATGTCTGAGAAGTTTAATGGGTTTTTTTCTCCTAGCTTTTTTTTTTTTTTTTTTAAATTATAGCCATTAGCTCTAAATTGTATCTCATCTTGTAACCTTAGTTATACATTAAGTATAATGTATCTCATAAATGATTAGAGACTAATATAATAATATCATAGAGGTATTTTTAGTTACTTGGAATGAAAACTTTGAGACAGTGTCATTTCACCTGAAACCCAAGCTGGCTTACTGACTCAGCTTCTAGTATGCTGAGATGGCAGAAATGTACCACCGTTTCTTGCTTGAACTTGTTTGGTGGGTGGGATAGGACTTCATGTATCCCAGGCTAGCCTCAGACTCTTGTATAGATGCATTTCTGATCCTCTGGCTTCTCCCTTCTGAGAGCTAGGACTACTGGTATGTGTCACACAGCTGGCTTTAGCCTCAATATCTGATTTCTGAATCTCCATGTGGTCGTGATGTCTGTCTGTCAGATTTTTGTGTCTTGGGACAGTTTTGGGAATGAGACCTTCCTAAGGCCCCAAATATAGTTTCCCAGATTTCCTAACATCTGGGAAGTGTTGGATCTTTGGCTTAGGACCTAGAGGCACAAATTTAACACCAACTGAGAAGCAAATCATGGGCTGAAGTGAAGTGGAGGACCCTGGTCAGGTGGGAGCCGAGGAGGACATGGTCTGTGGGCGTAGACACATGTCCACTGTTTAAAAAGGGGGACAGCACCAGCATCCACAGCTATGTGCTTCCAAATGAAGTTAATGAATCTTTTTCTGGCTTAAACTAGCTGTAATGAGTTCTGTTGCTAGCAACAGAGCACAATGATGGATAGATGCATTTCTCAAGCAGTCCTCTTTGCAAGCAGGATCTAAATAAATCTTTCTAAGCAAAAGGAAAAAAAAGTGGAAAAACAAAACAAATCAACAAACAAACAAAAAAGAAAAGACAGTCATTTATTCATTCAAAAAATCTTATGCTCAGATCTGGAAATGATCCTATACTTCATAAGGCACAGTGGGGTCTCTTGAGACAGTGGGGTCTCTAAGAGCCCAAATTGCTTTAGATCTGGACATTGCATCTGGGGAGATGTCATAAATAGCTGTGCCTACATCCATAAGGAGTCACCCTGGTTTACACCGTGGAACCCTCCCGGTGGCCATGGGGCTTGGTGCAGTTCTCACTCCTAAGAATGAGAGATGAGCAGCTTGTCAAAGCAAGGCACCTGGCTGGAGGTGGCAGGGCCAAGGGGCAGAGGTGGTCTGGAATCCTTAGCTCCTCTGTAGCAGACATTCCTAGCCACCTAGAGAACCTCATGTATATTCTTCACGGCCGTCCCTCTGGATGTAAAGCTGGATGCCAGTGGTCACAGTGAAACCGGCAAGGATGCCAGCCCCCTCTCTTGCTCTTTTTAAAGACACAATGCAGTCCACGATGCAGATCACAGCTTTCTCTCAATCTCCACTGGTGAGGTTTGACAGGAGCAAGAACTTTCAGAAAGACTGCTTGGGATGCTAGGCAACTCCTCTACCAGCCCCTGCCACACCCTTCCCCTATGGCCCACAAACAGCTGTCACATAACTGCTTTCTTTAAAAATAAATAAATAAATAAATAAATAAAATAAAATAAAATAAAAAAAGCTGGGCATGGTGGTTCATACCTTTAATCCCAGCACTCAGGAGGCAGAGGCAGAGGCAGGTGGATTTCTGGTTTCCAGGCCAGCCTGGTCTACAGAGTGAGTTCTGGGACAGCCAGGGCTACACAGAGAAACCCTGTCTCGAAAAAACAAACAAACAAAACAAAAAAACAAACAAAAACAAACCTTCCATTGTAAAGCTCAGGGTTTGTCCAGGTACTAGTGCACAATACCTTAGAGGTTGATCCTCAGAACTGAGAAGAAGGAAGAGAAAGAGAAGAAGGAGGAAGGAAGGAAGAAAGGAAGGAAGGAAGGAAGGAAGGAAGGAAGGAAGGAAGGAAGGAAGAAAGAGGGAGGGAGGGAGGGAGGGAGGGAAGGGGAGGGGAGGGGAGGGAGGAAAGGAAGGGAAGTTTTTTCCAGTGCTGGGGTGGGGAATGTGACAGAGTGCCTGTGAGGTGTGGAGACAGATATATCCTTGGGACTCATTGGTCAGCCATTTTGATTGATGAGGCCCTATTTTCCAGTAGAGGAAGGCATCAGACATTGATCTCTGCCTTATGCACAGACATTTACACACACACACACACACACACACACACACACACACACACACAGGAACACATGCTTATACATGCAGGTGCACAGAACCAGCCAAGCAAAGTCACCAACATACAAAATAGTCCCCACATTTTAGGCCCTATTTTAGGTGGTAAGGTTTCCTTTTATAGGTGCTTGTGGTATTTTTGTTTGTTTGTTTTTTTGTTTTGTTTTGTTTTTTCGAGACAGGGTTTCTCTGTATATCCTTGGCTGTCCTGGAACTCACTTTGTAGACCAGGCTGGCCTCGAACTCAGAAATCCACCTGCCTCTGCCTCCCAAACCTCAATGCTTTCTTGTCTACTCTGACCTGGGCCTTCTTCCCCCGGTCCATCCCACTCGTTCAGCCTGACGCTCCTGATACCCCCCACCCCATCAACGAGCAGTTAAGGACTCTGCCTGACTCCATTTTGAAGGCAGGAGCCATTGGGCTGTATTGTTGTTTGTTTGTTTGTTTGTTTTTTCTTTTTTTCTTTTTCTTTTTGAGACAGGGCTTCTCTGTATAGCCCTGGCTGTCCTGGAACTCACTTTGTAGACCAGGCTGGCCTCGAACTCAGAAATCTGCCTGCCTCTGCCTCCCAAGTGCTGGGATTAAAGGCGTGCGCCACCACGCCCGGCTGAGTAAGGCTGTTTCCTGGAGCCTGATCTACTCCAAACCGTGACCTTTGAGAACACCCTCACCCCTCCCTTACCCCCACCCCCCTCCCTAGTCACCCTCCTTAATTGCATGGCAATCGTAGGTTTTGTTTGTTTGTTTTGTTTTTTGAGATTTTTTTCTGTACTTCCTTATGGTCCCATTGAAGACCTGCTTTCAAGTGCTTGTGATTTTATCCCTTAAAAGGGGCCCAAGAAATGGACTCGGGACTGCTCTCTTTAACTGGACTTAGGAAGAAATTGTTGGCCAGCTCTTGGGTGTACCCCATTAAGAATCAAGCTTGATTCCAATTTGGCTCATACTCTTTGGTAGCGGTCTTATTCTTATGCAGTGAGATATACACAGTGCCCTCAACATCACCGTCAGGGAACCACACAAGATGGTGTTGCTCTGCCACTTGTCATAAGCTCCTCTACCCGTCTCTCTGCACTACCCAGATGACAGAGGCCAGGTCTCAAATGCGCTGGCCAGGATTCTGTAGTTAGCTTTCCCTAACCTCCCTAAGGCACTAGAAAAAGCCCAAGGTCAGGCAGACATGTATGCCCTTCCACACCTCCTCTTTTTCATTATTGATTAAACAAAGTTATGTGCCGTCTTCAGGGCAGCTGACTGTACAGCCAAAACAGGTTGCCTAACCTGGCTGTGATTTTGCAGAAGGTGTCAGTCCACGGCTGTGACCGTGGAAAGCAGGAATTGTTTTTCCAGCTGACCTTCACCCCTACCTGGCTTCCACCCCTGCCGGGCTTTCCTTTAGTTCTTCAGATCTTTTCTCTGCCAGCTATTTGTTGGTTTGCATTTGTGCTTCTCCTCACTG
>NC_034600.1:24733513-24737690 GCF_900095145.1 Mus pahari
CCAGGCTGGCCTCGAACTCAGAAATCCACCTGCCTCTGCCTCCCGAGTGCTGGGATTAAAGGCGTGCGCCACCAAGCCCGGCTTATTACTGAACTCTTATAGTCTATGGGAGTGTTTTGGATAGTCTTTCTGTACAGCCATTTCTTCTGCCTGAACAATGTTTTCATCTTTGCTTTTCTAATATTTTAAACGATCTAAATTGGTTATCTAGCACCTCTGGAACAAGGTGAATACAGCAGGAAGAGCTGTGATAAGTTTCAGACTATTTAGAGGGATAGCTTTGTCTTCGTCTTTTTTAAAAAAAATTTATTTATTAATATATGTAAGACACCCAAAAAGAGAGCATCAGATCTCATTTTGGATGGTTGTGAGCCACCATGTGGTTGCTAGGATTTGAACTCAGGACCTTCGGAAGAGCAGGCGGTGCTCTTAACCACTGAGCCATCTCTCCAGCCCTGTTTTTTTTTTTTTTTTAATGGAGTGGAAATTCTTTCCCCTAATATGTTCTATTGTTATTTAAACTGTGATTCAATCAATACATAAGGTTTTCAGTCTTTCCACATAGAAAATCAATTCTTTAAGAATGTTTGCAGTCAGGTGTGCTCACGCATATCTGTACTCTCAGGACTCAAGAAGTTGAAGCAGAAGAATCAGTAGTTCAAGGTTGGCCAGGACTACACCATCAGGCACTACCTCAAAACATTCCCTTTTTGGGGGGGTGGGGGGTGGGGGTGGGACAGGGTTTCTCTGTGTAGCCCTGGCTGTCCTGGAACTCACTTTGTAGACCAGGTTGGCCTTGAACTCAGAAATCCTCCTGTCTCTGCCTCCCGGGTGCTGGGATTAAAGGTGTGTGCCACCTCGCCCGGCAAAACATTCCCTTTTAACTTAATTTGTGGCTCAGAGGTGTAGCTCAGGGGTAGAGTACCGGGTTAGCACCAAAAACACCCAAACTTTACTGGTGTGTCTGCTTATCTCTTGGGAGTCTTAACAACTCTAGTGTCACCGACATATTAGGCAAGGCCACTGAAACCCTACATCCGAAGTGAGACCTGCATGTTTTGCATGAGATGACTTTTGTCCTATCAATAATGTTCCAACTACACATCATCAGACACAACGTCACGTACGGCCAGCTTGTCCAACGGTCTTCTTGGCCTAATTTTCAGTGGCTCTGCCCTGGTTCTCTATCGGAGTAAAAGGCACGGGCTGCTCAGACCGATCTTCCCTGCTGCTCTCCTCTTTCCCAGTTCCTTCCGAACATCTCTTTAAGCTTCATTTTCTTATTGTTGTCCCTCCTCAGGAGGCATTCCTGGGATGGTCCCATTCCAAACATTTCTGCAGCTGTCACAGCTGTCAAGCTGGAAGGCTGAGGCATGCCCTCATACCTTCTTAAGGTCTAAATGAGCTATTCTCTGCTATTTTGAGTCTCAACTGATTTTCCTCTTTTTATAGGGTGATGGACCTAGATTTAAAAACACATCTTCACCATCTACTGTATGCAGGCAGGTTTTTAGACTTGTTACAATGTTTCCATACCTAAAGCTACAGAACTAAATGAAAGGGCTGTGCAGACCCCAGCAAGGGACAGCCCTTCCCCCATGTAGCCTCCCCACTCTCTCTTCTAATAGTGCCATAGGCTTCCCTCTTCACAGAACCTTAATGTACTCAGCCAGGCCACCCTAGAGTAAGGGGTGAATCTCATGAGCTGACACAGACAGAGGCTTTGATTCGTGGTGAGCCAGCACAAGGACAAGGGGACTCCAACCTTGCTCACACACACACTGCACACAGTAAATGGACAGTGCATGTCTAACATATGCCAGGCACTGTTTAAAGCTCCTTGTTATCCTGTTTAATCCCCATACCATCTCTGTAAGGATGCTTCTACCGTTCCTTTCATTTTACAGAAGAGAATATTGACAGAAAAGTTAATATTGACTGTCATAGAGGTGGTATGGCAAATGATAACCTCTAAAACTTTTCGGTTGGAGAAAAGGAGGTCTAGGAAGTCTAACAGCTATTTTTAAAAGACATTATTGAGAAAAATATTTATTATTATTATTATTATTATTATTATTATTATTATTATTATGTGTGTGTGAGCCTGAGTGAGTCTTTGTGCACCATGTGTGTGCTAGAGCCTGAACAGGCAAGAAGAGAGCATAAGATCTCCTGGGACTAGACTAACAGGCAGCCATAATCCACCTTGAGGGTGCTGGGAATCCAACTAAGGTCCTTTACCAACGTAGAGCATGCTTTTAACCACTGAGTCGCCTCTTCAGGCCCTCTGAGGGCTATCATTGAGTAGAAAGAGTTACTGAGTGGAAAGGACAGTAGCTTGCGCTATGGATTTTCAAAAGCTAATGTTTGGACCAAGTGAAGGCTGTAGTGAGCTGACTTCTGATTGTTATGAAGTTACTTTTTAAGAATGAGATGTGTCAAGGCTGGAGAGATGACTCAGTGGTTAAGAGCACCGACTGCTCTTCTAGAGGTCCTGAGTTTGATTCCCAGCAACCACATGGTGGCTCACAACCATCTGTAATGGGATCTGACGCCCTCTTCTGGTGTGTCTGAAGACAGCTGCAGTGTACTCATTAAAATAAATAAATGAGAGTCAGGCATCCTATCTGTGGCTTAGACTGGTCACCCTCAAGGACTCCAAGGCCTTGATGTGATGTGATGGTTATGGATAATCACGCTCTAACTGCATCAGCTGGCATTCTGCCAGGTGGTACAGGTGAATGAATCCCAGGTCATTAGCATTATAGAAACAGACATCAGCGTTGAAGGATTGATTCAGTCTCAAGGAAGGTGATCAAAAAAGACCTTAAACTCCATATTTTATATTCTAGGAAGTACTCAAAGAGGGGAGTTTGAAGTAGTTTGACACAGCAACATGATAAACATAAAGCGAAAACATGACAAGCAACCCACATTTGTTATCATCGTCCCAAAGAAATCGATGACATTCAAGCTACTCAAATTTTAGAAAAGGGGGCTGGTGAGGTGGCTCAGCGGTTAAGAGCACCGACTGCTCTTCCAAAGGTGCTGAGTTCAAATCCCAGCAACCACATGGTGGCTCACAACCATCCGTAATGAGATCTGACGCCCTCTTCTGATGTGTCTGAAGACAACTACAGTGTACTTACATATAATAAATAAACAAATTAAAAAAAAATTTTAGAAAAGGAAAACTATTTTTAATCTTACTAATTGTTACACAGTGCTACATTGAAGTGAAAAACAGAAAAGAGGGGCACAGTGTACAAAACAAACATGAATGTAGAAAGTGCTAGAACAAGATGGACTTGCTCTCTGATTTCTAAAACAGTCTTCCAAGGTTCATGTGTTTTACTTTAATCAGCAAGCGTTTCCCTGGGCATTGGTCATTACGTCTGGCATAAAGCTAAATAGAGAGAAATGTAAGAACCATGTATACGGTCCTTGGCCATCAGTAGTTTATAATCTAACCATGCATGGCTATAAAGATGCACTTACAAATTCTAGGACTTTAAAGTGAAAAAATCATCCTTGAAAGCCAAGCATGATGACTGTCCAATAGTCTTGCCATCACTCACAGCAGCTTTGGCATCTCTTCTCCTGAGACTGTAGCGCAAGCACCTAGCTTCAACACCAGAATTACTCGCCAAGGTTGCTTCTTGATGATTTGTGATTATTTGAGAATGTCAAATCCACCCCGACAGCCAACTCTGGCCATGCCCGATGACCTTCAAATGGAAGCCCCGTGGCATTACTAGGCAGAGAGTAGGCGGGGCGTGGGGGTGGGGCCCAGGTTCCTCTGCATCTCCACCGAATCTGATGAGCACGCTCGGGAGTGATGTCGTCACTCAAACTGAAGGGGTGACACTCATAGATGCTCAGCAGCCAGAAGAGCAGGGTAGGCTGAGGGCAGCAGCAAGGAAGGTTCCAGATGGAGCTTGAGGCGGTTCCCTCCTGTTCTGTCACTTCAGAGTTCTCTTTCATTGCTTCTTACACATCTGGCTTTGATAGGGAAGGACAGAAAGGTCTTCCTGAGGCTGGCGGCATATTCTCCCAGTATTCTCGCCTAGCCCTGGGTTTGGAAAATATGTACCATTAAGTTAAAAATCCAAACACATCATTTTACAAATTCTCTCTCTCTCTCTCTCTCTCTCTCTCTCTCTCTCTCTCTCTCTCT
>NC_034600.1:24738137-24741686 GCF_900095145.1 Mus pahari
TCGAACTCAGAAATCTGCCTGCCTCTGCCTCCCGAGTGCTGGGATTAAAGGCATGCGCCACCACACCCAGCTGCACCTTATATTTTAAATTTTATTTTATTAGATATTTTCTTTATTTACATTTCAAATGCTATCCTGAAAGTTCCCTATACCCCACCCCCACCCTGTTCCCCTACCCACCCATTCCCACTTCTTGGCCCTGGCATTCCCCTGTACTGGGTCATATAAAGTTTGCAAGACCCAGGAGCCTCTCTTCCCAATGATGGCTGACTAGGCCATCTTCTGCTACATATGCAGCTAGAGACACGAGCTCTGGGGGTACTGCTTAGTTCATATTGTTGTTCTGCACCTTATTTTTTGAGACAAGGTCTTTTATAAAATGCTCACGAATTTAGCTGGCCAGTGGTGCTGGTTTCCCCAGCACCAAAACCAAGACTGCAGATGTGTGCTTGGCTCTTTTACCTGGGTTCTGGGGATCTGAACTCAGGCCTTCACTACTTTCATAGCAATCCAGTTACTGACTGAGCCATCTCCATAGGCCTGTTTCTGTTGGCGTGATGTTCTTGTACCCTGTGTGAAGATATGTCTCTGTGGGGCCATGAGCTGTGCACAGACAGCCTGGTCCCCACCCCCCACCCCCACCCCAGTCAAGCTCACTCAGGTGACCTGGTGGGTGGTGACTTCCGCCTGCATGGGACAGCAGGTGTTTCGGCCACACCTCCTGGGCCCCTGGCTTCTGTCACAGCTAAAGTCTCCCACAGCCCCCCTCCAGAGAGATGTGCAGTCATCACTCACTCAGGCAATGCCCCCAAGCTCCTGGTATTCTGTCTGGACTCCACTCCCACAGTTACCTGGCAACAGCCAGGATGACCCAGCCCACTATAAAAGGAACTGCTTGCCTGCTCCTCAACTTCTTATTCTCTTGCGCTCACTCTTGCTCTCTTGTTCCCCCTCTCTCCACCTTCCCTCCCCTCCCTACCCCTTCCACGTGGAGATGTCCGGTGTCCGGCTTCTACTTCCCTATTCTCTCCCTATCTTTGCCTTTCTACATTAAACGCCTTAAAACCATAAAACGCATTAAAACGCCATAAAATGCCTCTTCTCATGGGGATCCAGCTCCGTGCTGGAGCAATGAAGCAGGTCTTCCCCTTCAGCATCACATCTAACCTCCCACTGGGAGCCCTCCCTGCTTTCTCCAGCCAAGGCTGCCAATCAACCCAAGCAACCTGCCCGCTGAAAGACTCTCTTCCCTGTGGTAACCACTGGAGCGCTCTCCTCCCTGCCCCTTTCCATTCTGCCTGGACCAGAATCTGCCCACACCCCCCACCTCCGTTCTCAGCTCTTCCTCGACATCCAGCAGTGTCTGCCGTGTCCAAGACTGAGAACCTGACATCCCTGGCCTCCATGCGGCCCAGGGACCCCAGAACCAGCTCTTCCGTGGTACCCAGCAGCATCTTAGGTGCCTAAGAGTCTGAGCCCAACTCCAGCAGATCCTCGGGGACCTCAGACTGTGTCTTCCTCACCCCTAGAGCCGGGTCCTGCGGGTCCTGCAGGCCCAACACCTGCCTGGCGGTGGCTTGGGGGTGCACGCAGTCAAACCTTCTTCCCAGCGGTCCTAGCCCCGAGCAGACACGGGACCCCATTTTTTTTTTTTCAAAGATTTATTTATTATATGTAAGTACACCGTAGCTGTCTTCAGACACTCCAGAAGAGGGTGTCAGATCTTGTTACGGATGGTTATGAGCCACCATGTGGTTGCTGGGATTTGAACTCAGGACCTTCGGAAGAGCAGTCGGGTGCTCTTACCCACTGAGTCATCTCACTAGCCCACGGGACCTCATTTTGACTCACATGTCTCTGTCCTTCCTTGCCTACCTAAGGCACCTTCTCATTGATTAAAATAAAAAAAAAAATTCAGCCTATAGCAAAAGGCAGGATCTTAAGGGGGACGTCCCCAGAGAGAGAGACTCTGAGAAAGTATTAGAGATGGAAGATTGGCCAGCAAAACAACATTGGACTTACCAAACCGAGGAGAGATAACCAGCACATGGCAGAGCTTAGATTAGTATAAACAGGATAATATGAGTTGGGAACAAGCTTAGCTTAAGGCTTAGGCATAAATAAATGCATTTAGTCCTCAGGACATTATTCAGGGCAAGGCCAGGCACAGAGAAACCCAAAGGTTCCATGTTTCCATCTAACTTTTTTTTTTTTTTTTAAGACAAAGGGGAAAAAAGTACAGGGTTCCTGGGCACAGTTTTTGCTGTCACACACATTCTCACAGCGTTCCCCACTTTAGGAAACTTAGGAGAAAGCTTAATACTTTCTTTTTTTTNGTATGCAGAGTATTCATAGAGTGCAGATTATAGAAGTTCTAATTTCCCAGAAGTTAAAGATTTCCAGGACTACTGTTTTGTTGTTGTTGTTGTTGTTGTTGTTGTTGTTTGGTTGTTTGGTTGGTTTTTTTCGTTTTTTTGTTTTTTTGTTTTTTTTGTTTTTTTTGTTTTTTTTTTTTTGGATAGGGTTTCTCTGTATATAGCCCTGGCTGCTGGCTGTCCTGGAACTCACTCTGTAGACCAGGCTGGCCTCGAACTCAGAAATCTGCCTGCCTCTGCTTCCCAAGAGCTGGGATTAAAGGCATGTGCCACCACGCCCAGCAGCTTAATACTTTCATATGACACAGTGCCAGACTCCTGGTTTATAATGGCCTCTGTGAATCATGACTTCCTACAGACATCAGTTGCTTTAGGAGTTCAGGGTTCAGGGGTACTTTTGTCTTTAGACTAATGTTTTAACTTTGTTGGCTTATAACTTTTCAGGATGCATAGGTGATGGCAACTGAGATAAGCGATTTTCATTTATTTAAACTTGTAATCACCCCCAAAGCATCCTCCCTCTGTCTTGGGATTACATTTTCATTTTATGAATCCTGCCTGTGAAAAACATTGTCTCTGACAGACGCTCGCAGAAAGGTCTGGCAATGGTTTCTTCAGCTCTCACCAAGATGGACAAAGAAGATGTCTTTCCTACCTAACATCACTGAGTAAGCAGGAGTCCCTGAGAAGGCAGCTCAAGCACCATCATTGTCTAGAAAATGGGGAGGAGGGCGGTGGTGGCGCACGCCTTTAAGCCCAGCACTCAGGAGACAGAGGCAGGCGAATTTCTGAGTTCAAGGCCAGCCTGGTCTACAAAGTGAGTTCCAGGACAGCCAGGGCTATATAGAGAAACCCTGTGTCGAAAAACCACAAAAAGAAAAGAAAGAAAGTAAACTAGAAAATGGGGAGGAGATGGCATTGTGTGGATAGATATGGAAAGCGAGAATGGACAGAACAGATACGCAGTGAGCCACAACGAAGCAAAGCTCACAGGCCCTGAGAGAAATGTCTTTAATGATAAAGTGATTGTAACATATAGCATAACTTACAATCTGGAGAAGATGAAGGCCTGTGATTTTTTTTTTAACCATTTAAAGTTATTTAGAAATTCCTAGAAAAGCCAGGCAGTGGTGGTGCACGCCTTTAATCCCAGCACTTGGGAGGCAGAGGCAGG
>NC_034600.1:24742736-24765386 GCF_900095145.1 Mus pahari
GCCTGCCTCTGCCTCCCGAGTGCTGGGATTAAAGGCGTGCGCCACCACGCCCGGCCGCTTAAATATTTTTACCATAAAGAAATAATTATTGAAGGAGATAGAATTGCATTGCATGTTGGTTTATCCTGACTTGTGTACATGTGTGTTCAATGTGTACATGTATAGAAACATCATGTGGCATCCACAAGAATTTGTAATTTTTGTACTACTAAAAATTTATTTTGAAACCAATCAATATGATCACAAGAGTTAGGTTGGGGGGGGTGGTGGTAACTAAGCCACAAGGGTGGAGCCCTAGTGAATGGCATTAGTACTCTCATCAAAGAGGCTCCAGAGAGCCTGCTTTGACCTTACTATTATGAAAGTCCCCAGCAGAAAGTCACTCTCTGAGAAAGTGAGACATTTGTTGAATACTGCATCTACTGGCAGCTTGGTTTTGGCTTGTTTGTTTTGCGATAGGGTCTCATTTTGTAGCTGTGGCTCGTCTGGAGCTTGCTATGTAAGACCAGGCTGGGCTTGCACTCTCTGAGAATCCACATGCCTGTGCTTCATGAGAGCTTTGATTAAAGGCACAGGTCACCGCTCTCCACTCCTGGTTCTACATGTATGTAGTTTAGGAGACACCCAGTTGATGGGATTTTGTTAGAGCGGTCTGAGCAGACCAGGCCTCTCCTGGGAACGGGGAGGGAAAGGCAGCTTCCTTGCTTTCCTTCTGTTCCGCCTTGACCCTGCTTGAGTTCGCATGCCTTATGCACAAATGTGTTTGCAGCAATACATAGAAGGGGCTAGCGAGGAATTGCCAGTGCAACCTAAACGCAACCCTACCTTGCTCTGATCCAGGGTTTGGTGTGCGTGTCCAAGCCACTTCCCCAGCTGCCATGTTTCTGAGGCTGGTGGCAAAAACCCCCTCTCTGGGGCCAGCTCCTCTGCAATCGCCCTGATGTGGTAGGGCTCAAATCCGCAGCAGCCACCAATGTACTTGACCCCCAGGTCATAGGCCTGCCTCTCTGGCGTATTTTTGAATATCCCATCTGGTGGCAACTCTTGGCTCCAGGCCTGGAATACAATGCTTGTGATGTTTCTGTTACCACCTCTGTTGTGGTTTAATGTGAAATGTCCCCCATGGGCTCCTGTGTTTGGATACAATGTCCCCAGCTATGGAATACTGGGAAATGTTGTGAAACCTTCAGAGGGAGAGGCTTGCTGGAGGAAGTGGGTCACCTTAGGCAACCCCGATCCTGTTCTCATTCAGTTTCTCAACTAGGGAGGTGATGTGACCAGCGACCTCACACTCCTGTGGTGGCCATGCCTTCCCACTGGGATGCACCACATCCCCTCCAACTCTGAGCCACAACAAATCCGTCTTCCCTAAAGTGGCTTCTGCTCAGGTATTTGGTGAGAACAACAGAAAAGTGACGGCTTCTGCTCAGGTATTTGGTGAGAACAGAAAAGTGACCAGCGCAGCTCCATCTTTCTTTCTTTTTTTTTTTTAAGATTTATTTATTATTTATATGTAAGTACACTGTAGCTGTCTTTAGACACAGCAGTAGAGGGTGTCAGATGTCATTACGGATGGTTGCAAGTCACCATGTGGTTGTTGGGATTTGAACTCAGGACCTTCGGAAGAACAGTCAGTGCTCTTAACCGCTGAGCCATCTCTCCAGCCCGAAGCTCCATCTTTCAAACGGCGGGTACCTGACTGGTTGGGTTTTTCCTCTATCTCACCCCCACACGCCCATCCCAGTTTAAAAATAAAACAAAACAAACTAATATAAATGCCAGAAAGATTATGCATTCTTTAGGTAGCTTCCGTTTGGTTAACACTGAAAGTTCTTTTCTGACTTGGCCTTATCCTATAAAACTGTATCACAAGAATGGACTTTATATAAACCCCAACTTACTGAAGGGATACTCTGGGAGGTCCTCAAACCCTCCCTTGCCACAGTCCGGTGTGTGGAAGCCCAAGCATTGGACCATGAGGTGAGCCTGCAGGCTGGCATCCCTGAGGCCCTCCTTCATGAGCTTCATGGTCTGCAAGCTAGTCCAGGGCCCAAACCGGCAGTTGACCCCAATGATGTCTGCCCCTGTGCAAGGCAATAAGGAACCATCGCAACTTACGGTGCGTTCCTTTGCTTGGTCATTCTTTTTGTAACAGTTAGGAGCTGAACTGGCTGTGGTACATGCCTGTGATTCCAGCGTCAGAGAGCACGGCGGTCACACGCACTCAACACTGGCCTGTGTAGGCTACAATGATTAGAAATGATTCAATTTTACTTCCAATCAATTAATCATCAATCAGTCTTAGAAGCCAGCTTAGTGGTTAGCCACACTAGGATCTAGGACTTTTCCCTTTTGTTGTTTTATTTCTCTGACAATATTAAGCCAATTTTCTGTACTCCCCAAGCAGCCACTGCACTGCCATTGGACATGGGACACTTTACCTGCGTGGGCCAGCTTCACCACACACTCTCCAGGGGTCACATCGTGCATGTCCCCCTCTGGGCCGACGCACATGGTCACAGCCACAGGTGCCCCCACCTCTCTCAAGACTTCCACAGCCCACACAGTTTCTTCCACATGCTCAAAATACTAGCAGATAGCACTTTTAAAAATCGGCCTCAATTAAAGTGGACTCCTGAATAGCCAATCCCAAATGCTGTGAAACTGGTTATAAAGATGACCAAGTATATCGTACGTGGAACAGCTCTTGGGGAGGTGTGTCTCCATCAGATTATGCAAACAATGGCTCTCTGAGTAAACATCTGAACTTCTTTAAATCAGAATATACGGAGTTTTATTTGCGGGTCAGTATTTGGTGACACTGAGAGTGTTAGTAAAACAAAAATCATACCATTTTAAAGGTTGGCTTTAAAAGATAAGCTATATATTTAAAAATAAAAAATTTGAAAGAACAAAAACTTTCGTCACCAGAAAACCAATGCGCTAACCCTTTCACCACAGGACCACCTATGAATAAACATTTTACTTAATTGATTTGGGGATCATCTTTTATGAAACTGGGGTTGGCTCTGGAAACATACTTTATCATGTATTACACTTTACAGTGTTTTTATATCATTTCTGGTTAGGATTCCTAGGCAGTCCCTAAAGCACAAAGGGGAAAGGTGGAAAGATGTTCCCGGAGGGTTAGACTATGGAGCATGAGATGGAGAGTCTGGGTGTCCTTGCTGATGTGGCTACCTTGGCCTGTCTGCTGAATCCATGTCAGCTGGATGGGTACTTCCCAGGAGCCTACTTAGCTGCCACCATTAAAAGGGTGGCCTAAAATCACCGGACAAGGGCCAGCAGCAACCTCCCTGTGTCTTCACTTTTCTGTCTGTTTGTTTTTGTTTTTCTAGACAGGGTTTCTTTGTATAGGCCTTGGCTTTCCTGGAACTTTCTCTGTGGACCAGGCTGACTTTGAACTCCGAGATCTGCTTGCCTCTACCTCCCCGGTGCTGGGATTTAAGGTGTGTGTCACCACACCAGGTTTCTTTCTTTGCTCTTAAGAGAAATTCCAGACTCCCATTGAGGAATGAGAAAGATAATCAGGTCAGGCTCTGACCACTATGTTCCTACCCAACTGGAGAACGCAGTTCTAGGAACACAGTTCCCCAGAATCTTTAGCAAGGCGCAGACAGCCCTAGGTCTTAAGCTGGTTTGTACTAGCACACAGAGTGATGGAAAAATGGTAGCTGGACAGCTATTTTTTGTTCCAAGACCTGAGTTGAGGGCTTGATAGCCGGCAGGAACAACTGTGCTGGGAAATCAGGACGAGAAGGGAGAGTCTTTCATGTCCTGTCAGAGGCAGGCTGTTATGGCTTAGGGGATGTCCTCCAATAGGTTCCTGTTGTAAAGGCTTGGAACTCAGCGGGTGGAGCCAACACTGAGAAGGGATTGGACCACAAGGGCTGTGACTTCATCCATGTTTTTCGATGCGGGTGGAGTCATAATTTGACAGCATCTTTGGGCAGTAGTAGGAAGCGGGGGTCTTGTGGGAGGAAGTAGGTACTGGAGGTGTCCCTGTGAAGGCCATCTTGCCTCTGGCTCCTTCCTTCTGCCCCCCTCCATTTCCTGGTTGTCCAGCCTTACTCTGCCACACCCTCCTCCATCAAGTTTCTGCCGGGCTACAGACCACGTGACCTAGAGCCAGCTGGCTGAGGACAGCACCTTCAAAACCATGAGCCCAAATGATTCTTTTCTTCTCTTAAGTGTTCTTTTGTCTCGGATAGAAATCTCAGCAATGACAGTAACAACCAAAACCTGACTTAATAAATCAGTCCTTATCTTTAAATTGCGGTTCATACGTGATAGGCCAAGGAAGAGCAGAGAAACATCATCGAGAAAGGCCGGGTGGAGAAGGCAGTTACGCGGTGTCATTGCTAGTGAGCTCTGGTGAACCTGAGCGGCCATCTGCCTGCTAGACCCCACTCTCCAACGCTCTCCAACCCTTCCCATGCTTTCCAGCCTGGTTTCTGTGGGAAATGGTATACCCTAAGCCTCTGTCCTTTTTCTCACCATATTGTCCCCCAAGTCAGTTACTGCAACCACTTAAACCTCAGAAAGCAAACCACAGAGAGGCATGCCACAGGTCCATCCCTTGCCTCACAGAGAACCCACCACAAAGATGGCAGAGCATCGCCTGGACTGTCGTGGGTTAACCTAAACTGCTGACCATCCACACAGAGGAAACGAGGGCATAGGACAGCCCAGTCCAGTTCCTCTAAGCCCAGTTTTACCTCTGCAATCAAAAAGTTCACATTTTCCTGGCAAAGACTTCTAGCTGTAGCCGAAAAATGTTTTTAATTCTAGTTTCATCCTTGTGGTTCTTGTAAGAGTGATGTCTGGCAGATGCCCCCTGCCACCAAAGCATCCCCTCCACCAGCCACCTCCTGGGCCAGGTCACAGGCAGCTGCATTCACGGCTTCCCACTGAGAGCAAGAACAGAATCACGAGCCCGCCCGCTGTTAGAAATGCACAATAAGACAAGTCACAAAGGGAGCAAGTCAAGCCTGCCGACTGCCATTAAAGAAGGATTGAGCATAGCCTCCTGTTACCAGTGACTCCTGTGTGAGTAAGTGTGAGTGTGTGTGTGTGTGTGTGTGTAAGTAACATGAACTTGTGGAGGCCAGAAGTCAAGCTAGGTGTCTTCTTTTTTTTTTTTTTTTTTTTGGGGGGGGGGGGTTTCAAGACAGGGTTTCTCTGTGTAGCCCTGGCTGTCCTGGAATTCACTCTGTAGACCAGGCTGGCCTCCAACTCAGAAATCTGCCTGCCTCTGCCTCCCGAGTGCTGGGATTAAAGGCCTGTGCCACCAAGCCCGGCTGCTAGGTGTCTTCTACAATTGTTCTCTGTGTTATTTTTTGAGACAGGTCTCTCACTAAGTCTGGATCTTAGGGATTTGGCTAGCTTGGCTGGCCAAAGAGCTCCAGGGATCTGCCTGCCTCTGCCCACGCCCAACCCTGATGATGGAGTTACACATAGGTGTGCACCAATGCAATTGGCTTTATTGACTGAGCCATCTCCTCAGCCTCAACAGTGACTTTGTATTCCCATTATTGTTATTATCCACACTGGATTTTTTTTAGACTAATTGTGAGGTATAGTGGCTCTTCTTCTTCTTCTTCTTCTTCTTCTTCTTCTTCTTCTTCTTCTTCTTCTTCTTCTTCTTCTTCTTCTTCTTCTTCTTCTCCTTCTCCTCCTCCTCCTCCTCCTCTTCCTCCTTATATGGTGTGGTGTATGGGTATTTTGCCTGCCCTTATGTCTGTGCACTGTAAAGAGGCATCAGATCCTCAGGGATGGCATTACAGATAGCTGCAAGATGCCATGTAGGTACTGGGAATCGAATCTGGGTCTTCTGGAAGAGCGACAAGTGCTCTTAACCATTGAGCCATGCTTCAGTTCCACCATACTGGTTTTAATAACTTTATTTTTTCCCCTCTCTTACAGATCACGAGCCTCTTCAGAAGAGGGTCTTAGCCTTTCTATCATCTTTCTACTTAGCACAGAGAACTGGATAACCACTTAGTGGTTCCCATGATTCCCATTTAGTGGCAACCAATATGTGGGTTTCTCGAATGAACACAAGCATACATAAGTCACTTATCATTAACAGTTGGCTTAGCAAATGTTTCCCCATCCTTCATCCCATCTGCTTTCCTGACAGGTCTGAATATAGCACTATTTATTATCTTTTCCCAGAGTTAAAGCCAATGTACCATGCAGGGATGGTCTTACATGAAGTCACACATGCAGGAGACAGCAATGTTGGCTTGGTTGTCATTTGTAAGTCAGTGCTAAGTTCCTAAGTACCCCCTTTCTCCAGAAAGACAAGGGGGGAAAGAACACTACAGAATGAAAAGTGTGGAGAGCGTGGCAGGAACCTGACATTGGCCAAGGACAAGGAAATGGGCTCTAGGCAGGAATCTAACATTGGCCATGACAAGGAAGTAAGTTCAGGCAGGAATCTGACATTAGGCTATAACAAGGAAGTAAGTTTAGGTAGGAATCTAATTTTAGGCTAGAACTGAGAAGTAGCTTCAGGCAGGAATTTTAATCTTAGGGTGGAACAAAAGAAGTAGGCTTTAGGCAAGATTTTAGGCTTAGACAAAGAAGTGGGCTCAGGTATTTCTGACAAGCCTTTGGAAACAACTGTCCCAGGAGTAATCACAGGACTTTGCTTACAGCCTTGCTTGTTCCTCATTGTACTGCCTGCCTTTAATACTTGCATGTCATTAAAACGGTATAAAAGCAAATTGGGAAGAATTAAACCTGCCTCAGCCTCAGAACTGGCTGGGGTCATGCTACAGTGTTGCAGTGTTGTCTAATTGTCTTTTTAATTTTTAATCCTTACTTTTTTTTTTTTTTTTTTTTGAGACAGGGTTTCTCTGTATAGCCTTGGCTGTTCTGGAACTCACTTTGTAGACCAGGCTGACCTCGAACTCATAAATCCATCTGCCTCTGCCTCCCGAGTGCTGGGATTAAAGGCTTAATCCTCACTCTTGTGCTGGAGAACCTGTTGACTATCTGCAGCTGGCAAAATCACACTCCTGTCAGAGGATGAGTCAAATCACAGTCAGCTGCTGTGGACAGTCTGAAGCAGCCCCGTTTAATCCCACACCCGGGATTAAAATGGAAACACATTCCCATAATATTTCTATGCTTTTTAAAGAATCCAACATTCTTACTACATGAGGGCCATTTTCACCACCTTCCACGCACGCACAAGAAGGTTCCATTCCCTGTAGCTGTTCCCTCCCCACACCCAGTTAGTTACCTTGCTGTCCATATTGTCTTCAGAAGCAGAAAAGGTAAATGTCTGCAAGACATCAGCTCCCGCTCTCAAGAATTCTGTGTGAAGTTGACGAACTGCCAAGCAGTTGAAATTTCAATTACAAAAATCAAATTCCAGAAGCAGATGTTCTCAGTAGCAGCTCCCACCCTCCTTTTCTTCCCTCCCTACCAGACCGTAATTCAAGCCTAGAAATGATAAAGTGACAGGTTAATGTCACTGCTGTGACAGTACAGCGTGCACTATGGAGCAATCTACAGGGTCCTGCTCACCTGTCTCAAGTAGGTTCCATGCAGAGATAGAGGAGAGGCCTGGCTGGCTTCCCATTCCCTCACCCCTTGTCTAGAGTTTATTGATACAGCGATGTGTGAAGCATGGCGCTGGCCTATTATCACCAACGTAGGAAGAGTGAAGAAGCTCGTACAGGGGCAGTGTGCCTGTGTGTGATACCCACAACAGGCTGATGCAGCAGTGAGTATGTGGTAAGCAGCCCTGGCTGCCCCTAGTCTCTCAGTCACCACTCTGAGGTTGGGGACGTAGCTCAGTTGGTAGAAAGCTTCCTTAGATGCGTAATGCCCTGGGTTTGATCCTCAGCACCCTGTAAAGCAGGTGTGGTAGCTCACACCTGGAATCTTAGCACTCAGGTGGAGGCAGAGGTCATCCTTAGCTACACAGCTAGCTTGAGGCCAGCCTAGGATGTATGAGACCCTGTCTAAAACAACAAAAAAAGAAAAGAAAGCCCCCCCCCTGCTACTTTTCTTCCTGACCATCACCCTCTCCTGGCTAATTCCTCATTTTCAGTTTAGCTAAAAGATCTTCCAAACATAAGAACAAAGTGGAAAATTCCTACAAGGCACCGGAGAAGCAATGCTACTCTGGTCTCCACCAAAATCGAGCATCTGTGCACACCGGAGAAACTGCATAATGGCCACAAAGCTCTGAAGATGCATGGACAGCTCATGGGGGTAAACCCGTCTGATCTCACAACTGGCCCACATCCCTGCCCCATGCGGCGGACAAAGGAGCAGGTTCTCAGTGAGGTCAAGGGACTTGTGTAAGGCCACACAGCTGGTCTGGGGAAGAATCAGGCAAAGACCCCAGTTTTGCATGACGTATGTCCATGTGAATGGAATCAGGTAGACTCAAAACCTGTATTTCCTGTGTGTGTCCTGATTGCCTATCATATTCTTTGGCTTTATTTCCCCCACTCTAGGAAAATCAACAAAGCCAGGTAGAGTTAAAGCACTAATATGATGGCACCAACCAATTGCAATGGTTTCTACGTCTGACTCTTGTATTTTCATTTTTCTCCAAGTCAGGAAGATGGAGGGGAGGGTAACATTCTTCGAAGTCTGGTCCCCACAGCCTGGCTGTCTGCATCATTGCTGGTGACGGCCATCAGCCATTATCACCATAGCCACGGTTGTTATCTGCCATGCACAACCTTCCGCAGGATGAGTCTGAAGCCATCAGTGATTTTTGCTAACCCAAGGAAACACTTAAAATAGCTACAAGGAAAATAGTCAAGGAATGAAAATGGAACTGTATACTTTAAACAATGCTTGTTCAAGAAGGTAAGAGTGAGAAGAGAGACAGAGAGATAGAGAGACAGAGAGACAGAGAGACAGAGGAGGGAACAGAGATAATTTCCCTTGTGCTTCAGTCCACAATGACCTTCACCTCTCTGCAGTTCTGCAAGGAAAACAAGTTCTTACAAATGCTTGCCATTATCCCTTGATTTTCCCTCATGGGGTTTCTTTTTTTTTTTTTTTCTTTTTTCTTTTTTTTTCTTTTTTTTTAGGTTTTTTGAGACAGGGTTTCTCTGTATAGTCCTGGCTGTCCTGGAACTTACTTTGTAGACCAGGCTGGCCTCGAACTCAGAAATCCTCCTGCCTCTGCCTTCCGAGTGCTGGGATTAAAGGCGTGCGCCACCACACCCAGCTTTTTTTTTCTATTTCTTTTTCTTTTTCTTTTTTTAAGGTCCTCATGGGGTTTAAGCTGCTACTTGCACACACACTCCTCGTTGCTTTGGGCGCTTACATGCACATGGATGTTCTACCACTGCTTCTGGAGTCCAAAGCTCCACCTTCAGGAAGCCTCTCTTTTCCAGAGTGAGGAGAAAGCTGCCTTCCCCAACCGCGACCTCCGATCTCCCGGCTGTGCAGACGCTCCAAGACACCCTGGGGAAGAGAACAGAGAGACCCACAGGCTCTCTCCACGCCCCACCTTTTCTTTTAACATTATTTCTAACTTTAGGAACAGCAGTCTTGTTATTTTGCTGAAATTATATCGAAGAGTGTTTCAGAAGACATTATAGCATGGATCCTGGCCAATCAAAATACCTGTTTTGTGCAGCCAAGGAACTATGGGAACTGGTTTTCTCAACTAACACTTTCTGGGTCAAACTCTACTGAAAGTGCTGATTAACCGGCAGTCATGTTAGTTTGTCATGTCTGCTCTTCTCTGACAATGTATTAGGGTTTGGGGGTACAGTATCTTCAACTTAAACCCCCAAACTCACAAGCTCCCGGGCTGTTTCGAATGACCTCGTCACACTGCTGGCCAACGAGTCAAGTGGAAGCCATCTTGTTTCTCTTTTCCCTTCTGACTGGAATGTCGTTAGGGCACCAGGGTATAGAGCCATCTTGTAGCTATGGTATCCTTAGCTGCATGTGATGTCAGGTGGAGCCAGCTGGTGCTGTGGTTTTCACGACACCCAGAGTAGCCACAGTGTCATTCGTGGCTCACCTTTACACCAGTTTGAGAAATCAGATTTGAGTGCACACAAACGGTCCTGGAGGGGAAAATGGTTACTCTAGTGTTCTAACTTAGGGCCCTTCTTGCACCCAATCCTACAACTTGTGTCCATAAAGCATTTCTTGGATTCATCCCCCTATTGTCACAGCCATGATTACTGAATGATCTTAACACATCTATTATCTGTTACGGCCCTTTCCCTGTGCCCCGACACCTTCAGTCTCTTCATCCATGTGTCCACCCTTCCAACAGTGCAGAGGTGGTGAATTCCCTGTGGCAGTCCTGTCTTCTCATTCATTTCCAGTTTGGACAGTACACCTATTGAGTGGAGAGTGAGGGCCTGGGGTTCCGTACACCTCCCTTCTGACTATATCAACCTGGACGCCTCTGGATTTACCATCTGCTCTCAGGGTGAGGCTGTTGATCCTCAGGGAGGCCATTTGCCCTGAGGGAGGTGGTGGATACAGAGTCAGTCGGCCTAGAACATCCGCCGCCATCTGCCATCTGCCCAGCTTCTCTGGCAGGGCAGCTTCCATGGTTTGAGGAATGGGGTGTGGGCGTCAGCTGTCCAATTGCACAAGAGCAGTCAAAGGCACTGGTGACCTGTCAGCTGAGGAGAGACAGAACCCTACTTCTCTTCCAGGTATACATTAACAGGATCACCATGTGATAATTGTGCTCTTTCGGGAGCAGAGTCCCCAGAGGAACAGGAACAGCATGCTTTCAAAACCTTTCCTTGGGCTTTTTGTTTCTTTGTTTGAGACAGGGTCTCACTGAGTAGCATTGGATAGCCTGATATAAACCAAGTTAGCCTCAGACTCAGAGATCTATCCGCCTCTGCTGCCTGAGTGCTGGGATTAAAGGTGTGTATCATTACACCGGCCCCATAAAAAGTGATGTAACCAGGAGTGGCGGTGCAGCCTTCCATCCTAGTACTTGGGAGGCAGATGCCGGGATCTCTGTGAGTTTGTGTCTGGTCTGCTATACAGAGAGTTCCATGCAGGGCTACAGAGTGAGACCCTGCCTGAAAAGTAAAAACCTCTTATAAAAAGTAAAATTAAAAAGTGAATTTTGGGGCTTACTAGATGATTCATTGAGTAAAGGTACGGGCTGCCAAACACTACAACTGAATTCAGTCCCCAATAGAATTTAACCCCTGGGTCCCGTTTGGTAGAAGGGACAAGCCAATGTCTGTAAATTGTTCTTTGACCTCTACAGGCACATCATAGTATGCACATACCCATACATACACACAATAAATAAATGCACACATAGATGTAATAAAATTAATTTTTAAAAAGTGAATTATAAAGAGATGAACATACAGAATCTCAGGTGAAGAAAGCAGTAGTGCTCTCCACATTTAGAAAAAAGAAAATCTTTTTATTAATTTCACTTCCTACACCTTAGCTTTTGTCATTAGAGAGCATCTCTTAGGACCCTGACTGGTTCTCCACCTGTGTGTTGGCAATTACTGTCGCACAGTTAGGGTGGATCTGAGACCTCTCGTTCCTCTCTCACTTGGAGCTGTTAATGGCTGACTAACAACTCAGCAAGTGATTGAACCCGGACTTTACTAAGATCACTATCCTTATGTCACCTCTGTTCCCAGTTTCTTAGCATTCAGAAAGCAGCAGTACCCCAGGCCTCTGAATGATGTGTCCAGGTGGGCTGTTGGGGGTGGGGCGGGTCTTGGGGGGCCCCTTTTCCTAGTTCACACCTTTCTAGTCCCTTGCTGCCACAGAAGTCCTCAATGCTGTGGGAAGCTGCCATGGGGAAGGGCGAGCGCTGAAGACAACAGAGTGGACCCCCACACCCACCCCTAAGAACTGCGAACTGCGTGGTAGCCTTGCTTCCTGGGGCAGGTGTGAAGCCGCAGGTCGGGGTTGATGCACTTACAAACTCATAGAAACTGACAGGAACACCCGAAGGCGTTCCTGGGGATGCTGCCTGTGCTCCCTTAAGCAAGAAAAAGGAGGGTCCCCTGAGTCCAAGAGTCTGACCTCAGATCCCTCTTCTGTGAACACTGACGCTGAACAGATCGCCTGACTCTCCGGGCCTCAGTTTCTTCACCTGCTAACTGGGGATACCAGCGAATGCAGAACTTCTGAGCTGGGTAAGGGCTCCAGGAATGCTAATCCCCACGCAATCTAAACTGAGGCTCTGGACCGCCCAGCCCCCCTGCGGAGCTAAGTTAAGACCTTAGGGTTTGTCTAGTAGCTGAAGCAGGATTCGAACTCCGCGAAGAAAGGAAGAAAGCGACTTGGCCGACACTCACCTCCTTGGCTCGAGGGCCTCCAGCTGGTGCCATGTCGCCGCCGCTGTGCAGGCGCGGGTCCTGGTGGCACCGGTCCTGGAGGCGCCGCGCTGCCGGAGCCCGCCCCTCCGTGGGAGGACCCATCCCCCCCGCAACCCCAACCCCCACCCCACCTCCACCCTCTCTACCTCCCTCCTAAGGCCGGGATCTGTCCATGCTCTACTGCCACCTCGCCATGCTCCGCCCGGGCGCGCTGCGGCTGCGGGGCCTCGCGCTGCGGGGCTCCCCCAGGCGCTCAAGCTCCGCTGGCCTCCGGGAAGGGTGAGTACCCGATGGCTGCCGGTTGGGAAGAGGAGCAGGGCAGGCTTTCTGGCTCCCAGGAATGGGCTGGGGTTCTCCTGGAATTACCTGCTAACTACCAGGTAAAACTGTCTATCCGACTTCAGCCCCCTGGCCTGTCACCAGCGGTCAGTGTGAGCAGGTCTGGGAGAGTCTACTGTGCTGTCTCTTGTCTCTGGTGCATCTGTGTCTTGGTGGTGGTCGTTATCATTGTTTTGTTTTTAATGATTAATATGTCCTCGAGATTATTCTATAACAGGGCTATCGATTTGCCTTATTCTTTTTAATGGCTGCATAGTTTTTCATTTTATCAATACTTTATAGTATAATGAAGCAGCCTTCTCTTTAATATTTAGACTGCTTCTGGTTGGTTGTTACCGCAGACAACGTGAATCAGAAATTCTTAATGCCAGCCAAGGCTACACAGAGAAACCCTGTCTCAAAACAACAACAACAACAACAAAAAAAAACAAAAAACAAAAAACAAAAAAAAAAAGAAAGAAATTCTTAATGCAAATATGTTTGGACAGTATGGGAGTCTGTTTTCGTTTTAAATCATTTTTTCTTTTCCTTTTGTTTTGTTTTAAATCTTTAAAAAAAAAAAGAAATAAAATTGTTAGGGAAGCGGTTAGGTTATTTGAAAGTGAAAGACAGCAAGGTTCCTGTGAAATTTGAATGCCCCTGTGGTGGATACTTGTTTTCCATGTCTTCCTGGGCTCCTAGAGTAGGATTGTCAAACTGCATTTGTATGAGAAGATATTTTCCTTAGTGTCTGTCTGTATGCATCTTTGAAGTCCTGTCCTGACGTCATTCCTGACATCATCCACGGTGGCAAAGTGAGGTTTCTGTTCATAGAGTCACCCAGCAAACACTATTGTGAGCTGACTCAGTCTGCAGTTTATGTTCTGTGGTCTGCAAGAACGGTTTTTGAGTTGCAATCCAGTTTCACTGTAGAATTTTGACATACTGCTTGTGGTGAGTGGGCTTTTCCAGGTGCTGGGAACACAAGGCTCACAGAACTACAGTTCTGGCTCCCTTGGGACTCAGCAGCTGCCTGCTGCCTGCTGAGCACAGTTTCTCATCAACAAATACAGGATGTTGGCCAGTCTCACAGGAGCGCTGCAAACGCAAGCCAAGGAGTGCACAAGAGTGATTTGTAAGCTATAAAGAATCACAATTGGGACACTGCATCTTATACAGAAAGAAATAAGAGAGTGTGCATCTTGGGTTAATTTGTATAAAACTGACTAGATAGTGCTTATATGCATATGACATTTGCTTATATTTTGAAATATCGAGAGTAATCACAGATGACATTTTTCAGAACTGTAAGACAAACTGGTTGTAGCGGCAAAACCCTAAAAAAATCCCAGAATTCTGGAGACCGAGGAGGACAACATCAACCTCAAGGCCATCGTAGGCTACATAAGATACATAGTGAGACCCTGTCTCAAAAACCAAACCAAAAAACGAGATCATTCTTCCTACAACCTTTCTGTCAGTGTGTCTAAATACACAGTCATACTCCATGTTGTTAAACCTGTGCGGAACATGCGAGTTTCTTTCTTTCTTTCTTTCTTTCTTTCTTTCTTTCTTTCTTTCTTTCTTTCTTTCTTTCTTTCTTTCTTTCTTTCTTTCTTTCTTTCTTCCNCTTCCTTCCTTCCTTCCTTCCTTTCTTCTTTCTTTCTTTCTTTCTTTCTTTCTTTCTTTCTTTCTTTCTTTCTTTCTTTCTTTCTTTCTTTCTTTCTTTCTTTCTTTGGTTTTTCGAGGCAGGGTTTCTCTGTATAGCCCTGGCTGTCCTGGAACTCACTTTGTAGATCAGGCTGGCCTCGAACTCGGAAATCCACCTGCCTCTGCCTCCCGAGTGCTGGGATTAAAGGCGTGCGCCACCACACCCGGCTAACATGTGAGTTTCTTGTCTGACAAATTATGACTGCAGATTAGAATTTAGACATCAAGATACTCAACAACTTAACCTTTGTCAGATAAACATATCATGTTTTCCCAAATGAGGAGAAATAAGACAGACACAGTATGTCAATTCCAGGGAAGGTTCCACCTTAAAACTTACCCTTAAACATGCAGTGGTGGTGCACACTTTTAATCTCAGCACTTGGGAAGCACAGGCAGGTGAGTTTCCCTGAGTTCAAGAACAACCTGGTATACAGAGCAAATTCTAGGACAGCCAGAGCTACCCAGAGAGACCCTGTCTTGAAAAACTAACCAACAACAAAAAACCTTAATCTTAAAATGACAGCTTTTGAATTTGGTGTCACCGACTACGTGATAGAGAGTCTTCCCAGAATTCTTATTAAATTGTACTGTGACTTTCTATGTTAGACACCAATGAAATGAAGAGATTGGTGCATGGCAGAGAAGGAAGGCTGGCCAGCAAGTCCTAGGATCCTCTTGTCTCAGCTACCCTAGCACCGAGATTACAGACGGGAGCTACCGTGCCCGGTTCGGTTTGCATGGATTCTTGGCATTAAACTCAGGCCCTCTTTACCAGTTGAGCTACAACCGCAGCCCCAAAATGTGTTTTATAAATGAGAAAAAAATAATGCCTAGATCGAGAAAGAAGTCGCTGCCACCACTGCTACTGCTCAGTTCCTTAGCTACCAATCAGTGTAGGTCATCCAGTCCGAGGTCAGACGCCCCAGGTTTCTATGTGCAAATTGTAGCCTGTGGTTGTGGCGTTCCAGAGACTGGCAGGGGAGGGAATCAGACCCAAACTGGACCTGGTACCTCTAAGTGAGTCACCACTGTTAAAAACACCGTCTTCCAGACAGGAAAGCCCAGCCTCGTCCCCAGAATGGAAGGACAGAGCAGAGACTGTGATCATTGGAGGCGGCTGTGTGGGCGTGAGCCTGGCTTATCATCTAGCCAAGGCCGGGATGAGAGATGTGGTCCTGATGGAGAAGTCGGAGCTCACCGCTGGCTCTACCTGGCACGCAGTAAGGAGAGTACCCCAAACTATTCTGTGCCCTGAACCGGGCACCAGTCCTCCCCATTCACAAATCCCCACAGAGAGCTCTTCAGAGGATGGGAGCCCCTCACCTAACCAGAAAGTGTCCTGACACATGCTTCCAGGAAGTGGAAATCATTACTAGGATGACTATTATGATCCTGGTTTTTGTTTGTTTGTTTGTTTTTTGTTTTTGTTTGTTTGTTTGTTTTTACCTTTTTCTACCCCTGTAACTTCCAGAAAGTTCCTTCCGTTTCCATGTTCTGAGTTGGTTTTGCTTTGTATTTTTGTAATGGAGTCTCACCCGGTAGCCAGCATGTGTCAATGCTCTTGTGAAGCAGCACGCTGGAGAATGGCTTAGATTAAGGACTGACGTGGCTCCCATACTGTCAGCGAGGGATGGGGAAGGAAGGATTCTGTGATTGCCGACACGATACGTGTGCGCCTGCGCACACAGACAATGCACATGCGCACGCACAAACGCACGTGTAAGCGCTGAAGCTCTTGACCTCACTGGCTACCCCTTTCCACAGTCGGCTTTCCTGTAGTTAGGAGAGGAAAAGGAACTGTCTCCCAGGGCCTCTTGGTGCTCAGCATACACTCACAGCATGGATCAGGTGTCTGGATAGGAATGGTAGTCAAAGCTATGCCTGACCCAAGCTCTGTTGGCTGCAGTCTCACAGTTCCACAGACAGCCCACGCACACTGGTCAGCCAGTGCTCCCGGGAAAACAGAGTCAAGTCCAGCTCCTCTCCCTCCCACCCGTCATTCTTGGTGCGTGGGAGGGAAGATGGACGCCTCCCATCACCTGCCTGTACCAGTCTCCCCAGCATAGGTGTCTCCTTTCACTGTCTCCCCCACTTCCTCCTGCCTGCAGAAGCCACAGTTCTCTAGGCCCCGCCTCACTCCTCCAAACTCGATTTTCTTTTTTTTTCTTTTTCTTTCTTTCTTTCTTTCTTTCTTTCTTTCTTTCTTTCTTTCTTTCTTTCTTTTTTTAAGATTTATTTATTATATGTAAGTACACTGTAGCTGTCTTCAGACACTCCAGAAGAGGGCGCCGGATCTATTTACGGATGGTTGTGAGCCACCATGTGGTTGCTGGGATTTGAACTCAGGACCTTCGGAAGAGCAGTCAGTGCTCTTAACCGCTGAGCCATCTCTCCAGCCCCCAAACTTGATTTTCTATGTAGACTTCGTGTTGTCCTTCTGAAAGCAAGCCTACTTTCTCTACCTTTTCCTTCCCGTGTGCCTTAAGGTTACTATTGCTAGGATGAAACACCATGAGGAAAAGCAACTTGGGGAGGAAAGGGTTTATTTCACTCATAGTTCTATGTAACAGTTTATCATCGAAAGCAGTCAGGACAGGAGCTCAAGCAGGACGGACAGGAACCTGGAGGCAGGAGCTGATGCAGAGGCCATGGAGGGGTGCTGCTTACTGGCTTGCTGTTCACGGCTTGCTCAGCCTGTTTTGTTTTTATAGAACTCAGGACCACCAGCCTAGGGGTGGCACGGCCCTCCCATACCAATCACTAATTGAGAAAGTGCTTACAGGATGTCTACAGCTCTATTTTATAGAGACATTTTCTCTATCAAGGTTCCCTCCTCCCAGACGGTCATAGCTTGTGTCAAGTTGACAGAAACTAGCACAGCATGCATTTTGTCATCACTCTAGACTGAAGGACCTATATTATGGTAGGGCTTCATGATCACTGTCTTATTTAGGATTTCTAGTGCTATGAAGAAACGCCATGACCATGCAACTCTGACAAAGGAAAGCATTTAATTGGAACTGACTTACAGTTCAGGGGTTTAGTCCATTGTCATCATAGCAGGAAGCATGGTGACATGCAGGCAGACATGGGGCTGGAGAAGGAGCTGAGAGTTCTACATCCAGATCCACAGGCATCAGGAAGAGAGAGTGACACTGGGCCTGTCTTGGACTTCTGAAACCCCAATGTCTGCCCCTAGTGACACACTTCCTCCAACGAGGCCACACCTCCCAAAAGTGCCACTGCTTATGAGCCTATGAGGACCACCTTCATTCAAGCCACCACGGTCTCTCAGAAGTGAGACACAAGGAAAGAGTGCAGTCTTTTCCTCCTGGAGGTGGTCTGGGCTCAGACAGAAAACACTCAGAATGGGACCTGAGCCTTAAAGAAAAGAGAAACTCTGTAAGGAGCACAGAATGCAGCAGGAGCAGTGAAGGTGGCAACTCTAAGAGGGGATGCCTAACAGAGTGGGAAGGAAGCTGGGGCAAGGGGTCTATGGGCTCTGGGGCCAAACAGGCAGGGGGCAAATAGAGGCAAATGGAACTAGGTCCCCAGGGTTGCTTATATAGCCTCACACCTCCTGACTGCTAAGTCAGGGCAGGCAGCTATACATTAAAATTGGAATGGCTTATTTGTTCACGGACAGCGGTTGGGTATGGCCTGTGTTTTAAAGTAGATTAAGAATTCCCTGAGATTTCAGTAAATCTGCCTCCAAAAAAGGCACATATCTTAGCCTGAACTATTTTAAGAAAAGCAGGAAGAGATTTTAAAATGATAGTCTCTTATGAGAAATTAACTTTGTAAAATGTTTTTTTCCTATACAAAGATATATCAGAATACTGGGGAAAGCACCTCTGCCCCACTCTAGACAAGGCTTTAAGCCAGAGCCAAATGGGGGACCAGTGTGGAGTCAGGCAACAGCAGCTGGGTGGTTTGTGCCCCCTTGGAATAAAGGACAGAACAGGACCTGTCCTTGGAACTGATTATGGAAGCTTTTACAAGTCCATGAGCCTTCTCTATAAGGAATGACATCAGAAAGTTCCCCAAGCCAAGAATTTTCAGCCCAGAGATATTTGGGGACAGATTGAGAGTGTGCAGGGCTGGATCACCAGCTAAATGGAGGGACTGTGAGAACAAAGGCAGCATCCCCGGGGGTCCCTGGGGTGGGACATGTTTTCTGTGATATAATGTTCACAAGTACAGGCAACGAGGGCTGGAAGACAACACAGTCTGTACTGGCTAGTTTTGTGTCAACTTGACACAGCTGGAGTTATCACAGAGAAAGGAGCTTCAGTTGGGGAAATGACTCCATGAGATCCAGCTGTAAGGCATTTTCTCAATTAGTGATCAAGGGTTGGGGTCCCCTTGTGGGTGGTGCCATCTCTGGGCTGGTAGTCTTGGGTTCTTAAGAGAGCAGGCTGAGCAAGCCAGGGGAGGCAAGACAGTAAAGAACATCCCTGCATGGCTTCTGCATCTGCTCCTGCTTTCTGACCTGCTTGAGTTCCAGTCCTGCATCCTTTGGTGATCAACAGCAGTATGGAAGTGTAAGCTGAATAAACCCTTTCCTCCCCAACTTGCTTCTTGGTCATGATGTTTGTGCAGGAATAGAAACCCTGACTAAGACACAGCCTGAGACTGGACAGTCACTGTGGAGCCAAGTCTGCAAACGGGGGTCCTGCTCACTTTAACTAGGCTCCTTTGTCAGTACATGACAGATGATATCACAAATGGATTTGGAGAATAGGGTCCTCCACATCCCTGGGAATGATGTCACAGCACAGTCTTTTGAGATCCAAGGATGGAATACCCAAGATGCTCCATTTGGAGTGTGGGAAGATAATCTAGAACTTTGCACTTACTTACATACCAGAGAAAGAAGTTAAACTTTACTAACATAAACAGCATCTGATACAATTGACATATCGCTTCCGATTCCAGGGTTCATGGGGGCTGGCCAGCCGCACTGCACAATGGGTATACCTTAGCTCTGACTGCTACGTGAAGCCACTGAGACGTTTAGTCTAGTATGTGGAGAAAGGAAGAGAAGAGATTGAAGGTCAGATTAGCACTATGGAAAGATTTGTTACCCAACAGTAATGAAAAGGGTTATGAAATGTAAACATGTATATCTTTTATAATAAGACAAGTATTGCAAATGTGCTGACCTCTGTTAGTAATCAAAATGGATGTGGGTGGTTTCCATGCAACAATTATATAGGTTTTAAAAGATATGTCTGGGGCTGGAGAGATGGCTTAGTGGTTAAGAGCACTGACTGCTCTTCCAGAGGTCCTGAGTTCAATTCCCAGCAACCACCCAGCTTACACCCATCTGTAATGGGATCTGATGCCCTCTTCTGGTATATCTGAAGACAGCTATAGTGTATTCATATCAATAAAATAAATAAATTTTTTAAAAAGGTATGTCTGAGAGCACAGCTTAATGGTAGAGTATGTCCCCAGGATACACATGGAAGGCTCCAGGCATGATACCAACACTAGAAACAAAAGAGGTGCGGTCTGCTCCTTCCAAGGAAAGGAGATGCTGTAACAAGGCAGACAGCTGGCTTGCACAGCAGTCCTATTGAGAAGAGAGCATGTTAAAAGGGATGTTTAGAAATGTGGATAGGGCCTGGAGAGATGGCTCAGCTGCTCTTCCAGAAAACTAGGGTTCAATGTCCATCACCCACATAGCTGCTCACAACTGTCTCTAACTCCAGTTTCAGAGAATCTGACACCTTCACATAGACAAACAGGTAGGTAAACCACCAATACACATAAAAGTAAAATTAAAAAATATATCATAGAAATGTGTATATTATGGTTAGGTTTTCTGGACTAAATGATCTCTGTGTGTGTGTGGGGGGGGGTTATCTCTTCTATGTAAGAGATACAATTTTTAACTTGTAAATTTTTTTCTGATATGGAATTCCAATACGATTTGTTCCCTTTTATCTAAAATACAGAGAGCGTGACACTTTCTAAGTTGTAGCAAGAACAGAGACACAAGGGAACATGATAGTCAGCAGTCAGCAGAAACCTTTGTACGTAGGTGGGTGCAGTGGCAGGTACTTGGAATGGAGGAGGGGGCTTAACACACAGAGAACACAGTCAAGAGAACACTGCTTCTACTCTGGTCTGTGCAAGACTGAGAGATGTCTTCTGCTGTCTTTGAAGACAGCGTCAAGTGCAGGGGGCCTAGGAAGAATGCTACGGTTCATTGGTTAATCACAATTGTCAACCAGACAGGCTCTAGGATCGCCTCTGAGACAGCCCTCTTGGCACATCTGTGAGGGAGTTCCTATGTTGTGTTAATCGAGGTGGGACAGCCCACCTGAATGTGGGTAGTGTCATGCCATGTGCCCACCAGAGGCTCCAGCTGAATAAGAAGGGAAAGGAGAGCCAAGACCCAGAATTCCTCTCTCTGCTTCCCAGGGCAGATGCAACATAATGGCTGCCTTCACCTCTCACTCCTGTGCCTTCCCCACCTTGACAAACTCAAGCTGGAAGGCAGGATAAACCTTCCATTCCTTTAGTGACGTCTTATCTGGTGTTTGTTCACAACTACGAGAAAAAGAGACCAACACACAGGAGAATTGAAAGTTAAATGACAGCAGTCTGTTTGTTGGGGACGCTCACCTGGGAGGCAGAGGCAGGCAGATCTCTGTGTTTGAGGCCAGCCTGGTCTATAGAGTGAGTTCCAGGACAGCCAGGGCTACACAGAGAAACCCTGTCTTGAAAAACAAACAAACAAACAAAAAATTTAATGCCAGCCTGACTATACAAGGAGACTGTTTAAAACAAAAGCGATTAAAACAAACAAGTAAATACATACATATACAAATAAACAAACAGATAAACAAATGAACGAACAGTCCTGGACATAAAGCAAGCCTAGAATTAGGCTGTATTTTTAATACTGTATGCTTAATCCACTGTATACACAGCTTAATAATGAAATACGTTAATCATGAAAATGTGATTCATGAGCTTAATATGCAAAAGCTTTCTGGCACAATAAGTAAGATAGAAATTATTTAAAATATTTCCCTCATCCCAAGCTCACTTAGTATGCTTTACAATCGCTATTAATATAATAACCTATATTTACATGTTATGCATAAATGAGGGGATAAGAATATTTTAGTGGCTATGTGCAAACATCTGAGTCTATGTGAATGAATAAAAGACTCAGAACCACTGGGATAAATGGCTTAGGCCAGAAACTGAGTTTTCTGAGGTAGTAGAGGCCCCTGAAAGTCAGGAAGGACTATTAGACTCTGGGATCACACCACAATTTGGCATCCAGCACTTTCCCCATTATTTAGCACCCTTGGATGTTTTTCTAACTCCTGCAGTTTTTCTCCTACTTGGTAATTATCAATACACTGTGGGGAAGAACTTTCTTTTCTTATTTTAAATTTATGTCAATAAACACTTGCAAATTCCGAACTTACTTGCATGCATACGTGTGTGTCTTTCTATGTGGCTGTCTGTCTGTTATTTGAGATAGGGTCTCATGTAGCTCAGGCTGGTCTTGAACTTACTACGTAGTAGGCTGCTCCTACTTCCTAGTAATGGAATTACAGCCATAGCCACACACCCAGCTTCGAAGGACTATACTTCTGTTGTGGTTTGAATAGGTTTGGCCCCTATAGACTTATGCGTTTGAATGCTTGGCCCATAGGGAATGACACTATTAGGAGGTGTGGCCTTGTTGAAGGAAGTGCATCACTGTGGGGGTGGGCTTTGGGGTTGCCTATGCTTAAGCTCCACCCAGCAGAATCCCAGCCTCCTCCTGACTGCCTGCAAAAGGCAATCTCTTCCTGGCTGCCTTCCAATCAAGTTGAAAAACTCTTCAGTTCCTTCTCCAGTGTGATGTCTGCCTGGATGGTGCATGCTTCTTGCCATGATAATAGACTGAACCTATGAACTGTAAGAGCTGCTGTGGTCATGGTGTCCTTTTACAGCAATGGAAATCCTAAGACAATTTATGAAGGATTCTGTCTCTTTCGTTGTCTCCCTCTCCCCTCCCCCCCTCTCTTTTCTTCTCTCTGCCCTCCCCCTCCCTCTTTCTTTATCTTCTTCTTCTTCTTCTTCTTCTTCTTCTTCTTCTTCTTCTTCTTCTTCTTCTTCTTCTTCTTCTTCTTCTTCTTCTTCCTCCTCCTCCTCCTCCTCCTCCTCCTCCTCTTCTTCTTCTTCTTCCTCTTCTTCTTCTTTTTCTTCTTCTTCTTCTTCTTCTTTTTTTTTGTTTTTTTGTTTTGTTTTGTTTTTTTGA
>NC_034600.1:24765551-24767373 GCF_900095145.1 Mus pahari
CTCACTCTGTAGACCAGGCTGGCCTCGAACTCAGAAATCCGCCTGCCTCTGCCTCCCGAGTGCTGGGATTAAAGGCATGCGCCACCACGCCCGGCTCTCTTCTATACCAAATAATATTTCCTTTATTTTCAAGTCAAAGCAGGGTCTCTTGCTGTGAAGGTCTCTTTGGCCTTCCCAGCCTCTGGGAGACTTAACTGATGAGCCGTCTTTTCAGCTCCCCTAACTTCTTGCATCCGCAGCTCTGTGGCCTAGCATTTAGCCATGTGCCTGAAGGATAGGACAAGTACTCTTTTTCTTTTCTTAAAGATTTATTTATTTATTATATGTAAGTACACTGTAGCTGTCCTCAGACACTCCAGAAAAGGGAGTTAGATCTCGTTACAGATGGTTGTGAGCCACCATGTGGTTGCTGGGATTTGAACTCAGGACCTTTGGAAGAGCAGTCGGGTGCTCTTACCCGCTGAGCCATCTCACCAGCCCAAGTATTTTCTTTTTTCTCAAACTTTTCACTTACTATATCCACGTTGAAGTCACAGAAGATAAAGACGCTGTGTGCTCTACATGTCTAAATGTAGACAGGTATTCAATTAATAATAGACTATGCAAGAAGATTCAAATAATTTGAGTGCAGTCGAAGCACAGTAGAGATAACTCTAAATTTTAAACACAAATTCAAAAACAAAAGCCAACATAAGAAGCTAGTTATTAATGCTAGGAAGCACCCATGCGCACTGGTCCGACTGTCATGGTAACGAGGAATAGAGAGAAACATGCCTTGCTCCTACATGGGTATTCTCTCAGTAAGAGGGTTGGTTAACTTTCCTTGGCCATGCATTTCCAAAAGAATTTGTTCCCTAAACTAAGTACACTGAACTAAATGTCTTTGATACGTCCATGTGATTCTTTCAGATGAGAATTCACTAGCCCCTCAGGCAGGGGACCAGAGGAGGACACAGTAGATGGATGTAGATAATAAAAGTTGGGGACTTTCTGGAGGCCTGGTGTGGTGGTTTGAATGGGAATGCCCCCCCACCCCCGTAGGCTCATATAATTGAATATTTGGTCCTTAGGGAGAGACAGTACCTGATAGGGATTTGAATGTGTTGCCTTGATGAAGTAGGTGTGGTCTTGTTGGAAGAAGTCTATCACTGGAGGTGGGATTTGAGGTTTCAGAACCTTAAGCCCAGCCCAGTGTCTCTCTCTTCTGCTGCCTGTGGATCTGTATGTAGAACTCTCAGCTACCATGTCTGCCTGCATGCCACCATGCTCCCCACCTTGATGACAAAAGATTAAACTTCATTAGCTGCAAGCAAGCGCTAGTAAAATGCTTTCCTTTATAAGAGTTGCTGTGGTCATGGTGACTTTACAGCAATAGAACACTGATTAAAACACCCAAATTCACCCAGGATTCTGGTTGACAGTATCTCTAGGCATAACCAGAGCTTTGGTCAGTGTTCAAGAGCATTTATTTCCTCAATGGACCGGATGATGATGCATTGAAGACAGAATTAGGGTCACTGGCAGATACCCAAGGGAGACCAGAGATGCTCTCTGGTTGAATGAGCAAAGTACACACACACACACACACACACACCCCACACCACATACATACACACACCACACACATACACATACACCACACACACACACATACACCACATACACACACACATATACCACACATACACACACACCACACCACACACACCAAACCACACACACCACACACACACACACACACACACATACACCACACATACACACACACCACACCACACACACCAAACCACACACCACATACACACACACACACACACACACA
>NC_034600.1:24767475-24780882 GCF_900095145.1 Mus pahari
CACACACACACACACACACACACACACACACACACACACACTAAATATCACATATGTGAAAGAAAAAGAGGGTGTGCCATGATCCAGAGACCTGGCAGCACTTCCTATGGTGGAAGTATTCCCTGCCCTCACAGGAGCTGGGCTGCATGGTGGCTCAGGGACTGGGGTGGGATTTTTGTAAGAAGCCACTGATTCACACATCAGTGCTTGGACAAGTTCAGATGAAAGCCCCAGGCTTCTAGTCTTTAAATGGTGGTTGACTAATGTTAATGGGAATAGTTTCAAGTTTCAGAGAATCAAATTCTCATAGGAGAAAGTTATAAATATTCCTAAATGGATTTGAGTTTGAACAGATTGTGTTCTGATGAGCTCCCCAAGATAAATTAGCTGAAAAATGAGACCCCAGATACTTAATTAAGAAAACTCTTGCTTCGTGTAATTGCCTAGACTTCTTGGTCTGGATGCTACATTGCGTCTGTCAGAGTTGATGGAAGGGGCTGCAGCATTCCTAATATTTAGCAATCTTTTCCAAAGAATAACTAATAAGCATTTATTCAACAAATATGTGTAGGTGTGCCTCTATGCTTTCAGAACAGGTTAAGCTTGAATAAGCATATTACCCGTGTGCCAGGCTCTAATCACCAGAAATTGCAGTCTGGGAAAGGGACAAAGAGTCTGTCCATTCAAGAGCAAGCTGGGGATTGGGTTAAGTATCCTAGTCCCCACCCCCCTCGTTGCCAGTCCTCAGTACTTCTGCTTTGGGGGGCACACCTATAGGTTCCTAACTCAAGTCCCCATCACTTGCCTCACCCCCAAACATTTCCTAATACAAATTGGGCATTATTAATCCAAAACTCCAAGATCCCAAGTTTACTCTTGAAACTTTGTGAGCACTGGAAGAGACACAAGTGGAAACTTCCATACCTGGTCTCTGGTGGCTCAACATAAACAAACCTTGCTTCATGCTCAAAGTTATTTGGAATCCCGTGTAATATAGTGTGTATATATAAAGAGTCTAGGAAACAAATGGATTTCTTTTTTGTATAGACCAGGGTTCTCATAACATATGTACATAAATTGTAACATATGTACATAAATCATAACATATGTACATAAATTGTTATGTACATATAAATTGTTATGTACATATAAATATCCAAAACTTAAAATTCAAAATTTATATTTTATTACATTTAATTAATTAATAACTAATTTGTAAATGTGTGTCCACGCATTTGCTCACAGACATGTTTCATAATTATGAGAGGACAGTGTGCAGGAGTTGGTTCTCCTCTCTTACTATGTAATGAGCCCCAGGGATCCCGGGATGGGACTCATCAGGGCTGTTGGCAGGTCATCTTTTCCCACTGGGCCATCTTGCTGATCTCCAAATTCAAAACTCTAAACGCTTCTGGTCCCACACATTTCCAATAAAAAAAACAGTCAACAACAGCATGTATTCTAAACCTTCGACCTAAGCCAGTCCCACTTTTAGGCTCTTCCAGGACATGTGTATGAGTTGGCTTTCCCTCGGCTCGTATGGCTGAAGCTCTCTTACAAACTGTGTGGTGAGCTATCCACTCTGGGATCTCAAACAGCCACCAATGTGTCCTTTCCTGTGTCCACCTGACACTTCTTCATGTCTCCGCAGCATGAAAATGCTGCTTAGAAGGGATGTCACCAGCGGTGTGCGAATGTCACCTTATTTCTGTATTTTCTCCCCTCCTACTTTTAAGGCAGGTTTAACAACTTACTTTCACCCTGGGATAAACTTGAAGAAAATACATTATGACAGCATCAAACTTTATGAGAGGCTGGAAGAAGAAACTGGGCAGGTAAATGCATTACGGTGACGATACAGAATGCGTGTGCTGTGCTTGCTGTGGTAGAGACAGAGGTCAAGTAAGAACCTGGGTCCATTTTAACATCATGTTCACTTCTTCAAGTGTATTATCTAGGTAACTGTTCATTTTTTTTTTAAAGGAAGAGATAATAAATAGCGCCTTTTCAGACTTTGTTTAGTAGGTTCCTATATCTATAACATTTGAAGTCAGGGCTCTCAGCAAACAGCTTGCTGAGGCCCTGACTGCCCATGCCTTCAGAAGCACACCTTAAGATCCCTCGCCTTTATTTTTATCTCTTCTCATAGTGACTGTTTCCATGGTCTAAGATCAAAGGCTCCTTAATGTTTTCATGCCCTTATCCTCACTGAGGGTCACTAAAAGCTCCCTGGAGTCTTCAGGATCAAGATCAAAGGCTCAGCAGGGTCTGGGGTTTCATTTTCCCTTGCCTTTATTTCCATTGCTCAAGTGCTTTTCTTTCCCTCAACAGCATATACTTCTAGAATGTTCAGGGTGCTCCTGCATGTCTGCTTTCTAAGTCTGTGTTGTTTATTTCCTACTTGTTCTGGCTGGATCCACCTTCCCCCTCACCCGACACAGATGGCCCACCCCTGTTACGTGTTGGTAAGCTCATGTGTGCACACTGCGCTAACACACGTGTGCCACTGTTGTTGCTTTAATAGTTGGTCTTCCCTGCAGAGTGTGAGCGGTTTGAAGGCCAGGACTGCCCTCCTGTTTGATAGCCCAGGGCTTCACCAAAAAAACAAAACAAAACAAACAAACAAACAAAAAAAAAAAAAACGGAAAGGCCTTAAGAGATGCCAAATGAGCGTCAGGTTACAATCCCTCACCACTTGGTTCTCTGCAGTTCCTCCTTCCTCTGGCTGGCCTTTTCCCTTTCTGTCCTGCCCCTTCAGTCTGCACTTGACCCCTCAGCCTCAACTGTTTGTTCCACATGCCCTACCCTTAGCTGCAGACAGACCGTTCCATCACTCCAGGGCTTTGCTTCTCTCATTCACCCAACTCCTCAGACTTGCAGTGCTGCCCAGCTTACAGAACACTGACTAAACTGCTGCTGAACGAATTATCTTTTCGTAGGATGCAAATGTCTTATGTCACGATTATGATCGCCGCCTGATAAACTTCTCTTACTCACTAGATTTTTTTTTTTTTTTCACTGCGCTAGAGAACTGTTTGAGTGCCTGAGACAATTTATTTATGTGCTTTGACTGGAATTGTTGTCACAGGTGGTGGGATTCCATCAACCAGGTAGTATCAGGCTTGCCACAACTCCTGTCAGGGTGGACGAATTTAAATACCAAATGACGAGAACCAACTGGCATGCCACGGAACAGTATATTATTGAGCCTGAAAAAATCCACGAAATGTTCCCTTTACTCAACATGAACAAGGTATTTATTTGAAGGACAATTTCACTTTGTCATCTTGAACTAAAATTATGATTAAAAAAATGTTTTAATGTTTTAATTAAAAGTAGAAATAATGGTTGGGAGGCAGAGGCAGGCGGATTTCTGAGTTCGAGGCCAGCCAGGGCTACAAAGAGAGACCCTGTCTCGAAAAACCAAAAAAAAAAAAAAAAAAAAGTAGAAATAATGGATGTATACAGTCTGTAATGTCAACATTAGATGGTAGGTATTAGACTGTGGGCAGGTCACAGTGTAGGCCGTTATCAAGGGACAACAAAACCCCTTTTTAGTGACAACTAAGGAAACATTTCTATACCTTTCCATGACCGGATCCCTCAGACTGAAGTGCTTCTACACACCAGCTGTCTGTTGGGGAATGGCAGCCTGCTATGATGACACAGATGTGGAAGTCTTTAATAAAAAAAATCTAGTAAATTGAATTAACGATTCTATGATAGTGCCAAGTAGAGTGTGTCCCAGGAACGCAAGGTTGGTTTAAAGTCTAAATGTTAATCAGTGTGATAGTCTCACAGTGATAAAGGGCAAAGAGCACAAAATAAGCTAAACAGATGCAGGAAAAGTATTTGTCAAGACTCCCTGTTCATAGTTGCTGGCAAATTCTTGCCAAATAGATGAGATCTTGTTACATCATTTGCTATGCTGCCTCTGTCAGCTCACGTCATCCCCCCTTCGTTCCCTCAGAGTCCCTAGGCTGAAGTCTTGACACAGAGGAGGCGTGCAAGAAGTCATTGTTGAATTATAAACCGAGTATACATTTTCATCAAGCACATATATGTGCACATGTATACTGAAATCTAGCACTTTCGTATCCTAGGCTACCACTCTAGCACTGCACTACAACCCCAGCTCATTTTGTGTTTCTTATTTTGAGGAAAGGTCTCCCAAAGCTTTCCAGGCTGTTCTTGAACTCATTCTGTTCCAGGCAAGTATTGAACTTGGAATCGTGCCTTAGCCTTTCTAATAGCCGGGATTACAGACCTGCACCATCAGACCCAGCTGATATCGGTTATACACTAACATATAAATATATTTACAGCATTGAATACTTAAATGTTATAACTGATATATCAACCAGAATCAGATTTGGCTTTAAACCTGAAAAACCAAAATAATAATGATAAGTCTTTTTCTCATTATTTAAGCACTTGTACTGGCTAGTCTTATGCCAACTTGACATGAGCTAAAGTCATCTGAGAGGAGGGAACCTCAATTGAGAAATGCCTGTAGGGAGGGCACAGCCCGTGGTGGGTGGTGCCACCTCTGGGCTGGTGGTCCTGGGTTCTATAAGAAAGCAGGTTAAATAGACCATGATCAGCAAGCCAGCAAGCATCACCCCTCCATGACCTCTGTATCAGCTCCTGCCTCCAGGTTCCTGTCATGCTTGAGTTCCTGTCTTGTCTTCCTTTAGTGATGAACAGTGTTATGGAAGCTTAAGCTGAAAACCCCTTTTCCTCTCCAAGTCGCTTTGGTCATGGTGGTCCATCACAGCAATAGAAACCCTGATTAAGAAAGTATTGAATAGCCACTAAGCCATCAAGGCTTCAGTGATCAAGCCACCCTCTAGATCATTATGTTGCCGGTCCAGGGGTTTGACTCTTGTGTTAGTGTTCCATATGTCAGTTGGAGACCAGCCATCACATCTGAATTTCAGACCCCAGGATGGAGAAACTAACTAAGACGGGCATACGCTAGTTATCTTCTTGGAGTGGCTCTGGAAGCTGCCATATAACCCTTTCCTTTGCACCCCATTGACTAGAACATTAGCTTTAGCCACTGACTGCAGATAATAGCTGTCAGAATATTGGAAACTACGCACTTTGTCCTTAATGGCATGGAGACCATTGCAAAGCTTTGTCAAGTGGATTCATGGTGATGAGTGACTCAGTACTCATTGCGAATCTTGCTCAGGTATGAGTATGACTTAAAGAAAAGACATGTTAACTGCTGTGGAGATGCTTTCTCTCTGTGCTGGCATCAAACCCCAGAACCCTGTGCCTGCCAGGCAAGCACTCTGCCACTCAGCTATGTATACGTCCAGCCGTTGATGCACTTTTAAAGTCTAGTTTTATTAAGCATTTGTCAGCAGGCTATATTTGCATTGAGTAATAAGCATACATTGCTTTGAATATTGCCTTTCTTATGGTTGACTTAGATTTTAGCCGGACTGTATAACCCAGGAGATGGCCACGTTGATCCTTATTCTCTGACGATGGCCCTGGCTGCTGGGGCTAGGAAATATGGGGCCCTTCTAAAGTATCCAGCACCAGTGACATCTCTGAAGCCCAGGCCAGATGGGACATGGGATGTGGAGACTCCACAAGGATCTGTGAGAGCAAATAGGATTGTGAATGCTGCAGGTAAGCCGCCAGCCCTCCCCTTCCCCTGCCTGGCTCTCTCCTCCAACCTTGCCCATCCACTACCCCGGTTTCCATTCTTTTCTGTCTAGTTGTGCCCTGACAACTTAGGCAACTTTCTCCTTTCGGGTTTTATCTTTGTTCTTTACTGGTGATACTCATGATCAAACTCCAGGGATCAGGGATCAAGGCAGCATGCTTGCCCAGCACACTTGATCCCCAGCACCTGGAAGACAGGAGCAGTGGGTTCAGAAGTTCAAGGTCCTTTCTGGTTCTGTGGGGAGTGTGGGGGTTGAATCTAGCCTGGGATACTTGATAACAAACAACAAACAAACAAGCAAGTTTGGACCTAAGTTCCACTCTTCCGATTTCTTACTATACAGCTGTTTTTAATGTTCTTTTAAAGGATGCTTGCATCTATGACTCCTAGGTCTTCTAACTCCAGGGTTGTTTCCCTTTGTGATTTCTTTATTGTTTCTATTTCCATTTTTAGATCCTGGATGTTTTTGTTCACTTCCTTCACCTGTTTGGTTGTTTTCCTTTAATAATTTAAGGGATTTTTTGTGTTTCCTCTTTAAGAGTTTCTAGCTGTTTACCTGTATTCTCCTGTATTTCTTTAAGGGAATTATTTATCCCCTTAAAGTCCTCTATAATCATCATGAGATGTGACTTTAAATCAGAGTCTTGCTTTTCTGGTGTGGTGGGGTATTCAGGTCTCGCTGTGGTGGGGGGACTGGGTTCTGATGATGCCAAGTAGCCTTGGTTTCTGTTGCTTNTGTTCTTGCCCTTGCCTCTCACCATCTGGATATCTCTGGTGTTAGCTGGTCTTGCTGTCTCTGACTGTGACTTGCCCCTCCTGCAAGCCTGTGTTTCCCTGAGAGACCAGTTCTCTCCCAGAGGAATTTGGGTATAAAGGGCTGTGGCACAGGGTTAGCTCCAGGGTACAGACGGTAACCAGAAGGGTCCTATCCCTGGCTGTTCCTTAGTTCCTGTGTCCTGATAGCTTTGGGAATATCCCTCTTGGGTCTGGAATTTGAACAGAAGTGGTGGTCTTTGCTGTGCTCACAGGTGTGTCAGCACTCCTGGGAGACCAGCTCTTTCCCGATGGTATTTGGGTGTGGAGCGCTGTGGCACAGGATCTTCTCCCATCATGGACAGAAACTGACAGAAACTGGAAGGATCCTGTCCCATGCTGCTCCTCCATTCTTGTGTCCTGAGGGCTCCGGGCTGGTCCCTCTGATCAGAAGTGGTGGTCTTCCCTGTGCTCACAGGCTTGTCAGCACTCCTGGGAGAGCCTCTCTCTCCCTGTGGTATTTGGGTAAGGCACACAGGAACAGCTCTGAGTGCTGTGTCACAGGATCTGGCACCATAAAAAGCTGTAAACTTACAATAGTACCTTTGCTATTTGGTGGGAAAAATGAAGGAGTGATTTCCAAGTCCAGTCTTCTAAGATACTGTGGACTAGAGGTTCCCAAGGAAAATGGGATGGAAGAGCAACAAACAGAGAATCCGGGGAAAGGAAGGTTCAAGGCGTCAGTTTTCTTATAGTTCTTCCATGAAACCACAAACCTGATTGATGTTAGCTTTAAAACAGAAACACTTAATTTGTAAAAATTAAATTTTTTATTAATTTATTTTAAGGGGTTGAGACACATGCTATACTGTTGCATGTAAAGTTTGGGGTACAACTTGCAGGAGTTGGTTTCTACAGTCAAAGTTTCCACATCAAAGGGCTCAAACTCTGGATATCAGGCTTGGTGGCAACCTTTACCTGCTGGGCCATCGTATCAGCCCCTTAAATTTTTAAAAAATGGACCTAGAAAAATCATTGTCTTTAATATTTAAAAGTCTACATTAGTATTTCAGATTCTTTTGAACTCATGTCTCCTATTTGAAAAGCATAAAATATTATTCTTTTAAAATATGCTTGAATGGGCTGGGCATGGTAGGGCATGCCTTTAATCCCAGCACTCTGGAGGCAGAGGCAGGCAGATCTCTGAGTTCAAGGCCAGCCTGGTCTACAGAGTGAGTTCCAGGACAGCCAGGGCTACACAGAGAAACCCTGACTCAAAAAACAAAAACAACCAACCAACCAAAAACCAAAGTAAAACCAAACCAAAACAAAACAAAAATACTTAAAACTAAAAATATTATAAGACTTGTCTAAAAAATAGAAACAATTGAATAAAAACCATGCCTTGAACCTTCCTTTCCCCTGATTCTCCTTTGCTCTTATATCCCATTTTCCTCAGGAACCTCTAGTCCACAGTATCTTAGAAGAATGAACTTGGAAATCACTCCTTCATTTTCCCCACCAAAAAGCAAAGGTTCTTTGTAAGCTTACAGCTTTTAGTGATCTCCTGAGTTCAGTCCTAAAATCATTTGGCTGCTATCATAGTGATAGCAAACACAGAGACCTCCATATCCAGTTCCTGTGGCAGACATTACTAATTGATAACTGTGCTCACTTTAGGCAAGCTTGCACCGAGAACCACTGTGCTTTGTTTCAAAATAGGGCTTCAGGACCTCCTGCAGCCATAATGTACATTTCGAGAAATAACTCTACATTTAACACATTTCCCAATCGCTTCTCTAAAATGGACAAAATTACTTACATAATAAGGTAACATTGCCATGTTTTTCTAAATCACATACTCTGACATCTAAGGCATTTCTGAAGTGCAAAGTGAGGCGATCCAAAGAGATCTGCCTGAGCCCAGGAACTAGTTATCAGATGGGGTTCTCCATGCAGCTGTGAAATTCTGAGGTTGCTGGGCTCAGGAAAGCAGTGGCAGAACGTCCTTGAAAAAGACAGTGTTGTCTGAGAAGACACCTTCTAGGGACCAATTCTAATGAGGGCCCCGCATGGAGCGGCGATCCTCCTCAAAGTGGGTACTGCTTCTCAAAGCTGCCCAGTCAACTCTACTCTGTCCACAGTCTTCTGGACGCTCTTTGCCGAGAGCTGTGTGAGCTGCTTGTTTCAGTTCTTAACTCCTGGTCCTGTTCATACTAAATCTTCAACCTGTGATCTTCCCCTCTCATTTTCTCTTCCTTTTCTCCCACTGGACAGAAGTTGCTGTTTACATAATGGTAGCCCCTGGGAAGTATGGTGGAGTGTGTGTGTACCTTCACCCCTCTCCTAGTGTATTTTTCTGCGTCACGCACAGGCGCCTTGTCTGCATGGGCAGAAAACACCTTGGACTGGGTTCGTACTGAAGAGCTAAACTTCCTAAAATAGAGATGAGCTGCAAGAAAGAATATTATTTATTAATTACACGCGGGAGAACCCAACCCTCTCCCGCATGTCCCATTGTCTCTGCTGAGTGTCCCTCTCAATGTCGCATGTCTCAATGGCTCAATGTCCCAATGGCTCGCGGTCCAATCCTCAGCGGAGCTGTGTCCAGAAGGCGGGTCCAATTGAGTAGGCGTGACGACATTGGTGGTTGGTCCGGGCGACGAGTGGGCGTTGACAGTGGGCGGTCTGTGGACGCTGTATCCAGATCCGGGGAGCAACTCTTAGCGCGTGTCTGTAAGGGGCAATACCATGCTTAGAGGGAGTTGCCAGTGGAGGCGGGCGGGACCCAACATCCTAGTACTGAGATGCTTTAATGAGATCCATTTTATGAATAAAAGCAAGCATCGTGTTAATGATTGCAGATTGAGGCAGCTGGAACATTGCCCAGAGTTGCTCGATGAGAGGAAGATGCCACAGACCTTTGGGCAAAGTCCTCAGGGTAGCTCTGGAATCCAGTAATAGAAACCAGGATGCAGACACAGAAACATAGTCACACTGTGAGAGGTGCGAAGGCTGTTTGCTGAGTCTTTGCGATCCTCATCAGGAGTGGGTGAGGACAGAGCTGTGTGAGTTTGCCGTTTTCAGTCTTGTCCAGGGCACTGGGCTCTCGGGCCAGAGACCCATGCACTGCCAAACCCGTGCCTGAGGCAAATTACCAATTTATAAACTGGGGATAATAATACTGAGCCCCCAAAGTTATTGTGGATTGTAAACAGCTAATAACATAAAATACCCAGGGCTGGAAAACAGCCAAGAAATTAGGTATAATGATAATAATTAAGATTATGATGCCCGTTTCCTTGAGGGTTTATGGCTTTGGGAAACATTAGCATCCTGTATCATGGCTTCTTGATGCTAGTCATGAGGTTATTCCTTTCTTTTGCCCCAAACCATCTAGCAAACATCTGCTAGGAAACAGCTTCCCAGAGAACGTGGCTGCCAAGCCAGGCTGAGAATTACCGTGGAACACTTCTTGGGCTTCAGAAAAATTTTAATTTAGGGAGTCTACCTGGGGGCTTGCGAGGTATATTTATTGTATGTGTTTTGTTTTGAGATGCTAAGGATTGGGCCCACAGCCTTGTATGAGCGAGGCTGGTTGTCTCAGCTAGGGTCTCTATTGCTGTGATAAAACCAAAGAGCAACTTGGGGAACAAAGGGTATATTTTAATCTTACATTTCACCTTAATAGCCCATCATGGAGGGTAGTCAGGGTGGGAACCCAGAGGCCGGAACTGAAGCAGAAACCACGTAGGAGTGTTGTCTCCTTAGAGAGCGTGTTCAGTTTGTTTTCCTGTACACTCCAGGGCCACCCTCCACAGCCACTAATTTAAAAAATGCTCCACAGGCTTGCCCACAGGACAGTTTTATGGAGACATCTTCCCAGTTGTGACTTTATCTTACAAATGACTCTGGCTTGTTAACATAAAACTAGCCAGGACTCTGAATCCCTACTTTAAAGCCTGCACTTTAAATAGTACTGTTTATGCTAGATGATTTTTTTCAAGACCCCTCCCCCCCCCTTTTTTTTTTGGCTGTGGGGTTGTTGCTGAGGACTGAGGTCACATTCACCTCACTAAGTACGGTGCCATCGAGCTATACCCTGTTGGTTCATTCAGTTATTTATTTAATTTTACATTAAGTAAGGTCAGTTGCTCAAGTGGCCTCAAACTGTATGCAATATCAGTGGCTTCAAACTTGAAATCGTTTTGCTTTCACCCCTGACTACATATGGATTACATATCCGTATCATATGGACATAGACCATATCATCATGCTAAAACATCTCCCGAGGAGCGCCTGTAGCCTGGCATGCGGACAGGAGCGTGAGCTGACCTTTCTCTTTTTTCCTCTCCTCTCTCCTCTTCCTCTTTCCTCCCCTCTCCCCTCCCCTTCTCACCCCTCTCCCCCCTGATCATTCCCCCTTCTCTTCCTTTCTTCTCCATTCTCCTCTCCTGCCGTCCCCTCTTTTCCTGGTGTATGTGTGTGTGTGTGTGTGTGTGTGTGTGTGTGTGTGTGTGTGCATGTCCCTAGTTGTGAGCAAGCAAGCTGAGGAGAGGTTTTCAGCACCTCCACCGTCTCATCTTAGCGTGCAGCAGGCTAGCTGTCTTTTAGTATCTGGAGCTTTACAAATGAGCTGGTTTCTACCATTATTCCCCAAGCCCCTTGCCTGGGCACAGGGACATGTCATAGGGACACAGCACAGTGCGGGCACACAGCATAGGCACACACTGTTTACTATGAAGTAAAGCTTTCTCGTACATGGTAAGGAAGGTGCATGATGACCTTGTTTCTAGTGGACTCATTAAACCTGCAAGGACTTTGTAAATCTTACTTAGAATTTTCCTAATATGACAAATCAGGAAGCAAGTGAATGATGCTAACACGGAGCCCAGTTTTTAATTCAGAAAGAGTTGCTGCCTTTTGCCTGTTGCAGTGTACCAGAGTAGGAGACCTCCATTGTCACAGTGTGTGAGCCGTCTAGAAGAAGTGATCTTGGTCCTGAACCAGCCTGCCTTTGTTCTAGCCTCATTCCTACCAATTGCTGTACCTGTGTTTAATTATCTGGCATGCGTGGTGGTGGTGGTGGTGGTGGTGGTGGTGGTGGTGGTGGTGGTGGTGGTGCGTCTGGCCCCAGAACAGGGAGGGCCTCAGGCACTCAGGGTAAATGCTCTACCACTGAGGTGCATGCCTATCCCTGTCATCTTGTAAACAGCCGTCATTTCCGATGCTCGTTTTTTATTGGCCCTCCAGTAGCATTGCAGGTGGAGATGAGTGTTTGTTTGTTTGTTTGTTTTTCCTTTTAGGATGATTTTTTTTTTCTGTGCCTGACTCTCCCCCTTTGACCTTGGTTGCTAGGAGCTTTAGCAGGAGTTGATGTATAATCTTGGCTAGACTTAGACCAATTCAATGAACAGAAAAGGAGGCTTCTCAAATGCCAACATCAAAGGGCAAATGGGATTTAAGGCGGTACAGTTAGACAGGATGTGGGCAAACATGTGTACTTCGTTTCTATGATAAAATGCATTAATAAGCAAGGTGCTAGACTCAGAAATTCGTAATTATGTTTGAATAGGACAGAATTTATTTTGCTTCAATTTATGTTTTTAATAGAAACGACTGGATCAGGGGTACTGCAGTAGTTTGAATTGCTTGGCTAAATAATGTGACTTTAGAGCTAAAAACTGTCCTAGTATGTACAACGACAATAGATGACTTGGCTATGTTTTCCTACAAAGAAAATCCTGACACTGGTAATTTGTACCTTTCTACAGGCAGCAATACATTAAGTCTCTAAATTATTAAAGACCAGCAAGTGTCTCTGATGCCCACAGGCTGGAGTTCAAGTTTACAGACGGGGAGCCAGCGGGGGGTGATTACTCAAGCAAGAGTAACCTGACACACCAGGGCAGCACAACAGAGCACTTAGGTGGTGTTTGCTTAGATGGAAAAAATGCTGGCTGCCCAGGGATCCTGGCTACTCAGGGATGCTGGCTGCTCAGGGATGCTGGCTGCCCAGGGATGCAGGCTACTCAGGGATGCTGGCTGCCCCAGGATGCTGGCTGCTCAGGGATGCTGGCTGCCCAGGGATGCTGGCTGCCCAGGGATGCAGGCTACTCAGGGATGCTGGCTGCCTGGGGACACTAGCTGCCCCAGGGATGCTGGCTACTCAGGGATGCTGGCTGCCCAGGGATGCTGGCTACTCAGGGATGCTGGCTGCTCAGGGATGCTGGCTGCCCAGGGATGCTGGCTGCCCAGGGATGCTGGCTACTCAGGGATGCTGGCTGCCCAGGGATGCTGGCTGCTTAGAGAACCTGGTCTGCTTCCCAGCTAACTCACAGGTATCTCTGTACCTAGCCTTGATCTATATAGTGACAGGGATCTCAGAACCCCTTGCCAGATCTTTTTAAAAGCAGAAACAAAAACAGCAGAAAATTTAGAATACAATCTAAAAGCAGTAACTGAGAGCGTTTGCCAGTCCTTTGATAATTACTCAAAACTACTATGAAACAAGCTGCTCAGAAGTCCCTTCCTAGGAACAATTTACAGATGGATAAGCAGACCATACCTTTGTCCAAAAACAAAACAACAAAAAAATTACATTGGCCATTTTATATCCTAAAATACCTGTTTATGGGTAATACTGTGGTGTTTATTTTAAATAAGGTCTTGCTAGTTGGGTGTGGTGACTCATGTCTGTAGTCCTTCACTGGGGGAAAGTGGAGGCTAGAAGTTCAGAAGTTCAGTGCCAGCCTGGGCTACATGTGTTTGAGGCCAGTTCTGGCTACATGTAACCTCATGCCAAAAAAGAAAAAAAAAAAAAAAAAAAAAAGAGCGACAGTAAGAGCAAGGAGCGAGGAGCAAAAGCGAGAGTGAAGCGGGCGTGGTGGCGCATGCCTTAATCCCAGCACTTGGGAGGCAGAGGCAGGCGGATTTCTGAGTTCGAGGCCAGCCTGGTCTACAGAGTGAGT
>NC_034600.1:24780952-24782844 GCF_900095145.1 Mus pahari
AAAAAAAAAAAAAAAAAAAAAAAAAGAAAAGAAAAAAGAAAAAAAAAGCGAGAGTGAGCGTGCAAGCAGCCTCGATGCTGCTGCTGGGGCAATAGCAGCAAAAAGCGTTGAGATTTGGTGGTCGTAGACCCTGGGGTCTCTCAGACAATCATATCCAGGTCCAAACTTTGGGAAACGAAACATCGGTCTCGGGAATGGATGTGCCCAATCTCCATCTTGCTGTTTCTCCATCTTGCTGTTTGCTCTTCTTTCCTGCAGCACTTGGGATGAACCCACCTCACGCATGCCAGAAAGTCTCCCCACCGAGCTTTCCTACCAGTCTCTCTAGTTTTCTGACTACAGTGCTCAGCTAGAAGGCACCTCACAAACTCAACCGTTACTCTTGATGTAGCGGAACTTAATGTGTTCTCCCCCTAACGTACATAGCCTCTAAATTTTAAGTCAACAGAAAAGCCCCGAGTCGAGTCTGTGGAACTGGAGGAGTGCAGGGTTTAGGAGGGAGGGGCAGGAGGTGACTGTGGCATGCTGTGCTGTTCTGAACTGCTGATGACAACCGCACAAGGGCCCGCCCTCTATCTCGCTGTGTCTGTCTACACGCACTTTGTTATTGCCTTTCTTATACACATTTGTACTTTTTAAACGTTTAGGTTACTTTTTTTTAAAAGCTCACCTTTGCTTGTGGGTAATAGGGTTTTTCATGGCAGGAGATTCTTTGAGTTTCAGATATTATCAAAACTGTCATCCTCTTTCCCATTCTATTCTGCAATGCTCAAAAATACTTAAGAGGTTGGAGATGTGGCTCAGTGGTAGAGCCCCACCTCGCAAGCAGGTATATGGCCTTTGGTTTGCTTTCCAGCACCAGAACCAAATAAACAATGAAATTTCCAAATACAAATTGCGGTATCAATGTCATAGGTATATGTATTATGTACATATATGTCATAGGTATATGTATTATGGTGGCATTTTTAAAAATGATTTTCTCACTTAAGGATTTTGGGCTCGTGAAGTGGGTAAAATGATTGGACTAGACCATCCCCTCATCCCTGTGCAACATCAATACGTCGTCACATCAACCATCCCAGAAGTGAAGGCTTTGAAACGAGAGCTCCCAGTCCTCCGAGACCTGGAAGGATCCTACTACCTCCGACAGGAAAGGGATGGGCTTTTGTTTGGTCCCTATGAAAGTCAGGAGAAGATGAAACTCCAAGCTTCCTGGGTCACGCACGGAGTTCCTCCAGGTGGGTTCAGCTAATGAAGGGTGCGCAGGTCGGAGAGGATGGGTCAGCTCCCCACGCCTGGGAGCCAGGTGTAGAACAGGACAAAAATCCCAGTGCCCACCTTCCGGTGTCTGGGGCAGCATGAGGCTGGGGTGGAGATGAGCCAGGCGGGAGGAAAGGGGAGGGACATGATTGGTTGAGAAGAGAAGCTGACATCGATGCTGGGGCTGCTGGGAAGGCTCCAGATATAGCGCTATCTGCCCATGCCAACCTCTCGCCATCTCCCTCTTCCTCCATCTGCCTGTTTGGTCTAGTTAAAAGATCTGAACACAGATGCATGTGCTCTGACAGTAGTCTACACTGCAGGTACCCGAGACAGGATATCCAGCCTACAACTGGTTAGTCAGGGTCGTCAACAAAGGTGGAGCTATGGGCAGAGGCCCTCCTGCGCCTCACGAGTGGGAGAGGCTCAGAGCCATGTGCCTCAGCAAGACGGGCCATGCTTTCTAGTTCTGTGGGGGACAAGGGACAGGGTAGTTTTGTTTTGTTTCGCATTTTCTGCCATGAAATCAAATCAAGAATTAGGTTGTCTAGGCTATATCTCTAGTCTTTTTTTCTTTTTTTTTTTTGGTTTTTCAAGACAGGGTTTCTCTGTATAGCCCTGGCTGTCCT
>NC_034600.1:24783394-24793754 GCF_900095145.1 Mus pahari
ATCTATCTATCTATCTATCTATCTATCTATCTATCTACCTACCTACCTACCTACTTATCCATCCATCCATTATCTATCATCTATTCATCCATCCATTTATCCATCATCTATCCATCTGTCATTTATGTATTCATCCATCTGTCCATCCATCCATCATCTATTCATCATCATCTATCTATCCATCCATTCATCTGTTCCATCATCTATCCACCTATTATCTATCTACCTATCTATCTATCTATCTATCTATCTATCTATCTATCTATCTATCATCTACCAATCCATCTATCTATTCATCTATTGACTATCTATCTATCCATCTATCTATTTATCTATCTATCATCTAAAAAAACATGGACTCATGGGCTTAAACTCAAGTCCTTGTGTTTGCAAGACCAGTTTCTAGACAGGGCCACCTCCCCAGCCCTATTTTCTGGCATTGTAAGTTGATAAATAGTTTGCAGTATAGAACATATCTCTCCCTCTCAAGTAACAGAAAAAGATTTCTGACCCACCTCGCCTCCTGTAGAGGCTGGTCCAGCAGCCAAGGGGCTTTGCACATCTGGACCTGAGCAGAATTACTCCTGACATCAGAGTGAGGGCTGAGCCACTAGGGGAGGCTGAGGTGGGGGCTCTCTCCATTCTGTCCATGCTGTGGCTTTTCTTCCAAGTAAATGCTGAAAAAATATTTAGTTAATCCTAGCTGAAGGGAGGGAGAGCCAGACTTCCAGTTGTTCCCGGCATGGGTATCCATATGTCCCAGGGCAACCCTGGTAGCCTGGAAGCTCCATGCCACTACCCTGACCTGCAGTTCTCAAGAAGGGCTGGAGGAACCTGGGTGGACACTGTGCGGACAAATGTCATGATGTTTATTTGTGACCATGCTTTGAGTCACAGTGACTTGTAGGACAAGAAAAAGTGATGGTTGTGCAAGACTCACTTGTGCGTACAGGACCCTAGCCCATGGGCATATGTGGGAGCCAAGTTGCAGGAAGGAGACGGCCTGATGAAAGGAGCCACTGTCAGTTCAAGGAGCTCTCAGCTCCTCCCTCCCAGAGCCTGGAGCTTGGTCCTCCTCCAGCTCCTGGGGTAACTGCACAGTCCATTTGCTCTCGATTTTATGTTAATCGAAAGATTTAAAAAATTTCTCCTGACAAGCCAATTTATTGTTCTTTTAAAAATAATGATTTGGAGCCGGGCGTGGTGGTGCACACCTTTAATCCCAGCACTCAGGAGGCTGAGGCAGGGGGATTTCTGAGTTCGAGGCCAGCCTGGTCTACAAAGTGAGTTCCAGGACAGCCAGGGCTACACAGAGAAACCCTGTCTCGAAAAACCAAACCAAACCAAAACAAAAAAACAAAACAAAACAAAACAAAAATGATTGGGTTAAATGTTGGGGGAAAAACAAGCACACGGTTTGTTTCTCTTTACTGAAAAGGTTATTTTTGTTTCAGTAAGAGTAGAATTGTTTCCCCAGGGGTACTGGTGTGGGGACAGTGAGTGCCGATTTAGACTTAATATTTCTTACACTGATTAATTGATTAGTTGATTGATTGATTGACTGACTGACTGATCGGTGTGTGTATGAGGGCATTCAGATGCCATGATACATGCGCAGGGGTCAGAGGATGACCTGCTGGAGCCAGTTCCCTCCTTTCCTCCCACCACGAGAGTCCTAGGGAATGAGCTCAGATCGTCAGGCTCGGTGGAAGGAGCCCTCATGCTCTGAGTCATCTCAGTGTCCCCGTGTTTAGTATCTACAGAAAAGAGAAAAGTCTTCCATACAGGCACCTGTTTCAGAGACTGCATCGATCTGAGACTCGTCTATCCGCAGGGACATTCTGAGCATGGCGTCTGTCTCTCTAGGCTTTGGAAAGGAACTTTTTGAGTCGGACTTAGACCGAATCTCAGACCACCTGGAAGCTGCCATGGAGATGATTCCTGTTTTGAAAAAGGCGGACATCATCAATGTCGTCAACGGCCCTATCACCTACTCACCTGACATTCTGCCTATGGTGGGGCCCCATCAGGGGGTCAGGAACTACTGGGTGGCGATTGGCTTTGGGTGAGTAGCACCCTGAGGTTTGACATTTCTTGTAGAAGTGCTTATGGCTAATCTTGAATATCGGGCCCCAAAATGGAAAATGTGGAAGAGTCTGGGGGTGGGGGGTCAATGGTGAGTAAGGTAAGGAATGCAGGAAGGAACTAGTGTAATGGGCTGAGCACTTCAACGTTAAGGGTTAGCACACAGAGGGCAGTCATTTTCTGAAACTGTCGTCATGTGTTTCCTGTCAATTCCATTCTTCACATCTCCTTTCATGCCAAGAGGTCAATTTGCCCCAACCGGACAGGAATATTTTCATAACAGAATGTGACATATTCAAAAGATCAAATGGATAACATGGCTTACATATTTTCACTGTAAGTCCTGTTTGTCTAACGTGATTTACTTCTGTGTGACTCCCTCAGCTGCTTCCTACTTAAGATTCCGCTCCTTGCCCGTGCTTCATTTCTAATATTTGTCCCATTAATATGCTGAATACTGATGTCAAACTCACTACACCATCATATCACAGTTTCCAATACACTAGTTTTCTTCTCTATTCTCTTTGGCTGTTTGTTCAAATAATCTTTAATGATTGCCAGCTCCGTGCCAAGCCTCGAGCTACAAGTACAAACTGATAGCTTTTCTCCCTGAGAACTGGCCTGTCAATACACAAGGTACATTCATTTTTTCTAAAGGAGTGCAGTTGTGGAGAAAGCATTTTCCTTTCTGCCAAATTCCTCCCACGCTTCTTAGAACCAAGGCGCTGGCTGTTGGATTACTATAGTTGGGGTGCTGGAGTGCTTAGTTAGGATTTTTTTAAATGTGTGGTGGTGGGGATCAAACCCAGGGAGAGAATGGGGTTCTCCCAATTAGTATCAACTTCCTTTGATTCTCTCTCCATGATTTTCACCCCATTCAGTTTTCAAAAACCTCTTTTTTTTATGTTATCATAGATAAAACCATATTGAAAGGCTTCGTTAGATATGAATGGGCAGGTAGACCGGAAGTGGTCATTCTCATATCACAATCATATGAGAGGTTTAAAATATCTTTTTGTGGCTGAGGATACAGCTCAGTAGAGTGCTAGCTTAGCATGCAGAAAGGTTTGATCTCCAGTGTCCTATAAGCCAGGCATGGTGGTATATCCCTTTAATACCAAAGGTAGGGAGAGGGAGGCACAGGGAGATCAGAAGTTCTAGCCCACCCTCAGCTACATAGTCAGTCTGAGACCAGCCTGGGTTATGTAAGACCCGAAGCATTGTCTTGTAAAAATAGGAGGCAAACAGACCTTCCCTTCCAAGTGACCTTTTAGTTGCAAAGGACAGAGGCCATGTTCCTTTCCACCCTTCCCGCAGTACCCACTGTGTGCTGGCCTCTGATGGGATGCTTCTAAGCTGAAGGGCTTTGGCAGGGAGGCATCTCCTAAGAGAGTCAGCACTGCACTGAGCTGAGAAGAGGCGGGGCGGGTGCCTCCCACTGAGTTGCCTGTCAGTCAGGATAAAGTCAGCTCCTGAAGGCTGGTGAGCAAGCACCAACCACATCTTCTCTGGGGTCTGCCTCTTCCTAGCCTGCAGCCCTAGGCTAGCTGCAGGAGGTATGGAATCCCTTGAGACACTGTGAAAACAAACCAGCAACCAAGTGAGGCGCCTTTCATTTGCACGCCAGAACGTACACTGCCTTGTTTTTTAGGGAAAAACTGATTATTAAAACATAAAGAGGGCTGGTGAGATGGCTCAGTGGGTAAGAACTCCGACTGTTCTTCCAAAGGTCCAGAGTTCAAATCCCAGCAACCACATGGTGGCTCACAACCATCCGTAACAAGATCTGACTCCTTCTTCTGGAGTGTCTGAGGACAGTGTACTTACATATAATAAATAAATAAATCTTTAAAAAAAAAACAAACAAAAAAACAAAAAAAAAACCCATAAAGATTATATTGCCTGTGTGTCCCGAAGACCATAGGTGACGTCGGATCTGGTGCCCTGTAAGGTATTGGGATGTGTTTCACAACTTGGATGCACCGCATTTGTAACATCCGAAACATCTTTGTATCCAAAAGATACGGCATAATCCACGCTGGTGGGGTAGGGAGGTACCTCAGTGACTGGATCCTGCACGGAGAACCTCCTTTTGACCTGATAGAACTGGATCCCAATCGCTACGGCAAATGGACAACGACACAGTACACCGAGGCCAAAGCCCGAGAATCGTACGGGTTCAACAACATTGGTGATGTACTAGCTTGCTGTCATCTAGAGAGACCTGCAACCCCTCTCACTTTAGACACTCTCTTCTGTTCCCTGGGGCTGGCGGGGGATTGTAAACAGCACCATGCCTTAAGAAATGGCCAGGAGGGGCTGGAAAGATGGCTCAGTGGTTAAGAGCACCAACTGCTCTTCCGAAGGTCCTGAGTTCAAATCCCAGCAACCACATGGTAGCTCACAACCATCTGTAATTAGATCTGACTCCCTCTTCTGGAATGTCAGAAGACAGCTACAGTGTACTTACATATAATAAATAAATAAATAAATCTTAAAAAAAAAAAAGAAAAAGAAAAAGAAAAAAGAAATGGCCAGGAATGTGTTAACCATATATGGTTAATGTATTGGGTCCATCACTGAATATGTTACTGATTTTAAGCAGTCAATGTATTTTTATTTTACCCAAAAGCCATATATATGCTTTTGGGTTGTCAGCCCCACTGTTTCCACTCTTAAAAGCCCTCCAGTGTATTGAACCACTTCAGTTATAAACTATTAAAGCACTGGTATTCCCTTTGCAGTTGGTTATCCTAAAGAAGAGCGGTTTGCTGGGAGGCCAACCCAGAGAGTCAGTGGGCTCTACAACACCCTGAAATCCAAATGTTCCATGGGCTTCCATGCAGGCTGGGAACAGCCACACTGGTTCTACAAGCCCGGCCAGGACACTCAGTATAGGTAAGTGAATGTCTTAGCCGGCCTGTGGTTTTGATCAGGGGCTGCCATTGCAGGGGTAGACCGGAGAAGGACAGTAGGGGCACAGATTCCTCTCCATCATAACTGTGCCCCTCTCGGAGGAGCACCGAGTCTACTCTGGTATCCTTTACCTGCTTATAATGGAGGTAAATTCCTTAGGCCTGCCCAGGGGATACGGTCCAGTCTCAGTGACACCTGGTCTGCTTGGCAGCTACCAGGATCTCAGAGGAAACTTTATCAGCCTTACCTAAGTGCAACCATGGCTTTAATTGGCTGCTTAGGGGTTTCATGGCTTAGGGGTTCTGGACAAATTTCATGGCATTCAAATGCTGCGTGGAAAGGACTCAGAGCTCTAAAGCAGACAAGAGCACCTGCACTTGGGGTTAAACTAAACCACCAAGTATGCCACCAATACGGGCCTCTGAGTCCCTGTGAAGTGCTGCACGTCATGGCTGGACTTGGGGTTAATGGTGATGGTTTGTCCTAATGAGAACCCATAAACTAAGAAAACATGAACAGCAAATCTAGAAGCTACTTTACAGTTTCTGTCAACCTGTCACTTTGCTATTTTAAACAGGCTTTGGGACTAGAAAAATAGTTTAGTTGGTAAAGCACTTTGTCATGCAAATATGAGGACTTGAATCCAATTCCCAGTACCCATGTATAAAAGCAGGGCGCGTGTATAAAAGCAGGACAAGGGGGCATATGCCTGTAATCCCAATGCTGTGGAGGCGGAGACACATGGGTCCCTGGGCCTTGCTGGCCAGCCAGCCTAGCCTGTGGGTGAACCTTAGGCCAGCGAGAGACCCTGTCTTGGAAATAAGACAAGGTGAGCGGTTCCTGAGATATGGCATGGAGGTTGGCTGTGGCCTCAACATGTATAAGCACATATGTGCACATGCATCCACATATGAACATTCAAGCACAGGAAACAACAGGCTTTGAAGTCTACTTTAAATTCAGCTAAGTGGTGTAGAATACAGAGGTGGGGATGCTGTAGACGGGTTTGGCTCTAGAGGTATCTGGTCTAGAATGGTCGGAATGCTTATGATTCAGATAAATACTAGCTTGGTTTTTCATTTTGTGATGTTTAGATTTGGCTTAAGTTTCTTTAAAAAAAAATAGTTAAGCTACAGGAAAACTCAGCAGACTCAGCACTCTGTTCAGAAGCTAGGAACGCCATGTTAGAAGTTCATCTGCTAAAGTGGAGATGAATCAGTGGCCTTTATTCTAGACCTTATTCTGTCCAGCTACTGCAAAGGACCTAGAAGCCACACTGTGTCTTTTCTCTGAAGAGAGAAGGTGCTGGGCTAGACCATAGCTTATCTCAGGGGTGGGCTAGACCATTGCTTATCTCAGGAGTGGGCTAGACCACTGTTTATCTCAGGAGTGGGCTAGACCATTTCTTATCTCAGGGGTGGGCTAGACCATTGCTTATCTCAGGGGTGGGCTAGACCATTGCTTATCTCAGGGGTGGGCAAGACCACTGCTTATCTAAGGAGTGGGCTAGACCATTGCTTATCTCAGGGGTGGGCACCCCTGGAACCTGCCATGATGCCCAATCCCCTTTTAACAAGTGGAAGTGATTTGTATTCACAGTGCTGGCTAGATAGCTGTGTGTGCGACCGTGCACACACATGACATATACACACATGGACACACCCAGAGAGACATACACATGGGTACACACACAGAGACACAGGCACAGGTAGCGTGTGTACACACATATACAGATACACATGCACAACATTCATACACACTCCATTCTGGTTTAATGAGGCTTTACAGCTGGTATTTGAAAAATACTCTCCAGAGTCTGCAACCCGGCTCAAAACCCTGGACTGTTGCCTTCCACGCTGCCTCCCTACCAGAGTACCCATGCATTCTGCCTTACTTTTCTCACTAATTAACACTTCATTCACTATAAAATGGGTCAAATGGATAGATAAGTAAACCATAAAAGGTCAGATTCCGAAATGTGTATATGATTTACAGAACAGATTCGAGGGTGCCCCACCCCCAGCTCCAGAAGGCTTTCCTAGATGGGGGAAACGGATTAAAATATTCTCACTTTATATTTTATAATTTTTGGATAATGGATGGCAGTAAATATTGTGTTTCAGGCCAAGTTTCCGCCGCACAAACTGGTTTGAGCCGGTGGGCTCTGAGTACAAACAGGTTATGCAAAGAGTTGGTGTGATTGACCTGTCTCCATTTGGCAAGTTCAACATCAAAGGCCGAGATTCCACCCAACTTCTGGACCATCTCTTTGCAAATGTCATTCCCAAGGTAAATAGACAAGGTCCAGGATTCTGACCTGTTCCTTTTAAAAAAACCCAGACCCCACCTTCTTTGACTCCACTTATTCCAAGTGGATGCCAGAATGCTTCAAGGGACCAGGAGTGTGCAAACTAATCTCAACTGAAATTTCTGTTGAATAGATTGTTGTCTAGGAAACTGATGACTTCACTTAACGTGTCAATAAGATCTTAAAAGTTGGTTGTAGTTAAATGAGTGTGTTATTGGTTTTTTTAAATTATTACACCTATTTTATCTATGTGTGTCAGGCATGATGTAGAGGTCTGAGGACAACTTGCAAAAGTCTTTCTTTTTGACTTGTGGGTTCCAGGGATTGAATTTAGGCTTTGACCAAAAGTACCCTTACTTAAGGACCATCTTCCCAGCCCTGAAGTGTCATTTTTAGGACAAACAATTTTGTATGATAGTTTAATTGGAAAACTTAAATTAATTTTTTGTTTAGTTCATCCATTTGACATAACGGTAAATAGGTGAGGCTTTTCATGCTACACACAATTGACATGTGTGTGAAGACACTTAATTCATCCTCAAATTATTCTAAATTCTTTTGTGCAGGTGGGTTTTACAAACATAAGTCACATGTTGACGCCCAGAGGTCGAGTGTATGCTGAGCTGACTGTTTCCCAGCAGTCTCCTGGGGAGTTCCTGTTGATCACTGGCTCTGGGTCAGAACTTCATGACCTTAGGTAAGTGGACATCTGATGAAATATAATTCTGTACAGGTGACAGTGACTCAAACTCACACAGTTTTTCTTGTGCTAGAATTCTAGTTTCCTTTCTATTGCTGTGATGAAATGCTGTGACAAAAAGCAATTTAGGGGAGAAAGGCATAGATTTCAATTGACAGTTTCAGGTTACAGTCCATCACTGTGGGGAAGTCAAGGCAGGAACGGGAGCTTCAAGCAGCTGGTCATTCTACAGCTTCAGTCAGGAGCAGGAGAGATGAAGGCAGGCATGATGACTTGCTTAAACTCAGCTTGGTTTTTCCACTGTCACACAGTTGTGGATGCTCTTCGTGGGGAATGGCGCCGCCACCCATGGACCCCCTGTGTGGGGAATGGTGCCACCACATTGGGATGAGTCCTACTCCATACTCAAAATAACAAGGTGATTTGCTGTCTTAGGGTTTCCATTGCTGAGAAGAGACACCATGACCAAGGCAATTCTTTATTTGTTTGTTTTGTTTTGTTGAGACAGGGTCTCCCTGTATAGCCCTGGCTATCCTGGAACTCACTCTGTAGACCAGGCTGGCCTTGAACTCAGAAATCTTCCTGCCTGTGCCTCCCAAGTCCTGGGATTAAAGGCATGCACTACCACGCCTGGCTCAAGGCAATTCTTATAAAGGACAACATTTAATTGGGGCTGGCTTACAGTTTCAGAGGTTCAGTCCATTATCAAGACAGGAGCATGACAGTGCCTAGGCAGATGTGGGGCTGGAGGAGCCAGAAATTCTACAGCTCGATCCAAAGGCATACAGGAGAAGACTAGCTCCTGCATGGCTAGAGAAGGGTCTCAAAGTACACCCCCACAGTGACACACTTCCTCCAACAAGGCCACACCCACTCCAACAAGGTCACACCTCCTAATTGCGCCATTCCCTGGGCCAAGCATATTCAAACTGCCACAAGTGCCATCAAGGAAGATATTCAGTATCAACCTTTGCCTCTGCACACACTTACAACATGTGTACATATATGTTCACCCCATATACAACAAACACGTGCTAAATTTTGAAAGATTTTGCAAAGCATGAGTTGTCCTCATTTGCAGATGAGGAAACAGGTGTGGGTTAATGTTGCCTGCTAAAGTCAGCATGACTGATTAAAGCACCACATCAGATTTGCTTCAGCCAGCTAACCCCCTTAATCAGATTCTCCCTTTGGGATACCCTGTGCACGCCGCCTCACAGCTAGATTGCTGACCTGCCTTTGCTCAGACCTCCGGTCCACTGTAAGGTGTCCATCTTTTTAGTCTAGTATCCCGAAAGTGTGGGGGGTACTGCTATCTAATCAGGGTCTGACTCGGATTTCCACCTGAGTGGTAGAATTATGGAACTCTGACGCTCAAGCGCAGGGGTGTGGAGGTCACCTTAGCCACTGAGCCTCTTCTCATCTAGAGGAACACTGTGATAGACTCGCAGAACTCCAGGGACAGCTCAATAAATTATAGCCTGGCCTGAGCGTTGCCTTCCAAAAACTCATCAAGACTTAGAAATTGAGACTGGAGTTTTTCCTCTTTTCCGAGAGATTGTCAGAGCAATTATGCGTCCGGTGGCAGGCACATTATTAATGGCTAGCAGCACACGGATGCATCTTGTGTACAGGTATTGAAGCAAATTCAGGTTTAAATTAATTTTTGAAAATGGGACCATTAGTTTAAATGCAACAGAACCATCACTATTTATAACCGTGGCAAAGCTCATTTAAACTGCAAGATTCTCGTTACCTGGAAGAATTCCCTCCCAAGTCTTAAGTGGGCAATTTACATCCAGGGGACTCAGTTTCTTCAACCTTCAGAGTGAGATGGCTGCGTGCCCTGACCCTCTAGGGACTTTCTGATAATTCCAAACTTGAAGGAAGACTTCAGAGACATAGAATGGTAGAAACATGCATTATTCAAGCAACGTTTAACCAGGCTTATGACCCCAATGCAGATGGATTGAAGAAGCAGCCTTCAGAGGTGGATATGATGTGGAAATTCAAAACGTAACCGATGAGCTTGGGGTCCTGGGAGTTGCAGGGCCGTACGCGAGGAGAGTCCTTCAGAAGCTGACCTCAGAAGATCTCAGCGATGACGTCTTCAAGTTTCTTCAAACCAAGTCTTTAAAGATCTCGGACATTCCGGTCACTGCTATCAGGATTTCCTATACTGGTAAGAATGGGGAAACAAGCTAAAGTAAGGAAAGGCTACCAGAAATGGGACACACACACTCACACCCACTGCAGACTATCACATACTGTCACACCCTCACAGTGCATCTCACACACACATACACACACACACTCACAGTCACAATACATGCTTACACACACACACACAC
>NC_034600.1:24793884-24808457 GCF_900095145.1 Mus pahari
ACACTGTCACACCCTCACAGTGCATCTCACACACACATACACACACACACTCACACCCACTGCAGACTATCACACACTGTCACACCCTCACAGTGGATCTCACACACACATACACATACACACACTCACACCCACTGCAGACTATCACACACTGTCACACCCTCACAGTGCATCTCACACACATGTACACACACACACTCACAGTCACAATACATGCTTACATATACTCACACACACCAACACACACATATACTCACACATAGCCACACACACTCACACCCTTGCAATGCATGGTCACACTCACCTCACACATACTAATATTCATATGCTCACTAACACACACTCACACACACTCAGTCTCCCTCCACCCCTCTGTGTAACTTTCTCTGACTTTGAAGAAAGATTTCTTCTGCCCAACTCTAAGACAGGAAGTCTGCTGGCCACGCCCACTCTTTTTAGACCTTCCACTGGTTTCTAGTCACTTCTCTTTGGAAGCGTAGATGAGACGGTCATTAGAATAAATGGAAGACCGAAGTCACTCACTGATCGTGTGGCTTCCAGCCCATCGTGACCACACCAAGCTTTCCACTAGAACAGTGGGTCTCACCCTTTCTGATGCTGCAACCCTTGAATACAGCTCCCCAGTTGTGGTGACCCCAACCATAACATTATTTCATTGCTATTTCATAGCTCTAATTTTGCCAGTGTTACGGAGTGTAAATATCTGTGTTTTCCAGTAACCCCATGAAAGGATTTGTTAGACCCCCAGAAGCAGACGTGACCCACAGGTCGAGAACTGCTGCACTGGATGATGGCCTCTGGCACATCCTCCCTTCAGTATGTGTTCACTGGAGACCTCCACCCAGCCTGGCACAGAGTATATATTTGATATAGGAAGCTCTTCAGTACCCAGTGATTCTCTGGCTTACTTCTGAGTTCCTCTGACTCCCGTGTCCTCTTACTGAAAGAGCATTTAGTGGCCAACCTCCACTATCCCCATGCTGCTCCTGGTCTGGGGTGTCCTGGCAGATCCCATCACTGTCACCCTGTGATAAAGGGGACCAAGGAGTGTGCTCACTGTTAAACCACAGCTGCCGGGCATTCTATCCTAACTTTTCCCAACCTCGGCAAAAAGAGTGACAGGGATTTTAAAAAAAAAAAAAAAAAAAAAGACTGTTTGGTTGTTATTGTCTTTTTTTCCCTTTAGTTTTAGCAAATAGATCTAACAGTGAATGAAAGGATCAAGGTGTGTGTGTGTGTGTGTGTGTGTGTGTGTGTGTGTGTGTGTGTGTATGGCGGGGGAGGGAAAAGAAACAAAAGAAGTTTAAAGACTACAACTGGCTATCTACAAGGAAGAAATGTGAATACTTCCACATTATTTTTTATATGTTTAAGGCTTTTGGTTCCTGGGTTGGAAGCTGGAGTGTCTAAACCTCGAACCCCCATCCATTCTCCTTTATTTGTGTGGGTGTGCACATATGTTTGTGGGGTTCCACATGCTTACATATGGGGAGGCAGTGATCAGGCATGTATGTTGTCTTGTTTCCCAAGCCAGGGCTTCCTCCAAGCTCAGCGAATCACAGACTAGGACATTAGGTGAGGCTGGTCAGAGCCAGTTCTTTTCTTTCATTGTGTGGGTCCCAGGAATCAAATCGTCAGGCTTGGCAGCAAACACCTTTACACCCACTGAGCCATTGTGGGCACCCTACCCCGCCCCAGACCTTCAGAGCAAGCTTTCTTAAAATGTGGATTCCGGGCAAGCTCAGGTCTTGTGCTTAAGTAGTGTCTGAACTTGCTCCTCACCCTCTTTAAAGTTGTTATTTTGTTGTGTTTTATTTTTAGACAGTGTCTCAGTAGCCAAGGCTGGCCCTGGGCTCACAAACCTCTCAGCTCTCTGAGTGTAGGGATCACAGCCGCCCTCCCATACCCCAGAGGAACCCTGTGAAAACACGTGTTAGTTGTTTACTATCATTGCCCTGGAAACATTGGAGGCTCAGTATGGGGCCAGGGTCCAGGCTAAAAAGTGAATCCCAACTGCAGTCTCTCTGTGCAGGAGTCAGGCTTACACACAAATGGCCACTGAACTGGCCGGCTCCCCGTGAGCTGTTCTTTTAAAGACCAGCAAAGGTCGCTTTGTGCGAGTGGGGTTTTCTCCTGCACGTGTTAGCTAATGTATGTGAGCGCGCGCCCTGCAAGCACCACTCTCATGCCTGTGTGGGCTCCGCCTGTGCATTTCAGGTGAGCTGGGCTGGGAGCTGTACCACAGACGAGAAGATTCTGCCGCACTTTATGAGCGCATCATGAGTGCCGGCCAGGAGGAGGGCATCGGCGATTTTGGAACCTACGCCCTGAACGCTTTGAGACTGGAGAAGGCTTTCCGAGCCTGGGGCTCAGAGGTTTGCATGCTAGCATCCTCACCAACGGATGCTTACCTTATTGTATCTAATGTTGGGAGACTCGTTTTCATAGCATTACTATCAGTTCTGGCTACTAGAGAAATCAAATACCATTAGATGACTTAGAGTAGGGAAAGAACTCCCTTTGCAGGGCGGTGGTGGCGCAGGCCTTTAATCCCAGCACTTGGGTCGAGGCAGAGGCAGGCAGATTTCTGAGTTCAAGGCCAGCCTGGTCTACAGAGTGAGTTCCAAGTCAGCCAGGGCTATACAGAGAAACCCTGTCTCAAACAAAACAAAACAAAACAAAACAAAACAAAAAAAACCCCAAATAATAATAATAATAATAATAATAATAATAATAATAATAATAATAGTAATAGTAATAATAATAATAATAATAAACAACTCCCCTGTCTTTCTACTTCCCAGATGAACACTGACTGGGTTGGGGGGGGTGGGGAACGTTTATTCTGCCTTATTTTCCCCTGCTTGGTGGTGAACCCCAGGCATTTTCTGGCAGGCACACCCCAGAGGATTTGAATAATTTAAATTTATCCTTTACTAATCTCTTGGATGGCCTGCTCTCTTATAAAATGGAGTATTTATCTTAAAGAATCAGCACAGACCTAGAGATAGTTAGTAATGAGCCGAACAAACACACTATACAGTTAATTTCTAATTTAACCCGAAAGCTCAGGTAAGTTCCCTTGGACCTTATCATCTATGCAAGCTTGCAGGAAGCCGGGTCCTGCCTGCTGCAGGAAACTCAGTCTACAGCCAGGACTCAGGCGAGGTCAGCTGCCCTCAGAAAACAGGACAGTTTTGTCCCCATGCTCAGAAAAAAGGACAGAGAAGCCGCCTCTTGCGAGTTAAACATCGCTGTAGTCTAGCCTCAATGTTTCTGATAGTTTTTGGTTCTTGTTTTTCCTTCTGCTTCCTCTCGCTGGGCTCCATTTTAGGGTCCTCTTTCCCAACAGTGCCAGAGCGCCCTCTAGTGCAGAAACATCGACGAAGTCGCTCTGTTTCTCTGAAAAAAAAAAAATTCTCAAATTTTGACAGACTGAAAAATAATTTCAGAGTAATTCAAACTTATTTAGGAAATATGAGAACAGTTTTATGTGGTGTAAAGTATACTTACGTTTATCTAGTTCATGTCGACTCTTTGGGAGGTTAGAACAGCCAGTTCTCATTCCCATAAAGAAACAAACAGCAAAAAACTGGACTTCCAGAAAGGTCCTCTACTCATTAACACTGTTAACCGAGTACATCAAGGTATTCTGTTCCCATTTCTATACATTTAGCAGTTCCCAATGAGTTTATCTCTTTCATTTCCCCTCAGTTCTCTTCGTATAAATTAGAATCTTCAAAAACCCCTTAAAAACAAAACAGTGATAAAACCCCATAGCTTCATTCAGGTTTAGAACTAAATATTGGATTTCCCCTGAACTGATGCATCCTATCAAGAGTCACTAGTTCTGAGCTTTAATCCTACCTCCCCTTTTCTTCCCAGAACTCTGCAAAAGCCAGTGTTTTGTCACCTGCTTCTCTCCCTTCACCCCCATTCAAGATAATTGCAAGATAAGCAAAGTTACTTGTTACTTTTAAAAACACAACTATGTAATTAAAATTATTACATAATATACACGAGATTCTTGTTTGTGGAACATGGCGTACTAGCCTTCAAATATTTATTAAGGTAAAAGATTGGAGGCCAGAGAGATAATAGCAGTAACGGTGTCTGCTTCGCTTGCAGGGCAGCAGGGGTCAGTTCCTAGCATCCTTGCTGGGCGGCTCACAGCCCCTGTTACTTCAGTTCTGGGAGAGCACACCCGCACACACCCCCACACAGACATGAACACGTAATAAAAACGGATAAATTAATTAACACCTTTAAAACAAAAGAGCAGTGGAAACCAAACCCAATGTTCAGTCTCTGTGCTTGCTATATTTAAAAATGACAGTACTTGCCAAAGGCTTCATTTGAATTGAAGAATACTGCTTCAGAGACTAGTTCATAATTAGTCTTTTAAAGAATCTTTACTCCAAAACCATCCAGTGTCCTTGATTCTGGAAAGAATAATATAAGAAAGTGATGTCTCTGTTTCGACCATTGTTATGCATCAGCTCAAGGCGGGAGCCAGTGCTGCCAGTCTTTGCTGAGTGAGGGTAGTGAGTTCGTTTCTGTTTTAGTGCTCTCTTCGTCTCTCCTCGCCCTGCACTTGCTGGGAATGGTGGTGAACCCCTTTAATCCCCCAACCGGAGGAAGAGGCAGGCAGATCTCTCCGAAGTCCTAAGCCTTTTAAGGACAGCACAGTCCTTCTGTGAACCAAAGTAGCATGCTCGTCTGGGATTCAAAGCCTGTTTCCCTTCCAGATGAACTGTGACACAAACCCCCTGGAAGCTGGGCTGGAGTATTTCGTGAAGCTGAATAAGGTATGTTCACATTCTCCAGGGTGTATGAAATGAATGTGAAGATGATGGCAGTGTTTTACGACAGAGCCACGCTTTAAAACTTAGCCCTGTGTGACTACAGAAGAAACAGGTTGAGTATAAATACTAAACACCACTTTACGCTCCGTATGAGTTATCTGCCATAACTTGGTCAGTTTCACTGTGGGAGTGTGCCTAGAGATTTAAGGCAGCAGAATTCAGCTTCTTTAAGGGTTAAGACTTAAAACCCAAGGGGCTGGAGAGATGGCTCAGTGGTTAAAAGCACTGACTGCATTTTCAGAGGGGTTCAAGTCCCAGGACCCACATGGTACCTCACAACTGTCCAGTTCCAGGGGATCCAACATCCTCACGCAGACATGCATGCAGGCAAAACACCAACGCGCATAGAAATTTAAAAAAAATAATTAAAAGAAGACTAAAACCCAAGGTGAAAGTTAGTAAAAATCACAAGATGATTAACAGATTTCAACAGACACCTTTATAGAAATTGTGCTGCATGTATGTTATGTGTGTATCAGCCACCCCTGGTGGCTGGTGAGGTTGTACATCAGCTAACCAAACAGCAAGGACATCGACTTTCCCTGGATGCTTAAAGAATAGAACAGCCTCGCCACATTGAGTTAAGCAGGTGCTTATGAATCGGGTTTGCATCTAATGATAACATCTAAATGAAACACAAGATGTGTTTCCAATGTGCCCAGTACAAAGTGGGTATTTACTGAGGAGTCAACACAGGTCCAGAGAATCATTATTGACATCCATATGCCAAAGGGACATTCTACATCAGCGGTCCTCAGACGACCAGGCTCAGTCTCATCTGTAAACTTGTTAGAAATGTCAGTTCTCAGGTCCAATCCCAGACTTACTAAAAGCAGAATGTCTGGGAGGCTGGCCAACAAAGCTGTGTTTTAATAAGCCCTACAGGGGTTCCTAAGAGTCGAGAAACACCTCCGGTGCTACATAATTACTGTGGAAACGTATATCATAGGAGGCCAGTTCACTGTGGCCCTGCTCGTTGGAGCCAGCCCTACACATGTAAATTAGGTTATGCCATTGAGCAGTGCTTCAGAGTCATATGGAAGAATGTAAAAGGACTTGCTTAAGTAGGTGATGGTGGCAAGGTTAGGAGGAACAGCTGCTGTCAGGCTATTGGTTAGGATTCTCCAAATACACTGCCATGTTTCTGAGCTCCATGTTTCTGAGCTCCATGTTTCTGAGCCCCAGACTGGTTTCCTCTCCCGTGGGAATGTGTAAGCATGTGTCTATAAATCGGGCTACGGGAACTTTTTTAATGCTTGGCATCAGCTCCCAAATTCTCAGCTGAAGTATTAACAGGAAATGTGTGTACTTGTTGTGTTTGATTTCAGGGGCAAGGACCCCATATAAAGAATTCTTAAAGGAGTCCATCTTTTCTGTGCATTTCCCCTGGCTTTTATTTTTATGATGCACCATCTGTCTCTAGCCGGGAGGGAGCAGCTGCTTGGGATTTGAGCAGCTCCTAGCAGCAGATTGCTCCTTGTGGTGACAGAAGTCTGAATTTGGCTGTTTAAAATAAGGATAAAAATGTCTGACTCCTCAAAGCACCTAGCTCCCTGCTGCCAGGCCCTGGCAGGGAAGGGAGGGATTGGTTCTTCGGCTTCTGGATGTTATTGTGGGAAGAAGGTCTCGGTGAGTGAGGCCTTCATATGGAGATGGATGCTTTAAGATGCTCTTTGTGACGATCAGCAGGTGCACACGTGAATTTATTAGCTCTTTTAAATGGTTATAATCAAATAACCATTTAACTGAGCTCCAAAGCAAATTGTTTAAAAGATGCTACTTTTGACTGATGACATGTTTTTGGATGCTGAATTATTGGTTCTCATTCAGGTGTCAAAGAGTTAGTTCTTGATGACTGTGTTGGATAAACAGAGAGCCCAAGGACTTGGCCCTACCTTCCTGGGCTGGGTCTTTTCCACCATGGGATGAATTCAGATGGTTGGTTGCTATCAACCTCATGGGAAAGAAGATACGCGTTAATTTCTCGGACAAGAGACTAGATTTGATTGGATGTTGTGACACCCTGCTGGTGGTGTCACAACTTTGTCATAGCTTTGCAATCTATGATGAGAGACAGCTTCCTGGAAATCAAATACTGTAACCTAAGCTATATAACTTGATAAGTCAAGTCCTGTGCCTATGAGCCAAAACCGTTACTCAGACATTTAACGTACAGAAAGATGTTCCTTTCAAAGCCTTTTGGAAGGTGTTCTATAAGATTTAAAAGGACAGTAATAACCAAAATCCATGCTGCTTTGGAAAATAGATGCCAGGCAGAAGAGGGGAGAATACAGGGGAATATTTGGTTTTGATAATGAAAAAAATGATAACAACTTTAGAATTTTATTGAAGCCATTTCTTCCCTTTCTTTACCTCCAAAGTTAAAAATTAGAATCTTTCCCTAAATCCTTAAATGCTCAACACATGACAGCAGCCATAGTGAGAAGATATGGAGTGGGGAGGGGGTGGGTGGGACTTGGTATTCCCTCTGTCTTTGAGGGTGGGAGCAAGTCACAGGGAGGTGACACCACCTGAGGAAGAGCATCCCTTTAGCCCAGGTCTGAAGATGAGTGTGACACCTCGTCACCTGTCACTTTCTACCGCAGTCCTCTTTCCTATGGACTTAGTGGTCCTGACACTCTACCCTGGGTTTCTTTTTCTTTACTACATAGATTATGGAACTCCATAGACTGTCTTATAAATTGAGACCTTCCTCAGGTATGTCTCTGATATGTGTGTGTGTATACACACACACACATGCACATGCACACGCACCACAACACACACACACACACACACACACATCATGGCTGCATGCCCATTTTAAGGAGGAACGTGGGGGAGAAGAGCAGTCACCATGCTTTGTTAAAGTGAACCATGTTCTTGTCAAAACTGCTGAGGAGGTAGAAAGAAAGAAATGAAAAACAAGAACCTTCCATTACCAGCTCAGCTCTTTCTCTGGAACTGGCTATTGTAAAAGACACAACACATGCACACACACACACTGTAATACAAACACAGACACACATATCACACTCAAACACACACATTACATCCACAAACACATGCACCCACACACATATACACATGTACACACACAAACACATACACCCACACACATACACATATACACACCACTCACACACACACTTTTACACTCATACACAAACACACAGACACACAGTCATAGAGGTCAATGTGATCATCAATCAGTGTTCAGTGTGTGTGGGTCATTGATGTGGTCAGCTGAAGCAGTCACTACTTTTGTGGTCACTGTGGTGGTCATTCATAGTGGTCACTGTCATGTCCACAGGGACACTTATACATATGTACATACACAGACACACACGCACACACATGTACAGACACATGCATACACATTCAATGGACACATTCACATGCAAATACATTCACACACACATACACATTCAAAAACACACACACACAAACACTTATTAAATATGCATACACATGATCACACACAAACATTTGTATCACAACACACAAGTGTATATACATGTATACTCACATGCACACACAGTCACACACACACATATACACACTCAGACACATATTCACATACACACACTTGCACATGCACACCTGCACATACACATGCACATATACTCAAATATATGCATACGCATGTACACTCACACATGCACACACATGAACACAAGCGCATACACACATATATTCATTTCTCAGACATTTATTAAATACCACTTCTGCATCTTACTAAGCCCTTGGTTAAAGATACACTTCTGATGCCTCTCAGAACTCAAGAGGCTTGGGTTTTCCAGGAAGGAAGGCTGTAAGATGGATTCTTAACCCTTATTCTAAAAATACCATGCTGCATGGGGAGGGGCCAGCAACGGCCCACAGCACTGCCACCTTGTGGAAGTAAGCAGTAGCACCCCAAAAGGAAGAATTTCAAACCAGCAGAACGGGTCAACATAATCAAAAATGTGCTTTTAAAATTATAACTAAACTTCTACTAGCAAAACAGGTCTTGCCCTTGTTATGTATGGCATTTTGATTTATTCCCAAAGAAGTTTATGTGGTAGGAGATCAGCGGGCATTGGTTGTCACTGGAAATGGAACAATGTGTTATTCTAACCATGAGCGGTGGGGAAGCAGCTGCTTTCGGGTGCTATAGCCAGTCACGGAATTTTCCTTCACAATTACTGAATCTTTGCTTGTTTCTAGAGCCAGAGAGAGTTAACTGCTGGGAGGAGCATTCTTAGATAGAGCATATTTTTTTCTTATACATCTGTTCTTCCCCCTTCCTGTCTTGGTTTTCTAGCCATAGAAACAGACATGACATAGTAGTGACCACAAGTTAGAAGACAATGCTGATTCCAGAAGCCAGCAATAAAGAAATGTAAAACACTTAACAGGAGGTGGACAACAGCCTATAGATTCAGTAAGACTTAGCTACATTTATTCTTTGAGATAGGGTCTTACATATCCAACTGGCCTCATACTGACCTAGAGCTGAGGATGACCTCGAACCTCGGTACCAATGGCTCCACCTTCTAGTGTGGAGATTGCAGGCATATGCTATCATGGGAGCAAACCAAGAGCTTCGTGCAGGATGGGCAAGCACTTTACAGCTGAGCTACACCCCAGCCTGACATTAGCTGTTATTAAAATACCAAAGTGGCAGAATACAGGTCAGGGCAGCAAATTGGAAAGCAAGTCGTAATAGGTGACGATGCCATTGGTGGTGTCTACCACAAGGGGACTTGAGGTACTAGGAGTCAAGAAAGCCGGCAGTTTTCATTGATGGTCATCCTTGACACTGTGGACCTTGGTTCTTCTACGTAATAAAGTGACTTAAAAAAAGAGATCCCAAAGATCCCTCTCCACCCTACATTAATTAACACTCGTCTCAGCCAGGCCCTGGTGGTACACATTTGTAATCCCAGCTACTTGCAGTTTGAGACTGGGGGAGGGGTCTCAAGTTTAAGCCCTGCCTGAGCTACAGGACGACTGCAATGCCGCCCTGGCGATGCAGTGTGACCCTGACTCAAAATGAAAAGGAGAAAAGAGGGTTGAGGCAGGAGGATTTCTGTGAGTTGAAGTCCCTCTGGGCTGCACAGGAACAGGCTAAAAGCACTTGCAGCGCAAGCATAAAGACCGATGTTTGGGGCGCCAGCACCCAGGTAAGTCAAGGCACTGGGCAGAAAGGGAGGGCTCAGGAGGAGCCAGGTTCACTGAGAGGCCTCAAAAATGAAAATGGGTGTGTCTTAGCTGGGGTTACTATTTCTGTGATGAAACACAGGGCTAAAGCAAGTTGGGAAGGAAAGGGTTTACTTGGCCCACATTTCCATATCACTGTTTATCATTAGAGGAAGTCAGTACAGGAACTCAAGCGTGGCAGGAACCTGGAGGCAGGAGCTGATGCAGAGGCCATGGAGGGGGCCAAGCAAGCTCACTAGCTTGCTCCACACAGCTTGCTTAGTCTGCCTTCTTATCGAACCCAGGACCATCAGCCCAGGGATGGCACCGCCCCATCAGTCACTGAGAAAATGCCTTACAGCTGGATCTTGTGGAAGCATTTTCTCAGCTGAGGACCCTTCCTTTCGGATAACTCCTAGCTTGAGTCAAGTTGGCATAGAACTAGCCAACGCAGACGGGTAGAGGAAGTCGTCAGACGTCAACCTATGGCCTCTATGTGCACACATGTTCACCTGGACCCGAACACATACAAACTAATACACATGTATACACCACACACATATAAGAAAAAGAAAGGGAGAGAGAGGTGGGGGAAGAGAGAGAGGAAAGAAGAGGTCTCGAGATGTAACATAATGCAGGATGCTCTCCTGCATTCACAAGAGTCTTGCTGTGTAGCCTGGGCTGACCTGAAATTTGCAGTCATCCTGTGTAATTGGTGTAAATCCCGCTGCTTCTTATGCACGCTGACCTGACAATGCTGCTACAGTCAACTTTCTACAATTTGTTTGAATGTAGTTATTCTGATGTGGTTGATTTGAAAACACCTGACCCGACCCAGGCCAATGTTACTCTTTTAAAGTTTTTTGGTTTTCAGTTTGTTTGTTTGCTTTTATTTGTTTTGTGTGTGTGGGGGGGGGGGAGGACACACACCCTCCTGGCTCCTCATGGCTTGCTTAGTCTGCCTTCTTACAGACCCCAGGACCATCAGCCCAGGGATGGCACCACCCCCAGGTGGAGATCAGAGGGCAGTTTGTGGAAATTACTTTTCTTCTTCTACCATGTGGGTTCCAGAGATCCAACTTGGTTATCAGGCTTGGCAGCAACCATCTTTACTGAGTCACCTTGTCTGTTCCCCCTCAACCCCACATTCTAAAGGTAGGATCCAGATTGCTTCCGGTGTCCCCCCAGATTGCTTCTGGTGTCCCCCCAGATTGCTTCCGGTGTCCCCCCAGATTGCTTCCGGTGTCCCCCCCAGATTGCTTCCGGTGTCCCCCCAGATTGCTTCCGGTGTCCCCCCCAGATTGCTTCCGGTGTCCCCCCAGATTGCTTCCGGTGTCCCCCGTGAGTTGTTCTGTGTTGTTTCTCTTTCTTTCTTTCTTTCTTTCTTTCTTTCTTTCTTTCTTTCTTTCTTTCTTTCTTTCATTTTTTTTCTTATGTGCTCCGATGAGGATGCTGCATTAATTCTTTTAAGCACAGACTGGGTGTGGTCGCACAGCTGAGCGGCAGGCCTGATCAGAACGTGGTGTGTGGATCTGCAGCATCACAGGGAGCTAGTAGGTCTGGCATGTCACCCAGATCATGACCCACATCTTTGTTCTGTTCTTTCAGAGGTGGGCATCGAGGACTCTTTTCCCTGGGGAAGGTAGGGATGGACACTTACAAGATAGCGTTCTTCCACTGAGTGACAGACAGCACAAATTTTGAGTGGGATTTTGACGTGTGTGTGTGTGTGTGTGTGTGTGTGTGTTTGTGGGTGTGTGTATATAGAGAGTGGGGTTTAGCTATGAGTAATCCTTGTGTGGAAGTTAGAGGACAATTTTGGGTGTTGGTCCTCACCTCCACGTTGTTGGAGGTAGGGTCTCTTATTATCTGTCACTGTGTATACCAGGTGAGCTGGCCAATTAGAGTCCTGGAACTCTCCTGTCTCCACCATCCATGTTGCCATAAGATTGCCATGTACATGGGGTTACATGTACATATTCCCGTGTTGAACTTCACATGAGTGCAGATTATCAGAACCCAGGTCCTCATACTTTATCTATTGAACCATGAACTTCAGCCCCTGGATTTACTTATTTTATATGTATAATACTAATATATATTTGTACATGTATGTATAATACCACATGTATATATGTGCATACATATACATTTTGTATTAATATCATATGTATTATGCACTGTGTGCATACCTGGTACTTTTGGAGTTGAGATGTGAGGTCATCAGATCTTCTGGAACTGGAGTCACAGATGGTGATGCGTTGCCATGTAGGTGCTAGAAACCGAACAAGGGATTCACTGTAAGAGAAGCAAATACTTTTAACTGCTGAGCCCCTGGGTATTTTGTGAGAGTCATCCAACCCTATCTATGTGACCAGAGAAGACAATTTAATTTAATTTCATACCTGAGATTTCTAAATTGTAAAATGAAGTTTCCGTCTATGGGACTCAAATTCAAAAAGCCACTTGACATAGAGCTCGAAGCTATTATATTGTCTTTATGATATATTATACACATAATTGTGTCATTTTTAATAACACCATCCTTACTCTCTTACCCATTTCATTGCAGAGTGATAAGGGGAAATGAAAGGAAGGAGAGAGGATAGGTCTGAGCTGAAGGCTAGTTTATCATTCCCCAAACACCCGTCAGGATGTAGCACAGTAACGGGTATTGAATTATCACCCTCATATATATCCAATTTCAGTTATGAAGCAAAGCTTCTGCCCTAAAAGCCCGAGTGTGCGCTTTACTAACTGCTTTAAAACTTTTACATCTGTGGAAACTATGGTCTCAGAATAAATTTTAAGTAATTTTAGATTGATTTTCTTTTATGTATGTTATTTTTGTCAACAGCATATTGAACACAAAATCACTGACCTTTGAAGTAAACAGTTTGAAAGGTTTGATATGCATACCAAAATGAAATTATAATTGCAATGAAGAGAGCATGTCCCTTATCCTAAAGGCATAAGAATAATGGCGACCTTTGCTAATCTGAAATTCCTAACCTTTCCCACAGCTCCACCCAACCCCAGGCACCTGGCTAACTATCTTCTGTCACTGTCATTCATTTCTGCATCTTTTAGAATAAACGGAATGCCTATATAAGTGGAATTAAAACAGGGTTCCAGTTTCATTATGTTGCCATGATAAAAATACCTGAACAAGAAACAATTTAGAAAAGAAAAGGGATTACTTTAGCTCACAATGTCAGAGAACGGTCCATTGTGTAGGTTAGTCATGGCAGAAAGAACTGGGGTGAGCAGGTCACATCTACAGTGATGAGCAGAAGATGGAATACTGCTTTCTATAAAAGACAAAAACCACAAAACCAAACGACAACAACAAACTGTCACCATGTAAGCAATGTGTTTCCATCTTGGTGGGAGCAGAGTGAAAGCAGGAAGGAGTTCAGAGAGCCTTGCTACTTACATCAGGTAAGAATAGCACTGGGGCTGGTGAGATGGCTCAGCAGGTAAGAGCACCCGACTGCTCTTCCGAAGGTCCTGAGTTCAAATCCCAGCAACCACATGGTGGCTCACAACCATCTGTAATGAGATCTGGTGTCCTCTTCTGGAGTGTCTGAAGACAGCTACAGTGTATTTACATATAATAAATAAATTAATCTTTAAAAAAAAAAAAAAAAAAGAATAGCACTGAGTTCTTTCCAAAGCAACACCCTTCTCAAACAAGGCTGGCCCACTGGCCAGGTTGGCTCTACACTTACAAGCTGCAGAGGACTTCCCTACCATCCTGCTTCTACCTCCCAAGTGCTGGGATTACAGGCATGTATCACACTGCCTAACAGCATTTCTGTACAACTGTTGCTATGAACATATATTTTATTTTCTCTTGGATAAACACCTAGGAGTTCTTGTTTTATTTTATTTGGACGCATCATGCTCACTTGCTTGTTTGAGTGTGCTTAGTTTGATTTCTCCACTACTGTATTGTTCAGAAACCCCTGCCTGGGGAATGATACCGCCCACAGTGGCCTGACTCTTCCCACTTCAATTAACTTTATTAAGACAACCCCAATCCTAGACATGCCCATAGGTTGACTCAATGTAGACAATCCCCCATCAAAACCTCCTCCAGGTGATTCTAAGTTGTGTCAAGTTGGCAATTGAAGATGACCACCACATATGGAATGTATATTTTTGGGCATAGATCTACTCAGCATAATTGAAGCATAATTCATGTTGTCACACATTAACTGGGAGATGAGATAGGTGTCTTTAGTGGCAAACTCCTACTTTATTGTAACTTCAAACTGCCCTTTCCTTTATTTTCAGCCAAAACTTGAAAACTAAGCATTCTTGGAGCAACTTTGTCCATCATTTTAACCTTTAAATATAAGATCATATCCTCGAGGTTTAAAGAACCCAAAAATAGCCAGGCGTGGTGGCGCACGCCTTTAATCCCAGTACTTGGGAGGCAGAGGCAGGCGGATTTCTGAGTTCAAGGCCAGCCTGGTCTACAAAGTGAGTTCCAGGACA
>NC_034600.1:24808527-24809794 GCF_900095145.1 Mus pahari
AAAAAACCAAAACCAAAACCAAAACCAAAAAAAACACCCAAAAATGTATCTACTACCTTAAATTATGACTTACAGCTGAGCCTGCTCAGCAATGGGTCAACCCCCACATGAGTATGTGTAAGTGTCCTTGTTTGAGAAGAGTGTTGCTTTTGAAAGAACTCAGTGCTGTTCTTACCTGATGTAGGCTCTGTCCACTCCTTCATGCTTTGGCGTTGCCCTCACCAAGGTGCAAACACATTGAATTTGCTTACATAGCAACAGTTTAGTTCTTTTGATACAAAGCAGTATTCCATCCTCTGAACTGCAATTTGTTTAAATGCTGATTTGTTGTTGAACATTTGTGTTGCTTCCGTTTTAAGCTATCACAAGTAAAACTGCTATGAACACTTTTTTAAATCCTCTATTTAGAAACAGTGTGTTTCATATTGGCCAGGCTGGCTCTACACTTCCTAGCTGCGAAAAACCTTGCCCTCTCCACCATCCTTACTCCACCTCCCAAGTGCTGAGATCACAAGCATGTATCACAGTGCCTGACAGCATTTCTGTACAACTGATTCTATGAACGCATACTTTATTTTTTCTTGGGTAAAACCTAGTAGTGGAATTATTGAGTAAAATAGCAAGGATATGTTATACCTTTTATTTTTTAAAATAGTTGTTTTTATATGTATGAGTATTGGGCTGTATGTATATATGTGTGTGTATGTATGTATGTAATATATATGTATGTATGCATGCATGTGTGTGTGTGCATATGCACCATGTGCATGCAGTGCCCATGGAGGCCAGAAGAGGGTGTCAGAGTTCTTGTAATTGCTACATGGGTGCTAGGAATTGAACCCCAGTCCTCTGGAAGAGCAGCCAATGCTCTTAATTGCTGAGCCTTCTCTCCAGCCCCTATGTCAATGTTTTAAGATGCTAACTTTTACAAAGTATATATTTTTAATTTTATATTTATAAAAACAGCATGTAGAAATTTCACTTTCTCTACAACCTTATCTGATGTCTATTCTGGTCAGTCTCTTTAGTTAGAACCATTCTGTGAGATGCAGACTGGCTGTAATTTGTTTTCTTTATGGCTGATGATGTTGAATACTGTTTTTATGTGCCTATCTACTAGTTCTGTCTTCTTTGGTAAATGTCTGGTCAGGTCTCTTACCCATTTTCAGTGGGGTTTTTCTTTCTTATTGTTAAGTTTTCTAGTTCCTTATATATTCAACATATAAGGGTTTTGTTTTGTTTGTTTGTTTGTTGTTTTTTTTTTTTT
>NC_034600.1:24810004-24813002 GCF_900095145.1 Mus pahari
TTGAGACAGGGTTTCTCTGTATAGCCCTGGCTGTCCTGGAACTCACTTTGTAGACCAGGCTGGCCTCGAACTCAGAAATCCGCCTGCCTCTGCCTCCTGGGTGCTGGAGGTTTTATTTTTAATCAAGTACATGCCTTGTAAATATTTTTGCAATCTGTTTCTTATTATTTAATTTTTGAATTGTGTCTTTCAAAGAGTTTTTAATTTATGAAATGTAAAGTCTTTATCAATTGATCTTTAACATGGTTCATATTAATTGATTCTTCACTTGATTGGAGGGGAGGGCATACATGCGCCTTGAAGGCAAGAGGACAACTTTCTGGAGTTGATCCTCTCCTTCCTTCCACCATGTGGGTCCTGGGGATTACTCTCAGATCACCAGGCTTGTCAGCAAGTGCCTTTGTACCCTGCGCCCCATCTCTGCCCTCAACTGCCCTTCTGTGGGTGATGCTTTTAGTTTGTATCCAAGAACTGTTGCTTAACCCAAAGTCTTAGAGACAGCCATCTATGTTTTCTTCTAGAAACTGTAAACTTTTAAAAAACTTTAACTTAAATAGGTTATTTTGAAACAAGGTTTGAAACCACCTTCCTTTATTTAGGTCTATGATCTACTTTTGGTTGATTTTTTTATACCAGTTGTAAGGTGTGGATTAAGTTTGTTTGCATGTGGCTCTCTGGTTTCCGGCAGCATTTGTTGAAAAGGCTGCACATAGTGTGCTCACTGCCTTTGTATAAGGGTAGAACTCAGCTGTGGTTCTATTTCTGGGCTCTGTTGTGTTCTATCAAGATACTAGTATTTCCTGATACTAATATTATAATATATAGCTATATAATAGCAATATATTAAACAATTACTATAGTTTAAGTCAGATTAATTTTGGCAAGTCTAGGTCCTTTGGATTTCCCATAAATTGTAGAAACAGATTGTTGATTGATTTTTTTTTAACCCTATTGGGATTTTGACTGGGAGTACACTGCATTTATAGGTTAATTCAAGTCTTTTAGCACTTGAACAATGTATATCTCTATGTTCATTTAGATCATCATTAATTTCTGTCAGAAATATCTTGTAGACTCCAGTATGTAGACTCCATGATATCAGGACCTGAGGTTCAATTCCTAGCTCCTAAATAAAAAGCCAGGCATGGCTGTGTGCAAATTCAATACTGGGTAGGCAGAAATTCAATACTGGGTAGGCAGAAACATGAGATCTTGGGGGCTTGATGGCCAGATGTTCTAGTCTATTCAGTGAGTTTCAGATTCAGTGAGAAACTTTGTCTCCAAAAACAAGGTGGCGAAAAATAGAGGAAGATATCCACCACCAATCTCTAGTTTTCATTGTACATACACATACATGTGTACCTCTACAAGAGTACATACATCCACACATATGTACACACACATACACTCTATACACATACACATGCAAGTGCATCCTCTACAAGAATGCACATACTACACACATATACACACACATACTCTACTCACAGACACATACATGTGCACCTTCCATAAGAGTGCACAAACCTGCATACATAAACCCATACACACTCCATACATATCTACATGCACCCTCTACAAGAATGCACCCACCCACATACCTGTACACATACATATACACATGTGCACCCCCATAAGAACACACCCATACTTCTATACACACACACACACACACACACACACACACACACACACACTTGAGTAAAAGAAATCTATCAATTTTTGTACCTTTCAGTCTTACTAACCCTGCACAGTAGTTCTAGTAGATTTTTTGTAGGTTCCATCAGATTTTTGACACAGATAACCACGTTGTATAAAAATACAGCTTCTCTTTATTTCTTCTAAAATCTTGTTTCTTTTCCTTACCTTTGCACTGCTTAGACCCTCCCTTGGCTTAGCCTTCGACAATGTTGAACGGAAGTGGTGGTGACAAATGCCTTCCCGGAAGTGGTGGTGACAAATGCCTTCCCTTGCTCTTGCCCTTGTGTGGACATCGTCCATTTTCCATCACGGGGACAGTGTTCACTGTAGCTTTTCCACAGCTGTGTTGTATCAGGTTGAACTGGTTCCTTCTGTTCCTGGTACTTTTAATTGGGAGTAGATATTAGTTTTATCAAAGGGTTTTTCCACTTTTAAGGGGCTTTTTTGAACTTGTTATCAGTTGAATTATAATTTATTTTCTAAGGTTAAGCCTTTCCACGTTAGAAATAAAATTAACTTTGTGATTACCATTGATCTTTTAAAGATATTAAGTTGTATTGGATCATTTCTAAAGTAAATTATGAAACCCAAAGTAAATTTCACAGATATGATCTCCTTGTAAGGCTTGAGCATTTGAAATTATTTTACTTGTTCAAAAAAAAAAAAAGCTTATTCTATTTATTTCTTTTGAACAGAATGGTATACTTCAGTTCAGGAGCTAGAAATACAAAATATGCTTTATGATTTAACTTTCTACACCTAACTTGGGACTGGCACGTAAAAGAATGTTCAGTAAATATATTTTGTTGAAAGCGGTGTCCAGAAGTGCTATTAGGAAAGCAGAGGTGACCGGCCCTCACAAAGGGGCTTTCTCGTCTGTCAGCCTGAGGAGGGATTTAAGGCTTTTGAGAAAGAAGTGCCACTCTGCTGATGGAAAACCGATTAAAAGAAAGTTGTCCGTGTGACAGGAGGCTCTTTTCCCCAATTACTGAAGGAGTCTAGTGTAGAAAGGGCCACGGTGTCCGCTGAGCAGAGGCTGAAGGGTGGGAAAGGAAATAATGTGAGCAATATTAGGAGATAGCATGGCGCTCACTGGAGGGGCTGCACGTGAAGGGGTGGAGGGAAAGATAAGGGATATTGTCAGCATCTGGAATCACAGGACAGATGTGCCTGGCAAAGGAGGAGGACTTGTGGGTGCGGAATAACCACGTGGAAAGGTCTGGAAGGCAGCTAAGCCCGGTGCCTTTGTAGCTCTGTTCTGGAAGTGCGGGGGAGGGGGGAGCTACGGGGGTGGGGG
>NC_034600.1:24813832-24815443 GCF_900095145.1 Mus pahari
CCCTGGCTGTCCTGGAACTCACTTTGTAGACCAGGCTGGCCTCGAACTCAGAAATCCGCCTGCCTCTGCCTCCCGAGTGCTGGGATTAAAGGAGTGCACCACCACTGCCCGGCTGGAGGTTGACTGATCTTACAGAGTTTGCAGATAGTCAACTGCATTGTGAGAATGCTAAACCTTAGCTGTGACTGAAGTTAAGCACAAAAGCATACGTGATAAAGCCAAAGGTCCAGGCCATTGCTTTCTTTTCAATAATAAGCTTCAAAGGAGAGATGGCTCAGTGGTTAAGAGCACTGACTGTTCTTCCAGAGGTCCTTAGTTCAATTCCCAGCAACCACATAGTGGTTCACAACCATCTGTANTNGGATCCAATGCCCTCTCCTGGTGTGTCTGAAAAGAGTGACAGAGTACTCATATACACTAAATAAATAAATAAATAAATAAATAAATAAATAAATAAATAAATCTTTAAAATTGAATTGGATGAAGGTCTTAGAATACATGTGAGAGGGACCCTTTTAGCTTTCAAAAATTCTGGTTTGGTTAAATGGTAATTAAGGATAATTACCTGGTCTGCTTTAGGCAATGTATTAAATGTTTCGCTCAGTTTCTAGATCGTCTTGTTGAGACTTGAGATGGGGTTTTGTTACTCAGTCCAAATTGTTGCTACACTTCCGATCCTCCTGCATCTGCCTCCCAAGTGCTAGGATCCAGATGTGTGTGACCACCCTGGCTCCCTCAGTTTCTGTTCCAGCCCCTCCTTCCTTGTACCCAGCAACGCCCCCTTTCTTGCTCCATTAAAGGCTTGGGGGGGGGCGGGGGCGGGATGGAATTCTTGTCTGGGAAAATGCTGGTTGCGTTGTTTCTCAGCCATCTGTGCTAATGGCCAAGAGTGGAAACTTAATGTGTGTGAGAGAGTTCATTCCCCCCCCCCCCAATAACAACAGCTAAACTCATTATTTAACATTCTGCTACAAAAGGCCTATTGAAGATGTGCTTGACTGTATAGAAACAAAACAAAACAAAACAACAAAACAAAACACCCAGCTCACCAGGGCTGAAGCTTGGGTTTGAGCTCTGTTGCTCAATCTCTCTAGTTACTGCAGGAACACTTCTAACCTATGCTGGCCTTGAGGTTCTTGTAAGACAGCACTGGCCCAAGTCACATGCTGCTGAAGGCTTCTGTGGTTCTAACCGTGGGTAGGAAATAAGTAAGACTGTGGTCTGTCTCGATGGGGGCGAAGGCTAAGTCAACCCTTTCCCTAAATGAGCGACTCAAAGAATGCTCTCTCAGCATCTGAGTCACCCAGATGCCCAGATGGCTGAACAGCTGTCCAAAGGATGTTACAGTTAACACGGCAGCCTCAGGCCAGCAGTGGCCACATGCTTCACGAGAAGGCCTCCCCCAGGCTGCCTTCACTGATGCTCTGGGACCATTTTAAATGAGAAGCTTTGCAAGTGTGCGTGAGGGACAGTGCACCTGCCACCTGGATTCTCATTTCCATTCTGTCCCTTGGAGAAGCTGGTAGCCTGCAGGTGTCTCCACCACTGCCTAGAAGCCTGAAGAGCACCGAACACGATTGAGGTGCCCAGGCCTGGTTCCTGGGGGGGGGG
>NC_034600.1:24815528-24819832 GCF_900095145.1 Mus pahari
TGAGTTCCAGGACAGCCAGGGCTACACAGAGAAACCCTGTCTCAAAAAAACAAAAACAAAACAAAACAAAACAAAACAAAGAATATAAGCCAAACACTTAAGTCAAACTAATGATGCCCTTGACTTTTCTGATGGCATTTTACTCCATATAAATGGAAAAGAAAGGCCAGAGCCTTTGCCCTTATTCTCTCTTCTGGTCAATGGAGGCCCCTCTCCCAACTCGGTATCCGACACTTACTCCACTGCGACTGTCAGACTTGACTCTGTGTCTTCAAGCACTTGATTGCCCCAAGACTCACTCCCCTAAAAATGCTAGTTTAATTGATTTCATTTACATTAGCATTCAGGCAGAATGTATGCCATTGACAGGGATTATAGAGAGTGAATAATTATCTCTCGCTTAATACCTACTTTGTATAAGTGTGGATGTTATATTTAGTTTGTATTACAGGTGGCTGCCTTAATGACCTGCATTGACATTTAATACACTAGGAAAAAAAAACATGTCAAGACTATTTTTAAGCTGAAGCCCCAATGCCCCAGAAATCTGTACATTTCTCAAACATATCAACTGCTAATTATATAGGTAATACATCAATAGCTTATTAAACAGATATATTTCTGTTTGTGGGTCATTCTGCAGTACCACTTCTAATTACAGCATAACCTTCAGACACATTTCTTCTCATTTATAATTGGTTAATAAGTAGTAAAGTAAAATCTATCATTTTGGGAGACAAGTCAAATAAAATGCTTTAAGTCTTTCCATGTTGGGAGTCCAGCTAGATTGGAAAGGGGGTATGTGAAGGGGCAGGCGTGTATTAGTTACTTCGCCCATTGCCGTGACAAAATGCCAGATAGGCTCAGGGTTTCAGAGGGCTCAGCTCGTGCATTTGCGTATAACATCATGGTGGTGAGGACTCATGGGCAAGGAGTTTCTCCAACTCACGGCCAACAGGATGCAGAGCAGAACTGGAGTTAGAAGAGGGCACCAAGACAAGATGTGACCCCTAGAGCATTCTATCAGCCATGCCTTCCAGGGACAAAATCTACAGATGGTCGTTTGTGTCGCCATGCAACTGAGCCTCAAGTTATTCTCCTGTGAACTGGTGTACCCCTGTGGCACTACCTCAGGGTTGCTGTGCGGACGGCTGAGTTTATGAATGCAAGCTGTCAGACACATAGCCGGTGCCTAACACATAGATGTTACTTACCAAGAATTAGTCTTTTTCTGAATTATTAATGTTACTTTGTTACTGGAAATTTTGGGGAATTCCACCAGGGGAGCCACCTGTTACCAAGGAAATTGGCACTACTTTCAGGGTTCTTAGTCTAGTTAATAAAAGAATTAAAGAACACATGCAGAAGAAATCTCAAAGGCTGTTTTGTTAGAGTTTAAAAGAAAAACGGCAGGGTAGTTACTCCCCAGAGGAGGGAGTTAAAGAGGCAGAGAGATAGCTAAGCCCTTTGTAGGCAGCCACATCGAGGAAGCAGAGGGTTAGGGGGTGGGTTGGGGCTGAGGTGGGAGAATAATAACATACAAAGAAAGGAGAGGAGTCCAGAATGGCCAGGAAAACCCGCCTAAACTTTGTCAAGTGTCTGGAAAAAGGACACAGATAAAAAGGAGAAAAGGAAAAAGTTATTCTTCTATGAATAATTCAGAATAGTGGGCAGATGTTCCCCAGACCCATGGCCGCAGCTCCAGATTTAACTTCGCCACTGACAGGCTTTCTAGGTAGGAAAAATATATTATCTCAAAGGGATAATTATTCCTCCCATCTCTTTAACAGGACTTGCTTAATATATAACTCAACCTCCCTTAGCCATGGTCTCTTAGCTAAGTGATTGACCAGCAAAAGGTACTTTTTTGTTACATTTCCACCCTGCCCACAGAAACATCTTTCCTTGAAATGGCATTATCTGGGCTACTGTAACATTCCTTCCTTTGAAAAGGTAATCACACAGTCATTTATGGATGGCTGGAGAGTTAAGTAGTTATAATTGGTGGTTAGGTGGTGGCTCACGCAGGAGGAAGGACTTCTGAGTTCGAGGCTAGCCTGGTCTACAGAGTGAGTTCCAGGACAGCTAGGGCTACACAGAAAAACCCTGCCTCGAAAAACCAAACCAAACCAAACCAAACCAAACCAAAACAAAAACAAAAACAAAAACAAAGAACACATAGCTGTCTTGCTGAGGACCAGTTCTGTGCCAACTACCCACATCAGGTGGCTCACATATCATCACTGGTGTCTCCAGCTCCAAGGGATCTGGATGCCCTGGGCACCTGAACTCTCATGTATACATACCCCTTCCCCTGCAACACTTATGTATACGCACACTTAAATATAAGATAAACCCGTAAACATATAAAATCACTTAGGAGATATACTGAAACTGGGGAACAGATATAATCTAGTTCCTTTTTTTTTTTTTTAAACAAGGAAAACCTAGAGATCCAATTTTAAAGTGGTTCCTCAGAAGTGATGAAAACTGGAGCTCTGGTCACACCCTCGCCTACAGTCTCCAGACGGGGTGTGCACTTAGGACAGATAAGAAACCTTCCTGGAAGTGCCTCTAAAGTAGCCACAATCGAGTTATCCCTAGTTCTTATCAGTTGGGTTTTTTTTTTTTTCCAGATAAAGTTTCTGCCCTTGCGTTTTTGCTTGTCTTGCCCTTCGATGGCACGCACAATGCTTCTCCTTTGCCTGGGGTACAATTGTGAATTTGGCAGAGTTAGGCTGTTGTCCAGCATCCCATCTCATCCTGTCAGTAGCTCTCATGCACTGTTCCTTGCTTCTAAAAGCTGCGGTGATGGTCAGTTCCTGGGACCTCTTCAGAGGAAGACCGTCATCTCGCAGTGAAGTTGGCTCAGGGTGGAGGACTAGAACAAGCTCTGTTCTTTTAACGTTTTTTCTACATCACCCCCAAAATGTCCCCCTAATTCTAGTTGTCCCTCCACCCCAACCCCTGCTTGATCCTTCTTATGCCCAACCCAATTCCCCATTCCACCCACAAAATCTACTCTATTTCCCATTCCCAGGGAGATTTATGCACCCATACCCTTTGAGCCTTCCTTGTTACTTAGCCTCTCTGGGTCTGTGGATTGTCCCATGGTAATCCTTTACTTAACAGCTAGTATATATATACTAGTAGCTATAGTGTCTACTTATAACTGAGCACATACTACGTTTGTCTTTCTGGGTCTGGGGTACCTCACTCAGGATGATCGTTCCTAGGTCCATCCAGTTGTTTGCAGATTTCATGATGTCATTGTTTTTAACAGCTGAGGGCATATACTAAAAGGATGTTCCATCTGCTGCAAGGACACTTGCGCAACCATGTTCATAGCAGCTTCATTCATAACAGCCAGAAACTGGAAACAACCTAGATGTCCCTCAACTGAAGAATGGATAAAGAGAGCTTTCTAAATGGTTTGTACTGGGCTGAGCAGGTTCCCTTCGTTCTTTTTTTTTAAGATTTGTTTATTTTATGTATAAGTACATTGTTGCTATCTTCAGGCACACCAGAAGAGGGCATCAGATCCCATTACAGATGGTTGTGAGCCATCATGTGGTTGCTGGGAATTGAACTCAGGACCTCTGGAAGAGCAGTCAGTGCTCTTAACCTCTGAGCCATCTCTCCAGCCCCGGTTCTTGTCTTCTATCATCTGTGTTGTTGTGAAGGTCAAATCATAATGTAGATTCAAGCACCTTTGGGCAAAGTTATGATAGAACCCGCTATTCAAAACTCAGCTTCAGCAACTCCTGCTGTGAAGTGCTTTCCTGACAGGATGCTGCCTGCCCTCAGAACCGATTGCCTACCATCCTCGTGCCCTCTGAGCACACCTCCATTGTAGAATTGTAGAAGGCATGTTTGCATTCAGCCTTCACACATTACTGATAGGTTATGTCTCCTCCAGTGAAATGGGCCAACTCAAGCCAGATTAGATTATATTAAATGCAGGTTTACTGGGAAGCTGCTCTCAGATGGATGGACATGTTCACTGATCCAAGGTCCAAGGCCAGGGAAATCACCAGGGAGAGAGGGAGAAGAAAGGGGGAGGGGAGGAGGAGGAGACAACAATGGATTATAGAGGGAAGAGTGAGCCAGCCTCTGGGCTGGAAAGTTCAGGGTTGGAGGCGGGATATGCCAAATAAGAAGTGAGGGATGCTGGGAGAACCTGGAGGCCAGGTCTGCTTTGATATGTAAAATATACACCTCAGTCCCTTGTCTGGGTCTGAAACCAACAACTATAGATGCTCTTTGTTTTAAATTTAAGAAACATCTGTGCTGCCGGGCGTGGT
>NC_034600.1:24820037-24826406 GCF_900095145.1 Mus pahari
AAAAAAAAAAAAAAAAGAAACATCTGTGCTATTCAGACTTGGGCAGAATTCCTATTTCACACAGGTATTGCTGCCTGTCGTGTGGTCACCATGTTGGCAGGTGTCTCCTGTCTGTCTGTGTTCTACCTACTGTGTTAAGGCATGAGTGGTTTCAGGACTAAATATGTTCTTCTATGGGAAGAAGGAGTCCACATTTCTCCCAAAGCTTCCCTGAGGTCGGAAGACCATGTTCTGCGTAAGTATCTGGCACACAACAGGGCTTCACGGATGAATCCGTCCGTACCTGCTAGGAAATTCTTTTTGTTTGTTTGGGGTTTATATTTTTTTTTTTTGGAGGACTATCTCACTGCATAGTCCTGGCTGCTCTGGAACTCACTATGTAGACCAGGCTGGCCTCAAACTCACAGAGATCCACTTGCCTCTGCCTTCTGAATGCTGAGATTAAAGGTTTGCGCCACTATGTCTGGGTCTGCTAGGAAATTCTTTAACAGCAGACCACCAAAAACCTTCAAGATTGAACCAATTTCTAGTCATGAAGACTCAGGTTGGTTCCATGGCAGGAGATAAGGAACAACTTCCCCATGTACGGTGGTACCCCCTCCTGTGTTCTAGGTGTTTTCCACCCAATCAGAGGTTCTTTTACTTTATTTTCTACAGATGTTGTCTCTAGGAGAAGAAAGACTGGGATCAAAGGCGTGTGCCACCACGCCCAGCTGTTTTTGTTTTCTTGGTTTTGTTTTTTTGTGTTTTTGTTTTTGTTTTTTTGTGGGTTTTTTGTTTGTTTTTTTGTTTTGTTTTTGTTTTCTCTCCGAGACAGGATTTCTCTGTGTAACCCTGGCTGTCCTAGAACTCACTCTGTAGACCAGGCTGTCCTTGAACTCAGAAATTCGCCTACCTCTGCCTCCCAAGTGCTGGGATTAAAGGTGTGCGCCACCACGCCCGGCCTTGTTTTGTTTTTTTAAAACTACATGCAACAGGGTCACATGGCACTCAGAGTACTGAAGCAGAGAACGGGCCAGCAAGACGGCTCACTGGATAAAGGTGATTGCTGCCGAACCTGAGTGCCTGAGTTTAATCCCTGAGAATTCACAGAGCAGAAGGAAAAACTGACTCCCTGACCCTGTTCCCTGACTTCCACAGTACAATATGGCACACAGCCACCTTCTCATTCCTCCACAGCACACGGGCAGGTTGACAAATATTAAAACAAAAGTCTTTATAAAAGAAGTCAGGACAGAGGAGCTGTCAGTGCTTAGCTCCTGGTCTCCTTTTGGTCCAGTCCAGGGCCAGAGCCTACAGAATGGAGCCGCCAACAGTTGAAGTGGGTCTTCCTACCCCAGGGAACCTAATCTAGATAATCCTGCACAGGCACACTCCGGGACCTGTCTAGGTGATTCTAGATCCTGTCAAGTTGACAATGCTAAGCCTCCCACAGAAGATATTAAAGATGCTAATAGCATTGTGTGCAGGTATTATCACCGTTATCATTGAGGATGCTTCACTGACTTGTGTTGTCTATGTTTTCCAAGTTCTACAGTAAGCATTGATATATATATATTAATATAATATATGATTACATTTATATTTATATAAATCTATAATATATACATTTCTATATTACATTTATTACTTTATTTTGTGTGCGCACACACACATTTTTGGGGGTCAGAGGACAACTTGAGGGAGTAAGTTTTCTCTTTCTACTATGTGGGTTCTCACTCACAAACTCAGGTTAGCAGGCTTGCTGGCAAGTGTCTTTACTCTCTGAGCCATCTCACCAGCCCCTAATCAGGAGACTTTTATGCCTGTATCGTTAATTCCCTTATAGAACCTTTTTAAAAAACAAAAAATAAAAAATTATCTACAAATCCAAAGAACTCAAATTCTAAGATCTCCCCTCTCCCATTTCTTCTGTAGTAACTATCTCATGACCTGGTCTTTCTTTTTTTTTTTTTTTTTTTTTTTTTTTTTTTTTTTTTTTTTTTTTTTTTTTTTTTTTTTTTTTTTGACCTGGTCTTTCTTTATTCTTCATGCTCCGGGCTTGAAATTAAGCTGGTTTCACCATCTAGGCCATGCTGTGAAGGGAGAGAGAACTGGACTTGGGTCTTGTAGTATTTAAACCTTGCTAATGGAAGCCTTCTTTAGTGTCCTGCACAGGCTGCTGCTTGCATTTGCAATCCTCATGAGAACCACAGGGTGTTGTGGCTGCATCCAGGAAGCCTCCTCACACAGGAGTGATGAGGGAGCAGCAGATGGAAGGGGTGTGAGGACATCTCCTGCTGACCCCCAGAGACCAGGGGCTTATTACACACAATTCTAAGTGTTTTCTGTTGAGAAATCACTATATAAATCTTAAGTTCTGGCTGTGGAGGACATCTTTGAAATGGTCCATTGTTCTCTTTTTCGCTAGTGAAGAAACTGTAATCCAAGGTTGCTCCTTTGGGTTGGGATTTTTTTTATTGTTGTTTGTTTGATTTGACTTTTGTTTCTGATTCTGATTAATCTGTGATAACAGGGTTTGAGGCTTTTGTTTTTTATTACATCTGTAACATCTTTCAGCAGAGCTATGCTTTGTGTACTGAATTCCCTCTTCATCCCTTAAGACATGCTTATGTAGGCTGTTTTTCTTCTCACCTGTGGAGCACGCCTATCTCCTGGGCAGTGTCCTTGCTCGTAGCCTCTGAGTTGTGAGTTTGCCTCACATTATCTAAGGTCCCCTGGCATCCTGGCTGGGTAGAGTTATCGTCTTCCTTTTATTATCTATTGTCCCCAGCAATCAGTTATTGCTCATCTGTGTCACCTGCTCAGCTATGGGGAATGTGACTAGCTAATGAAGGGAAAATCTTCAAATTGGAACAGGAGTGTCATCTGTCATGTGTCCTAGAAGAAGGAAGGAGGGGGTAAAGAACAAGGTCTTTGTTACAAACACCTGCATCTGACACACTTTGTGAGCCCACAGCCTGGTGTGACACCTCACCTGGAGTCTAGCTCAATGTCTCACTCCGATGTCTCCTGAATGAACTAACGAGGGTGGCACTATAGGTTAATACACCCCAGGGACTGGTACTATGAAAGAGAGGGAAAACGTAGCATGGGGGCAGGAGTGGGCCATTCTTTTGGCATTGCATGTTAAGAAAAAAGTCTGTTTGTGATAAAATGCTTCCAATGGGTAGAAATTGAGACACACTTTGTTCTGATAGCTGATTGTACTGTCCAGACTCATTAGATATAGGGGCCTGTTTTGTAACCCACCATCATGGTACCGTGCCTCATGCTTTCCTGCTATTCTGTAACCCACCATCATGGTACCATGCCTCATGCTTTTCTGATGGGGAGGTTCTGGTAAAATTGTCAGCCCAAGTTATCACATTAAGTCTAACGTATTCCCAAGGAATAGGTGGCTGGTACTGTCATTTGGGCACTAAGAAATATTTGTCTAGATGTTTGATCCAATTTGTGTTTTTATTTAATGTGTAATTGGTGAGAAAATAGCAAAGACGCATTTAAATGCTTGCATCTCTAACCTTGTCACGGAGTCTGAGCTCCCATTCATCATCATTATCATGGGTTCCTGCAGCCCGCCGACTTCATAGGGAAGCAAGCCCTGAAGCAGATTAAAGCCGAGGGGCTGAAGCGGAGACTGGTCTGCCTCACCTTGGCAACGGATGATGTGGATCCGGAGGGAAATGAAAGCATTTGGTACAAGGGCAAGGTGAGTACCAGGGCCACCACATCACCACGACAGAACTTCTGCATGCATTACCAGGTGGTTTTTGTTTTTTTTTGTTTTTGTTTTCTAATTTATTCACTTATTGAAAGGATGGCACACTTGATTTCTGAGCTGACGTTAAAAGAATGCAAAGTAATTAACTGACGAGAAACCAAAATGCTGCTCTTTTTTTTTCTTTTCTTTTCTTTTCTTTTCTTTTTTTTTTTTTTTTTTGCAAGAAGAAAAATCTATGTACATTAAAGATATATGTATAGCCAACAGTCTAAAAAAATATTGGGAAGCAATATATTTTTATATCTGTGAATGCAAAAGATGGCTTTTATAAGGATTTGGTGATCTGATTTAATCTCTCATGAATCTCTTTAAAAGATATGATTGGCATAACTGCCACAAATCCAAATCCTGACAGAGGCCTGCGGCTTAGAGGGTGACGACTTTGCATTGTTTGTTTGTTTGGTTGGTTGGTTAGTTTTTTTGCATTTTTTTAGCTATGATCAGAATATTTTATTTTATTTTTTATTAGATGTTTTCTTCATTAACATTTCAAATATTATCCCCTTTCCTAGTTTCCTCTCTGAAAGTCCCCTATACCCTCCCCCTGCCCTGCTCCTCAACCCACCCACTCCTGCTTCCTTGCCATGGCATTCCCCTGTACTGGGGCATAGAATCTTCTTAAGGCCAAGGGCCTCTCCTCCCATTGATGGCCGACTAGGCCATCCTCTGCTACATATACAGCTAGAGACATGCTCCACTATGTTCATAGCAGCCTTAATGTATAATAGCCAGAAGCTGGAAAGAACGCAGATGTCCCTCAACAGAGAAATAGATACAGAAAATGTGGTACATGTACACAATGGAGTACTACTCAGCTATTAAAAACAATTAATTTATGAAATTCATAGGCAAATGGATGAATCTGGATGATAGCATCCTGAGTGAGGTAACCCAATCACAAAAGAACACATATTGTATGCACTCACTGATAAGTGGATAGTAGCCCAGAAACTTAGATACCCAAGGTACAATTTGCAAAACTCATGAAACTCAAGAAGAAGGAAGACCAAAATGTGGATACTTCGTTCCTTCTTAGAATGGGGAACAACATACCCATGGAAGGAGTTACAGAGACAAAGTTCAGAGCTGAGACGGAAGGAAGGACCATCCACAGACTGCCCCACCCGGGGAACTGTCCCATAAACAACCACCAAATCCAGACACTATTGCATATGCCAACAAGATTTTGCTGACAGGACCCCGATATAGCTGTCTCTTGTGAGGCTCTGCCAGTGCCTGGCAAATACAGAAGTGAATGCTCACAGTCATCTATTGGATGGAACACAGGGCTCCCAATGAAGGAGCCAGAGAAAGTACCCAAGGAGCTGAAGGGGTCTGCAACCATGTAGGAGGAACAACAATATGAAATAACCAACTTTGCATTGTTAATGATGTCATTCTGGAAGTTTAGTATAACCAGAGTTAGTGGGATAGCCCATCCACAGGACCCCATTCCCTTCAACTTTTCTATTTGCAAAGTCCAGCGTGGCTCAGCATTCGGATGTGATCTGGCTGCTGTGGGATGCTCAGTGAGGTGATGGAGAGAGCCCTGGCCCTTCACAGCTCCTCCAAGAGCTATTTACTCTGTGTGGAGCAGGACCAACTTCGTTAATGCACAGAACTCTGAGATCCTGGACCCACAGTTTTTCTCATCCACTGCAGGGTCTCTAATGTTTTCTTATCTCTTCAGTGGTAGTGGCTAGAGACGGGGATCCTGTGGCATCCAGTCAGAACCTCACTGAACTAAGGCACAAGATTTTTGACATAGAACTGACGTGGGTGACTTGCCCTACACACTAGAATTTTTTTTTTCACATTTGCTTGTTTAGTTTTATGGCATCCCTATTAGATGTATGTGACCATTTCTGTTGTAAATATGAGGCTTTAGGGCTCAGAGAGATTGGGTAAATTCTTTGAGTTGCTAGTGACTGGTGATGGAGCCGAATTCAACCTACCTGTATTTGGGCTTTGACTCGCCCTTTCCTGTAAAGAACACTGCCTAATCCAGTTTGTCCTCTTCCTGTCCTTGCTGGTGTACCCCTGAAATCACTTTATGTCACAGTTCCCCATCTGGGCATGTTATCACACACAGTGAAGTGAAGCTAACACACTTACCCAGACCTCCAGCTTCCTCCTGCCACCCCAGGCTGCCCTCCACTTCCCTTCTTAGTCAGGGCTGGGCTCATTCCTCATGGCTTTCCCTGTCTCCCTTCTTTTTCTACCTCTGGCTCATGCATTATTTCTTTGCCTTTCTAAAGGAGATTTATTTATATTATTGTATGTGTATGAATGTTTTACCTGCCATGTATGTATATGTGTCATATGTATGCCTGATGCCTGCAGAAGCTAGAAAAGGGCTTTGGATACCCTGGAAATGGAGTTACAGAGAGTTGTGAACCACCAAATGGGTACCGAGAATCAAACCCAGGACCTCTGCAAGAGCAACAAGTGCTCTTAGCCACTGAGCCACCTCTCCATCTCTCGACTTCATTTCTTCTTCTTCTTCTTCTTCTTCTTCTTCTTCTTCTTCTTCTTCTTCTTCTTCTTCTTCTTCTTCTTCTTCTTCTTCTTCTTCTTCTTCTTCT
>NC_034600.1:24826796-24843440 GCF_900095145.1 Mus pahari
TCTTCTTCTTCTTCTTCTTCTTCTTCTTCTTCTTCTTCTTCTTCTTCTTCTTCTTCTTCTTCTTCTTCTTCTTCTGATTGGATATTTTATTTACTTACATTTCAAATGTTCTCCCCTTTCCAGGTCTCTCCTTCAGAAACCCCCATCCCATTTCCCCTCCCCCTGCCTCTATGAGGGTGTTCCCCCACCCACCTACTCCCATCCTGGCATTCCCCTATACTGGGGCATTGAACACCCTCAGGCCCAAGGGCCTCTCCTCCCACTGTTGTCCAACAAGGCCATCCTCTGCCATATATGTGGCCAGCACCATGTGTATTCTTTGGTTGTTGGTTCAGTCACCGGGAGCTCTGGGGGTCTGGCCTGTTTACACTGTTGCTCCCTCCATGGGGCTGCAAACCTCCTCAGTTCCTTCAGTCCCTTCTCCAACTCCTTAATAGGGGACCCCCCTAGCTCAGTCCAATGGTTGGCTGCAAGCTTCTACCTCTGTATTTGTCAGGCTCTGGCAGAGCCTCTCAGGAGACAGCTATATCAGGTTTCTGTCAGCAAGCACTTCTTGGCATCCACAATAGTGTCTGGGTTTGGTGGCTGTGTATGGGATGGATCCCCAGGTGGGGCTGTCTCTGGATGGCCTTTCCTTCAGTCTCTGCTCCACACTTTGCCTCCATATTTCCTCCTGTGAGTATTTTGTTCATCCTTCTAAGAAGCACTGAAGCATCCACATTTTGGTCTTCCTTCTTCTTAGGCTTCATAATACACATTCTTAGCTAGGGATTGTGGTAATCCCAGGATTCAATAAGCCGAAGAAGGAGGCTTTTCATGTTAAAGCAGTGAATGAGATATGCAGTGAATTTGAGGCCAGCCTTGGCTATGTAACTGAGTTTACATCTTTTCTTTTTTGTTTTTCCTGTGATTTAGAGACAGGGTCTCCTGTTAAACAGGGCTGGCCTTGAACCCATCCTGTAGCTGAGGATGGCCTTGAACTTCTGATCCTCCTTCCTTCCTTCTGAGTGCCACCATAACTCAGCTCTATGCTGTACTAAGCGTGGAGAGCTAACTCTATTAGCAAATAGAATTCTAACCCAATTACAGGATCCTCCCTCTTGAATTTCCTAATATAACTCTGTTCTTAATGCTCAGTAGGACCACCATTTTTATCATGCTAAAGGTCCTCTTTCTTTCTTTCTTTCTTTCTTTCTTTCTTTCTTTCTTTCTTTCTTTCTTTCTTTCTTCTTTAATCCTCATTTAGATTGTCCTTTAAAAATGTTTTTAAAAGCTTGAATTACCATACTAATTATGCATATTTTCAAGGAACAATGTGACACTTTAATGCATGGCACCATGTACAGGTCATATCAAGGCGATTGGTATCTCCATTATCAGACATTATCATTTCTTTGTATTGAGAGCATTTATTTTGGGTTGTGGCTGATGTCTGTGGTGATGGTGTTGTTGTTGTTGGTGGTGGTGGGGTGTGTGTGTGTGTGTGTGTGTGTATGNGAGAGAGAGAGAGAGAGAGAGAGAGAGAGAGAGAGAGAGAGAGAGAGAGAGAGAGAGAGAGACTAAGTGGACCTGGCTATGCTGCCTCTACTCCTGAGTGCTGGGATTAAAGGCCTGTGGTACTATGAAGGCAGAGCATTTAGAGTTTTCTCTATCAATTGCCACAGTTATACAACCAAACATGAGAAGCTATCCCTCTTGGTCACATATATACTCTTAAAGATTTATTTATTTATTTATTATATGCAAGTATACTGTAGCTGTCTTCAGACACTCCAGAAGAAAGAGTCAGATCTTGTTACAGATGGTTGTGAGCCACCATGTGGTTGCTGGGATTTGAACTCAGGGCCTTCGGAAGAGCAATTGGTGCTCTTAACCACTGAGCCATCTCTCCAGCCCCACATATATACTCTTTATATTTTTGAAAATGATGTGTATTTTTTGCTTTTTTGTTTCACAATTTTGGTTTAATTTCCTGTGCTTTTGGTATTTGATACTTTATTCCTGCAAACATTCCTTTAAAAAAAGAATCATTTATTTTATTTTATGTATATGAGTACACTGTAGCTGACTTTAGACACACCAGAAGAGGGCATCAGATCCCATTACAGATGGTTGTGAGCCACCATGTGGTTGCTGGGAATTGAACTCAGGATGTCTGGGAGAGCAGTTAACCACTGAGCCATCTATCTCTCCAAACCCCTGCAAACATTCCTAATGATGGAGATAGAGGATAAGTTTACCTGCTTGTTCAACACATGTTTCTGTAGTTTACTCTGTGCCAGCAATGATGTTGGCATAACTACAAATTAAACAGAAGAGAACCATTGTCCTTGTGGAGTTTATACACTAGGAGAGAAGGGGTGAATCACAAGGAAAGTCCAGTAAGTAGATGCATATCAAATGGTGATGGGTAGCCTTTGGAAATGTCCAAGTGGGGGCTGGGGAGCACCTGTGCTTAAATATGGCTTAAGTTTTTAAAAATCAAGACTAAAAGCAGCAAGTCTGAAAGACTAAAGCAGCAAGGGAAGTTTTTAGGAATAGGTTCATGGGAAAGTGTAGAGAGTTTAGGATGTAGTGGTATCGCTCATTGTCATCGTTTTTAGGAACAGGTTCATGGGAAAGTGTAGAGAGCTTAGGGCTTAGTGGTATCGTTCATTGTCATTATGGCTCTCTTCTTGGTCCTCCTCCTCCTCCTCTTCATCCTCCTCCATTTACAAATTGCAATACAGAGGCACAGCAAAAGAAACACAGGTACCATGCAATTTTAAAGGGTGTCACTCCTTTGAAAAGTCATTTCCCAAAGAGACAAATGAGAAAAGGCTAAAATAAATGAGAATTATGTACATTGTGGAAAAAAAAAACCCCGAGGTCAATGATCTCGTAAACAAAATATGAAAATCTACTTAGGTAGGGGGCAGGACGAATGTCCCTGTGTGTCATGGGTGAGAAGAACAGATAGGTCGGATTGAGCCCAGAAGAATTGAGGTAGAACTATTTTGAGTTTGTGCTGGAAAATAATACTTTCTATTTTATAGTAAAACATATAGATTGTATAAGTAAGATAAAAGGAAAGGTCAGACTTTGAAACTATTCCTGCCTGATAACCCCTGAATCAGAAAGTAGAAATGAATGTTAATACCAGCACAAGACCAAGACCATATAAAAGTTGGCACTCCAAAGGAGCAGTCTTGTTAGGTGACTAACTCAGAAATGACTGCAAGGAAGTTGCTGTGGGAATGTTAGCAGAGACAGGATGGTTGAGGCATCTCTGGAGTGACTGAGGGCTTGTGACCAGTGAGTCAGGAGACTGCACCAGAGTCACCCAGAGCTCTTCCTGTTTCTTAGGTCGCCAAGGCAAGCCGGTTTAACTCTTCCACCTCACACAGAAATCACTGGTTTACAGGCTTTGAGATGAAACCAAAGTTGCCAAGACAGCCTTTAAACCCCCATCCTCTTGGATCCAAATCCTTGTCTTAGGTCACTAGGCTCTGACCCAAAAGGGAAAAAGCAGCTTCCAAGCGTGTGCTATATTTTGACTGTCAACCACATGCCAGGTGACAACAGTCAAGTCTGTTAGCCAACCAGTTCTCATCATAAGTTAGAATCTCATGGGGAGCTCCTTCTTTGGGGTATCAAAGAGATAAAGAACCCAGACCTCAGAGATTGGGGTTAAGTTGATTGCCGCAGATGGACTTTTCTGGGGTCCCAGATCTGCGGGGAACGGGTCTCTGGTTGCAGGTGAGCGAGGATTTGGCGAATGAGGGGTGACAAACAGACACGGACACAAGAGAGTGTGGTATCTGAATGCAAATTCTCAAACTGAGCATCAGACCATTTATACAGGATAAAATAGGGAAGTAAGTACACAAAATAGAGGAATGCAAACCTGGAGGGGCTGGCAGGAAACAACTGGGATAACATAAAATGTTTACAACTGGGATCAAAGACAGCCTCACCTAAAGACAATTCAAAGTCAGCAGCTGGGGGCAAGGGCTAAATCTCCAAGTCAAAGATCCTATAGTCCACCTTCCCCTTAGGCCATTGTAATGCTAGCGTATGGGTGTAAATTAGCTACCTGTGGTTCTAAGTATCTACCCTGGTGCCTTTAGATCACAGACTTCCTTTTTCCTCGAGTGGTAAACTCCTTTGTAGGGCAGTGACTAGCTGCCTAGACCCAAAGGTCAGCACAAGGACTGACTGGCCAGGATCTGATATGGCCATGTATTAAGGGAAAGCACATGAATCTGTTTCCCAACTAAAGCAAGGACGGACATTGGAACATTCGTATACAAAATGCCACCAATCTAGGAGACTGAGTTTCCTTGAACTTTTGCCTCAGGACAGCGCCCAGGTTTTTGGGGCCTGTTGGCGCCTGCCACTACTGGAAAGAATGTAGCAGTTCCGGGGAAGAACATGGAGGATGCCACCATTCCAGGAGACTGAGTTTCCTTGAACTTTTGCCTCAGGACAGCGCCCAGGTTTTTGGGGCCTGTTGGCGCCTGCCACTACTGGAAAGAATGTAGCAGTTGATAAGTGTGTTAACATCTAAAGACTAGAAGTGATGTGACGGCTGAGCTATGTTTGAGTGAGCAGGCAGCCTCATGCCGGGAGAGTTGACACCAGCCATGTGTAGTCCACAGTGCTGGACAGTGCGGCCTGAAGGAACAGCAGAATGTATGAGTGTGTGTGTGTGTGTGTGTGTGTATGTGCGCACACACACATCTGCATTTCTTTATATATATTTTGCTTTTACTGTCTTCTATTATTTTTGCACTGTTTTGACTTAACAATTTGTTTTGAATTCTGATTTCTCCAAAATGAAATTTTAATTTTAAGTGTATACCTGTTTGTCGGCGTGTATGCATGTGTACCATGTGTGTGCAGTGCCTAAGGACCTGAAGAGGGCTGCTGTTCTAGGAGCTGGAGTTACAGGTAGTTGTGAGTCACAGGACATGGGTGCCACAACCCAGAAGCCAATGTTCTTAAACTTCTGAGCCATGTCTCCAGCCTGATATCCTGCCTTTATTTCAATGCCACCCTTTCCTTTAGATCTGGCTTGCAATGACTCTCTTATCTTCTAATCAGACATATTACATGGGTTTTTGGGGTTTTGACGCACAAGTCCCCTGTTTTCGTCTCCTGGGCTTTTGACTGCTTGTTTGATATTGTTCACACCCCAGTTGCCTTGAGGCCTCAAGAAAAATCAGAACATATAGCCACATCACTTCTGAGAACATACAAAGGAATCTGAATCATAGAGGTACCACACCCACAATCAGTAGTATTCACAATAGCAAACACACGGGATCAGCTGAGGTGTCCATCAAAAGAGAGACAAAGAAAACATAGTGCAAACATCCAATGGAGCTTTACTCAGCCACAATGAAGAATGTGTGGAACTGGAGATCACTATGTTAAGTGACAGAAACCAGCCTCAGAAAGACAATGCTATATGTTTGCTTTCATCTGTGGAATATAGACTTTAAAACACCTGTAGCTAAGACATAAAAGTAGAAAGGAGACAATTTGAGAAGAAAGGGACCAGCAGGAAGAGGGAGAAAGGCCATGATGTGCTTGTGAGACTATTTCAGATGAGACCCTCCCCGCCGTGAACGAATTCTATAGCTCAGGAAACATCTGGGGACGAGAGGCACATAAGTGACCCTCATGCTGATATGCTGAAGATAGCTGTTCTGTTTCAGGTGGTTGGCAACACAACATCTGGAAGCTACAGTTACAGCATCCAGAAGAGCCTGGCTTTTGCTTACGTCCCAGTCCAGCTCAGTGAAGTGGGACAGCAAGTGGAGGTTGAACTACTGGGTAAAAATTACCCAGCAACCATTATACAAGAACCGCTGGTACTCACGGAGCCTGCCCGAGCCAGGCTTCAGAAAGATGGCAAAAGGACAAATCTTGAGAAAGGCCCGTCCCTGACAACCAAGTTGTAGCTGACAGAACTGCTCTTGGGTCCTGCTCCTGTCAGGATAAAGGTAGCCAAGACTTCACTTCAAAATCACCAAAATCCAGCTTGGTAGCTTTGTAAAACCTTTCCATTGTTTCCCAAGCATAATGGTTTGATGAATTAATGATTTGCATTGTCCATTTAAATGAGTTTAAGGCAAACGCTTTTTATTACTTTTATTGCTTTTTATTACTGGTGCTTATGAAACCCAATCGGAGAAACATTAGGTGTTTGCCAATATGAAATCATGATTCTAGTGGGATTAAAGGACTCTGTGATGTTAGGAATATGGTATGTGGCTGATAGCTGAGAACAAATGAATAAATTATGTTTCACAGAAACAGATGTAATGACAGGGACAGGCTTGCTTTATTGAGAGATTTCACCGTAAGTGGAAAAGTGATAGATTTAACGTTTCATAGCATGTCTTATCACTGTGTTACATACATCCTCATGCAGTGCTCTCAAATGTTCCCCAGTTTCTTCATGGCTCCTGCAGAAAGCAGCTCTAAGGACATTGTGGTTGCCTTTCCTAAGCCGCTTCCTACACAGGGGTTGCAGAGAGAAGAATCTCCCCAAGGAAACTGGACTTGTAAATTGCCAGAAACCAAGTTGAAGACTAAACAGATTATGCCAGCACAAACACAGTTTGAATACTGAGTGGCTCTCCTTGAGCTAGAATTAATGCAAGCTGACATCACATGCTGCCCTTCTGAAGAGCTTTCACAAAGCATTTGACAACACAGGTCAAACAAAGGCTTAAGAGCTGACAGAGTACCCTCAGCCCTGCGCATGGTGAGGGAAAAGAAAAAGTTGGGAAATAACCCCTTGATAGACTTCTTAAAATCATTAGAGTTTAGTTGACTGAATAAATCAAAAGGGTCTTAAAGGTAGTTTATCATTTATGATTAATTTACACATCTTTGCACTTGTTTCACAGTTTTGAGCTTTTTTCTGGGTATTAAAGAAAGCTGGACTTGAAGCTTTGTAAGGCTCTAAAGTGAGTTCTTACCCTGTAAGTTTGGAAATGACAGCAACTTTACATTTTAAATGTTCCACCAGAGTAATCATATATTAAGATCATCACTCATCATTTGTTCCTTTTGGTATGTCCTCTTACATAAAGAAGAAATCCTTGGTTACAAGTGCTTTCTGATTATCAGGAATATTATCAGGCTTGAGCCCAATTCCCAGCTTAGGCTGATAGAAGCCCCTGCGTGGGAGCTAGAAGGCTGGCTTCCTTCCCTGTCTGTCACTGATGGCCTCTGGGAAGTCATTCTTCTCTGTTTCTGCCAAGTGGGCTCACATTCTCCTCGTTCTGAGGAAGAAGCAATGTTGAAAGCACCATCTTGAGAGCTAGGCACAGTGGCTCATGCCTGTTGTCCTAGCCCTCAGAAGGCAAAGGCAGGAGGATTACCTCAAGTTCTAGGCCAGTCAGGGCTACAGAATAAGACTTTGTTGTTGTTGTTGTTGTTGTTTTAAATCTCTCACAGACCATATGAAGCTCAAGAAGGAAGGTCAAAATGTGGACGCTTCTGTCCTTCTTAGAAGGGGGAACAAAGTACTCACTGGAGGTAGAGGGTAAGAGGGGCTTGGGAGGAAGAGAGAAGGGGCAGGGGAAAAGGAGGGCCAGGATCAGGTATGAGAGAAGATGGGCAATGTGTACAGAAATTTGAACACAGGTGTGTAGCAATGGGGTTGGGGAACTGGGGGCAGCCACCAGCAAATCCCAGCAAGAGGCTCCCAGGACCCCACAAAGATGAGATTAGCTGAAATGTCCAACAAAGGGGAAGGAGACCCTGTAGAGACCATATCCAGAGGTTAGGCAAGGCCGCTGGTTGGAGGGGTGGGGGTTGGGGGGTGGGACTATCCACTTATCTCCAAATTCTTAACCTAGAAGGGCTCTTGTCTAAAGGAAATATGGGAACAAAGTGTGAAGCAGGGACTGAAGGAAAGGCCACCCAGAGACTGCTTCACCTGGGGACCCATCCCACATGCAGACACCAAACCCAGACGTTATTGCGGATGCCAAGAAGTACTTGCTGACAGGAGCCTGTTATAGCTGTCTCCTGAGAAGCTCTGCCAGAGACTGACAAATACAGAGGCAGATGTTTGCAGCCAACCATTGGACTTAGCATGGCGTTCCCCAACAGAAGAGTTAGAGAAGGAACTAAAGGAGCTGAAGGGGTTTGCAACCCCATAGGAAGAACAATATCAACCAACCAGAGCCCTCCAAGCTCCCAGGGACTAAATCACTAACCAAAGAGTACACATGAAGGAACCTGTACTTCCAGCCGCATATGTAGCAGAGGATGGCATTGTCTGGCATTAATAGGAGAAGAAGCCCTTGGTGAAGGCTCAATTCTCCAGTGTAGGGGAATGCCAGGGCNGTGAGGTGGGAGTGGGTGGGAGGGAGAGGGAGCACTCTCATAGAAGCAAGGGGAGGAGGGATGGGAGAGGAGGGTTCCAGAGGGGAAACTGGGAAAGGGGATAACATTTGAAATGTAAATACATAAAATATCCAATAAAAAAAAATCCCCAAACCAAACAATAGAAACCAAACCAAACACAAAACCAATCAAACAAAACCTCTTCAACAGTGCAATGCATAGGACATTAGACTTTAAAAGGCATCCTCTTTACAATATAGTTGTGGGATCCACTTAGATCCAACACAACTCAAACACCAGGTCAATGCAGATAACAAAAAATCATTGTAATCAAGCCACAACTGATGGATCAGGGCCACAGAACAGACTCAGAAGCTGAACTTTGACCCCACGCCAGTATATTGCATAAGTCTGAAAACCACAAACATCTGTGCCAAGTTATAGTTACATTTTTCCACCAATCAGGATTTAGGGATAAGGGCTTCCCTTATGTGGTTGATCTATGACCACATAAGGGAACAGATACAGAATATAGATTTTTACAGTCCAACCAATCAAATCTATTTGTTGTTTTGTAGTTAGCAACTGTCATTATGTTCTGGAACAGAAGATGAATAACAAAGACTGTCCAGCTACTGAGAAGTCCCCAGCTCCTCTAGGGCCTGGGACCTTGAACTTAGCTTCTTTCTATGATTAAATAGAGTCTGAAAACAAAATGGCAGAACTTAAGACAAGATTCTTTTGCTTGTCCCCAACAGTATAAGCCCACATCTTGACTTCCCTAGGAACTTTCCTGGGCTCCCTTTTTGTTCTTGTTGTGCTATTAGAAGTTAGGTCACCCCTGTGCTTCTGTCTCCACCAGGCATCGTTCTGATCGTGCTCTAAGCAGTCCATTGCTAATCAATTATGTACAGCCTAGCTTAGCCTTGGAAAGGGTAGTCAAGCAGATTTCTCCCCGTGGGAACGTGAGCTGTAGCTTACAGAGAACAAGATGGTTATCATGCAGAGCGGAAGCTGTAAAGATGACCTAGAAAAGGAAGCCATGAAGCCTACGGAAGATGAGCTCCTGAGAGGGGAGCCCTGGGAGAAAGAGGGAAGGAATATCAGCTTACCAAGCACTCAGCTCCCGATGACATGCCAGCCAGCTCTTGGATGAGTACTGTGACCCAAGAGAGCCCACATGAAGTCAGGTCTGGTAGCTCAGGCCCATAATCCCAATTACCTGGAAGCCTGAGGCAGGAGACTTTCAAATTCAAGGCCAGTTTGGACAACTTAGAGCTTGTCTCAGAATCAAAATTAAAATAGGTCAGGGCTACAACATAGTGGTAGAGTACTTTCTAACCACCTATGAGAAGCTAGATTTGATGCTCAGGACTAGGAGTAGGGATGCACAGTAGAGGGGTGAGCCCAAGTGTTGCCACTTCCAGAAAGTGGGTCATCTGCTGTGATAGCCCAGAGGCCTGGGCCTAGGTCTGATGCGAGCTCTGAATAGCAAACAGCCAACATTCTTGAAAATACCAGAGTGGGCTGGCAAGATGGTTCAGCAGATGGAGATCCTTGCAGCCAACCCTGACAGCCTGAGTTCATTCCCTGGGGCCTACACAGCATAAGTCAGGAGAGCACCAACTCTATACACTTGCCATGGTACAGCATGGCTCACCCTCCCAACACATAAACAAACAAACAAATAAATGTAATAAACATTTGAAAGTACTAGAGGGGGCTGGAGAGAGATGGCTCAGTGGTTAAGAGCACAGACTGCTCTTCCAGAGGTCCTGAGTTCAATTCCCAGCAACCACATGGTGGCTCACAACCATCTGTAATGGAATCTGATGCCCTCTTCTGGTGTGTCTGAAGACAGCTACAATGTACTCATATAAATAATAAATAAATAAAACTTTAAAAAAAGAAAAAAAAAAGAAAAAAGAAAGTACTAGAGGGATGCGTATAGGAATTGTCCAGGAGACTCATTCTAAAGAACTTAGCATGGTTGCATCTGGGACTGAGGCAGGTGGATGGGGAGTTCAAGGTCATCCTGGGTTACCAGGGACCCAGGCACAGGGAAGATATTTACAGATGTTTCTATGTCATGGATGATCACATCCGAAGGAATCCCCATCTTTCTCCTGTTTTACTGATAAGGGAAAATGAAGTATTCTGTGGAGGATGTTGAATAGACAGACTACATCCTGGGCTCTTTGTGGATCCCCTTTGTGCATATTTAAACCAAACCACAGGAAAGCTGGGAAGGGGAAGCGAAGTGCAGCTGTGAACGCAAAGGCGGTTCTCAACCCCAGGTTCTAAGAAAGCATAGTGAGTTAATCTGACCTTTTGAGGAGTTGATTTGGTTAATGGAATGGTTCCTTTCCCAAACGCCTATTGTAACTATAGAAGTTCATTGAGTTGTATCACATTGGGGCTGGTTATTTTTGGTGTTTAGTGTTTTTTTGTTTGTTTGTTTTGTTTTGTTTTTTGTTTTTTTGAGACAGGGTTTCTCTGTGTAGCCCTGGCTGTCCTGGAACTCACTCTGTAGACCAGGCTGGCCTGGAACTCAGAAATCCACCTGCCTCTGCCTCCCGAGTGCTGGGATTAAAGGCATGCGCCACCATGCCCGGCTGTTTGGTGTTTTTTTATTTGCAAGTTTTTTTGTTTTTTTGTTTTTTTAAATAATAGTTTATGAAGTTTAGGAAACTAGGTAAGCTAGAGTCTTCGTGTTTGAGAGCACGTGCTGCTCTTGCAGAGGACCTAGGTTCAATTCCCAGCATCCACATGGCAGCTCACAACCATCCATTGTAAACTCCAGTTCCTGGGTGGGGGGGGTATCTAATGCCTTCTCTGATGCATACGTGATTCACATATGTACATGCAGGCAAAACACTCATGACATATACAATAAACCAAATACATCTTTAAAAATGTCATGTATAAATTACCATTCCAGTTTTATCTCTTTGCCCTTAATGAGTCATGAAAACAGTTCATGGTTTACAGAAAGTTCCATGAGGAGCACGGAGAGTCTCCGGAGGAGTTTCGAAGGCCATGAAGCATGGAGCTAGCGCATAGTGTGGAGGCTGCTGGACAGAGAGCCTCTAGACCTGCCTCCAAGGCCTGCATCAGTGAAGCACAGCTCACATTTCCATGAAGCCACGCCCGTGTTTCAGATGTGTAATTGGCAGCTTAGTGAATGGTATTGGTCAATACAGACCAGCCCTGGAAAAGCAGATAAGCGCCCCCTCCCCGCTCCACCCATTACAGAGACTGGGGAGCATTAGAGATGGGCCCCGTTCTCCAGGTGGGCTTCAGATTCTACCTCTTGTTTTCTTGTTAACACTAGAAAAGGAACTCCCCTCTTAGGATCTAAATTACAGTATAAAGAGGTGGTGCCTCGTTGAGACCCTTCAAATCAAAGCTACTTCCTCTGGTCAAAAGAGGAAAATCTTTGAAAATCTAAATTCTACCTCAGACCCCAGGTGGAGACTCCATAGTGAGACACCTAAAACTTTGCATTCTGTTCTCTCAGGTTAAGGATCACAGCTGGGCCTGTGTGTCACCTCAAGACCTGTCAGGGAACGGGGAGGACTAACTGTTCCTTTAATGTGATGATAGGATGATAGCGTACTTATTATTCCAGAAGCCTTTCCATCAGGGATGCTTGGGGTGCACCCATGAAGCACTTCGGCAGAGCTGGTTGGCTTTTCTGAGTTCTAAGGTTGCCTTTTCCTCCCTTCAGATACTGGACCTCTGTGCTTTCTCTTCCTCTGAAGGCCCCTCCCTTCCTCAACTGCAAACAGCGGGTCTTTTTCTTTTCCTCTTCCCCATCTTTCTCTTCCTGTTATTTACCAAGATTTACAGCTTGCCCACCCTGTTGACTTTCTCTCAGACGCTAATAAAATCGTTCTTAAGCTTCTTTCTGAATCCTTTTTTTTTTTTTTTCACTTTCTTTCTTAGGAAGAATAAGAGGTTTCCCTGGTAACGCCGCTTTCCAGGGCTGTCCAAGTTACAGAAACCTCAGGCAAGCATTTAGGGAAAGAACAGATAACTCTTCAGTTAAAAACAATGGCGTCATGAATGTCAAAGGGAGAAAACATTTTGCGAATGAAGGAATGGAAAAGAGGGCCAGAACTTCGGGGGCTGTCAAATAAGGATAAAAGCTGGAAAGCACCCCTTGAGGTCCGCAGATGGTCTTCGGTGCCAGCAGCAGCAGCAGTTTTAGGGGACCAGTGAGGAGAAAAGCCAGAGAGCGTCACTAAAGGAACCAGAGGCAAAGACTTGGAGAACTGGGACATAATATTATTTTACTCTGGACAAAGTGACTTTTGATTAAGATGATTGTAAAGCATGTCAGTTAGAAGCAAGCTTAACAGAAGCTGAGGTGATTGTCTTGTTAAATCATTTAAGAAGTCTGGCAGGTGCGAGGACCTGTGAAGTAGCTTGGTGCTCTTTTCCTGCACTGTTAAAGCTTCCTCAGCTCCAACTGTACACATCCATACAATTCATATCAGAAGGAACGGAGACATCAAGTAAAATTAAAGGCTGAAAAATATCTCTGTGTTAAGCAGAGTGGTTGTGTGTGTGTGTGTGTGTGTGTGTGTGTGTGTGTGTGTTTGGTTTGGGTTTTGGTTTTTCAAGACAGGGTTTCTGTGTAGCCCTGGCTGTCCTAGAACTTGCTATGTAAATCACACTGGCCTTGAACTCAGAGATCCGACTGCCTCTGCCTCCTGAGCTGAGATTTAAAAAGGTGTGTGCCGCTGGGCGTGGTGGTGCCTTTAATCCCAGCACTCTCGAGGCAGAGCCAGGTGGATTTCTGAGTTCGAGGCCAGCCTGGTCTACAAAGTGAGTTCCAGGACAGCCAGGGCTATACAGAGAAACCCTGTCTCGAACCCCCCCCCCCCAAAAAAAAAGGTGTGTGCCACCACTGCCTGGCCACACATGGCTTTCATGTGAGTGCTTGGATCAAGACTCGGGTTCCCAGACTTGCACGGTTTACAACTGGCCACCTCCTAGGCCCCTTGATGTATTTTTGAGACCTGGTCTCATTTTATAGCCCAGAGTGGCTTTGGTGCATTTCTCAGCATCTCAGCTAGGATGATATGTCTTTACCAGTATGACAGACTATCTCTTACATCTTAATGAGCAGTGCACTGTTTATGGAGGTGGTTTGGAGAGCTACAGTTTTCTCATGGGCTCCTAATATTCACAGCTCCATGAAAGTCATTTTTTACAATGAGTTTTTGCTGCTGGAATCACTCAGATTTACTCAGGCTGTGTCTTCAAACCCTATTGATCTAGCTATCCAATGTTTAAAGACCAAATTGGAAATACCAGTAACAACAGAGGGTTATACATACAAAGAGACAGAAGGTGAGATTTTTTTTTTATTCTGTTGTTCTATGCGACTGAAGTGTCTATATGTTCATGTGTGTCATAAAACAGTAGGCAGACTGGGCTTCAGTGTATACAGTAAGAGAAAATGGTAGGGTCATATGTGAAATAGCTCACTGATTTTAAATATATGTCAAATTCAGTCTCTTTTTCAAATTGTTAAAGATTACTTTATTTTTGTTTATTCATGCGTGTGTGTCTATGTGAGTGTATGCTATCTGTGTGCAGGTGCCTACGGAGCGAGAAGAGGGCGCTGAATCACATGCAAGTGGAGTTACAGGCATTTGTGAGTTACCCAACGTAGGTGCTGGGAACTGAATTCCTACCCTCTAAAGAGCCATACGTATTCTGAATTGCCGAGCCCCAGATTTCTTCTTTTCAAATTCTTAATTGTGTGAAAATCAAAGACACACGTGATGAATTTTCTGATGAACAGAAACATTTTCCGAGTACAGAGATATTTAAAATAACCCAGAATTGTTCCTAAAGCAAACTTATCATTAGATTGAAGTTTTCTCCTAATCACCTGTGTGCCTGTTGATCATGTAAAAGAAACTGTGAAACCAAAAGCTTAAAAAAATGTTTTTTTTCCAGGGCTGGAGAGATGGCTTAGTGGTTAAGAGCACTGACTGCTCTTGCAGAGGTCCTGAGTTCAATTCTCAGCAACCACATGGTGACTTAAGACCATCTATAATGGAATCCGGTGCCCTCTTCTGATATGTCTGAAGAGAGTAACAGTGAACTCACATACATAAAATAAATAAATACATCTTTTTAAAAATTGGATTTTTAGTAGTTGGACAAATCCGGCTGCACTGACATTTAAACCCTGATACTTGAGGGCGACTGGTCTTAATGAAGTCATTGGCACATCTGTAAAACTTGAAACTTAAAGACAGAAAGGCTGAGGGTCTAAGGAGAGTGATTGCTCAGTGATTAAGAGCTCTTGCATTAATCTTGGGATTCCATTCCCAGACCCACAGGGCGGCTCACAACCTTCTGTAACTCCAGCTCCAGGGAATCTGACGCCCTCTTCTGGCCTCTGTGGGCACTGCATGCATGTGGTGCACATACATATATACATGCAGGCAAACATACATAAATGAAATTTTAAAAGTAAATAAATAAATTACACACATGACAGACCAGTTTATTGCAAAAATGTATAGATATTAATATTGCCCTTTTTCAAAACTATATTGTATAAAACATTTTAGGAATATTGCCTCTTGCTCCCTTTTGTGGTATAATATTTATTTCATTTTATTGCCCTCCCCCCCTTTTTACTGATATAATTACACATGTAAACATCAACAGAAAATTTTCCATCTTTATATTTCTTTTCTGGTCACTATTTCTTGTTTCATTTCATGCTAATACTAAAAAATAACTGTGTCCTATAGAAGAGGTAAGGTTTTTAAAAAAAAATGGATCTTATCATTTGGTTATCCAAAATTGTTTTCTTTTTTCCAGTATTGGGGATTGAATCTATGGCCTAGCACATGGCAAATGAGCATTCTACCACTGAACTAGTCTCCTTAGACCATCTTTTAAGACTGAGCCAAAGTTGTCCAGGTTGGCCTTGAACTTCAAACCTCTCCCTCAGCCTCCTGAGTGAGGAGCCTCACCAAAGAGGCTTGAATTGCTGGGGTGAGCAGGGCATCCCCGTGTGGCCTCTCCATGGGCTTCACTTGACAAACAGTTCAAATACTCAACCTAACAGGCAGAATAAGGGCACTCTGGAGGAGCCACCAAACAGTCATTAGGTCATGTGGGCCACACACGAGCAGCAGCTGGAACCATAGGAAAGATTCAGTCCTACTGCCACAGCTGTATCCAAAGAGACTTCCTTACTCACCTGCTCCAGACCCTGACCAGGACCCCACGTTGACTCAGCTTAGCTTGATGTCAAGGAAGTAAAGAGGCCAGGGTCTCGTATAAGGGTTGGCTCCTTGTGACATAGAGCACAGTATGACAGTGAGACACAGTAGGACAGTGAGATGTCTGTTGATCCATGGTCAAGAAGACTGTGTGTGTGCCTGGTCAGGAGTTAGTTGTGGGTGAGCTAATGCTTCAAAAAGTCCACTCATGTTATGAGTGCACTAATTACTTCTATTACTGTGACCACCTGTCTAGAAGCAACTTCGGGGTAGAAGGACCGGTCTGGGGGTCATGGTTTGAGGAGACAGTTCATCATACAAGGGAAGGCACGGTGGTGACAGGAGGGTCAGGCTGTCTGCTCACACCTCCGGGGAGGGACAGGAAACAAGGCTGGGCTATAAACTTCGAGCTCATCCTGCCCCAGGGACCCATTTCCTCCAACTAGGATGCCCTTCCTAAAGGCTCTTCAGTGTCCCCAGACAGCAGCATTACCCGGGGACAAAGTTTTCAAAGCACAAACCAGTTGGGAACTTTTTACATTTAAACCATAACTTAATTTTTTTTTCTCTATGGCAAAGGGAAATATGGTGCTACTTGGGCTCAAACAGAAAGATATGTGTACCTAAATGTATACGCTATCTCTGAAGTCTGGTATTTCTTATCAGAAATTCTAGAAAGAGTTGAAAGGTATGTGTGACTTGTTGTACTACTGAATTTAACACAATCACATGCATTTGCTTTTTAAAGACTCTCCTAGAACAGCACGTATATTTCACTTTCTTTTCTAGTAGTGGAATTTTTTTGTTGTTGTTGTTATAGAGTATGCTTTTCCTAAACACATTTGTTTACGTACTTAGCCGTGGTTGGAAAGTTGTCTTATAGCTTTCCTTTTTCCTTTCCTTTCCTTTCCTTTCCTTTCCTTTCCTTTCCTTTCCTTTCCTTTCCTTTCCTTTCCTTTCCTTTCCTTCCCTTCCCTTCCCTTCCCNTCCCTTTTCCTTTTCCTTTTCCTTTTCCTTTTCCTTTTCCTTT
>NC_034600.1:24844110-24857799 GCF_900095145.1 Mus pahari
CACACACACACACACACACACACACACACACACACACACGACACTGAACAAAACCAACAAGGCTGAAGCTGAAGGTGCTGCTTGTGAAGTTATTACCTTTTTACTATGTTGTGTGGAGGCTCAAGGGTTTGCCCTGCTTCAATGGTACCAGAGAATGCAACGTGTGCATGTAGAGCTTAACAAATGGAAGACATGACCTCAGGACACCCCATGGACACCTGCGGTTGGCCTTTTCTGGCCTGGAGATCCTTTCCTTAGTTGAAGATGCCGCCATGTCAGCTTCTACAGTTAAGTGCACCGTGAGTAAGCTTAGTAGTCGGCATCCGAACAAACAGACTTCAATCGTCTTTCTGATGCTCAAGAGCCAAACTGTGCCAGTCAGGAACAGAGTAATGAGTAATACCAACCACAACTTAACACACGCGCACCCAGTTCAGTTATCTCAATGAAGGAAGCTCTCCTACCAGTCTTATCTCCAAGCGGTGTAGCTTTTCTTCACACACACCAACCGTTGGCTGCACTTTCAGACAGAAGGTGTTAAGGCTGCTTGACCTTTGTGGCCAGTACTCAGCATGCGTAAAGGTGTTGAAACAAACAACGGTTGGGGAGAAGAATTGAAACACAAGGGTGTTTCTGAGCTTCTCTGAACTTCTTCTGAGCTGAGTTTGCTGGTCTACAGCATGAGACTATGGGTGTGAGCGGCTGTGTGTGATTCCTTAGTATAGGGTGAAGACCCGTGTTCGTGGCGTTTTGAAAATTGTGATAATGTTGTCACTAATAGTAACATTAATAGGAACCCGACAAGAAGCAATAGCTACTCAGATGAAGAGATTTCTCAAAATTGAAGGTACAGAAGGATACATGGTAAAAAATTAAGTATGGTCCATTGCCTGATCAACCTGTCTCACTAGAGACAACCAGCCCCCCCCCTCTCTCTCACCCTTTCTCTCCCTCCCTCCCTCCCTTCCACCTCTGTCACACACACACACACACACACACACACACACACACACACACACACACACACACTTTAAGACAATAAAAGCACACTACCCATAACTTTCCCTAACTTCAAAGGAGAGGTGTATTGGACACTACTCCACATTATCCTTCTTTATAAATGATTAAAATTTCAAGGCACATAACTAACTGCAATTTGAAAGATCAAACGATACTGACAGCCCCATTTCAGTGGCAGTGGAGAAGATGAGATACTTAGGAATTAATTTAATAATAAAGATAAAAGAATAGGAGGGAAACCTTAGTGTACTCCTAAAGGTTACCAGGGTAGGCCTTGAATGGAGCGGCACCTCTTAGTCTCGGATATAACTGAGCATCGCAGCTTCTGCAAATTAACTTAGAAACTTAATTCAGTTCCAAGAGAGCACCAACAAACACTTTATGTACTTATATTGAAACAGAGTCTTGCTATACTGGCCCTGAGCTGACCATCCATTTGTCTCAGCCCCCTGAAGACTGGGGTTAAAGGTGTGTTCTACCATGCCCAGCTCCCAAACTCTTCCACTAGACTAGATAGATACGTTGAGATGAAAGATCACACAGGAACTCAACCTACAGGAATGGCTAGGAAAACACAAAAGGTACAAAGCAGAGGGAGCTCACTGCCACTGTCACAGCTTATTGAAAAGTGTGTGGATGTCTCTGCAACAGAAACAGTGCAAACTGTGCGTAAAGGAGTCAGGTGGAATAGGTCGTTACATCTAGACATGGGCCCAAGTGCCTATGGAAAACAGTATGTGGTAATGGTGGTACCTACATCTTTGAGGCACAAATGGGCTTCTTTTATAGTGCTGAGTAATAGTTTGTCATCTGGAAGTATCACCATTTATCACCTTGCTTTTTGAGACAGGGTCTCATTTTATAGCCCAATTAGCCTGGCCCAAAACTCCTGTTCCTCCCACAGGGCCTGTCAGGTGCTGAGATGGAGTTTGTGGTATAGTCCTGGCTGTGGTTGACTTTAAATCACTAATTTTAGAGATCCCAAATCTGAGTGATTTACACTTTAATCAGGTTTCTGCTCAATTCTGATTAAGACCAGTCTGTCAGAGACCGTCTCCCATCTTCTTGGTTTGCTGGCTTTCCAAAACAATCTTTATTCTTCTTCAATAATTTGTCCATGAATAGCTCGCTTTTTCAAATGGTGCAGTCAACCCTACTTGGTAACACTATGAACATGTGTGCAGGGTCTTATGTGAACCTACATTTTTAACTCCTATGGAGTTGGCACTGTTGGCAAAAGTATGGTTAGTTTTGTAAGAATAGGTCAAGCTGCCTTTAGTATAGTACTTATTAGTTTGTGGCGATAATGAAACTGTTAAAACCCATGCACATATGGATGGGGAGGAGAACAGATCTGGTGCTATGGACAACGAACCCATGGCTTCATATTGATACATGCAGACAAAGGATGTGGGTGTGTATAAGAAGACTTTATGTATGTGTTGGTTGTAGATCATGGCTCCCACTCTAAAGTGAATAGAAGCCCGTTTATTCAGAGCCAAGTAGGGATTGTCCATGGCTCAGGAACATAGATTCTACATTTACGACTATAAAAGAGGTCACAGGATAAAAGAAAACCATAAGCCAAGGCATTTGTCAATTATATCCGCGGGGACATCAGCTAGGTGCACAGAGTCCAGCAGAGAAATCTCTTCCGTAGGCTTCACACATAGTCTTGTAGCATTCTCTGCGTAGGTTAGGGTTATTGGAAGCTAGTGGTCGGCTAAGTTAGTAAGTTTTAGATGTAGAGGTTGGTATGGCAGCTGAAGGCAGCCCAGGGTGATTTTAGCTCTTGACTAGAAACAGGGCTTCTCTCCACAATGACAAAGTTCTAATTCATTAGTTGCAAGAGCTTCAACAGGGATGCGTTTCTTCAGAGAACTTTAGTGCAGTGTGTATGTACGTACCCAGGTCTAACTGCTATTGACACTCTACTGAGAACCAAGAGGCAATGGCTACACAAGAGCAACAAGCACAGATCAGCACCAGTTTTGGTGTCTGAAGGCCGTCTTCCACCCAGATGGGTTGGAATTCCTTACAGAAATTCCTTAGGGAACATCCAGTTCCGAAGCAGAGGAGGGAATGCACAGCGGGCCTAGGAAACTCATTGTGCCAAAAGTAAAAAACACTGATGGAATGAGAGATGAAAAAGGAGCCAAAAGGACACAAGAGTGAGACTGAGGCCAAACTGGAGGAAATTCAGGCATAGAAATAACGATGGGATTCCTCACTTATGCCTTCCTTGGAGAACAACGTAGCTTCTCTAGCAAGTCCCAACGTATTTGAGATGGGATCCAAAGACACAGGACCAGATGAAAAGATAACCACAAGCCTCCTCTCATGTGTGGACGTTCAGTTTCCCTCCACTCTAGCTCTTCCCTTCATCACTCCTCCACTCTGGTCCCCCTATCACTCCTCCACTCTGGTCTTCCCATCTCTCCTCCTCTCTGGTCCCCCATCACTCCTCCACTTTGGTCTCCCCCATCACTTTTCCTCTCTGGTCCCCCCCATCTTTCCTCCACTCTGGCTCCCATCACTCCTCCACTCTAGTCCCCCCCATCTCTCCTCCTCTCTGGTCCCCCCATCTCTCCTCTCTGATGCCCCCATCACTCCTCTTTTCTGGTTCCCCCTATCACTCCTCCTCTCTGGTCCCCCATCTCTCCTCCTCTCTGGTTCCCCCATCTCTCCTCCTCTCTGGTCCCCCCATCACTCCTCCACTCTGGTCCCCCCATCACTCCTTCCTCTTTATTTTCCTAATACGTATGCTTTCACCCTGTCTTTTAACTGTCTTACTTACTGAACATCTCCCTATAACCAAACAAAACAAATGTTCCATGTAAGCCATCCCAGTGACTCTCACCCATAATAGCCTCCACAGCAACAGTGATGGGGTTCCAACAGGTACAACACAGCCAACTGACCAGTCAGATCAAGGAAGACCTGACTTTGCTACAAGGAAGAATAGTCACCCTACAAAACCAAAGAGATCCTTTGCCTGCAGGGGTCCTCCAAAACCACAGGTAACTAGACTTGGTGGCCACTGGAAAGGGAGGTGTCTTAGTCAGGGTTTCTATTCTTGCACAAACATCATGACCAAGAAGCAGGTTGGGGAGGAAAGGGTTTATTCCGCTTACACTTCCATACTGCTGTTCATCACCAAAGGAAGTTAGGACTAGAACTCAAGCAGGTCAGGAAGCAGGAGCTGATGCAGAGGCCATGGAGGGATGTTCTTTACTGGGTTGCTTCCACTGGCTTGCTCAGCCTGCTCTCCTGTAAACCCAAGACTATCAGCCCAGAGATGGCACCACCCACAAGGGGACCTCCCCCCTTGATCACTGAGAAAATGCCTTGCAGCTAGATCTCGTGGAGGCATTTCCCCAACTGAAGCTCCTTTCTCTGTGATAACTCCAGCCTGTGTCAAGTTGACACAAAACTAGCCAGTACGTGAGGCATGGGGGTCTTTCTAGGGAAGGAAAATGCTAAACAGTTATTAGAAAGAATCAACATGTAAGAAAGGGCAGACAATACCTTCTGGAAGTATACCTGACTGCTTGGGAGCTGTGGATTGACTCCTTGGCAGGCCCAGTCAGTATGATCATGTTAACCCTAAATCCTTATGATCATGTTAACCCCATTCTTTGGTCCCTGCCTTTCAGCCATCTCACTAAGTCTCTCCAACAAAGACTTACAACTTTCACATCCTGGAAGGTCACTGAATTCTTCATAGTAGAAAACTACCAGCTCTTATCCCATCTGGAAGCTCCCTCAACATGCCCCTGCCAATGTTGAGTCCAGCCGGAAGCAGCCTTCCTAAAACCATGATGCCTCCCGTCTTTTTTTTTTTTTTTTTTTTTCCCTTCTAGGGTTGGGATAGATTGGTGTCATGAGAAATTGGATCAGGCTGTACTGGGCAATAGCCTCAAGCCATAAAGAGTGACTTAGCTCTACCTGACCATTCCAGAGCCACCAACAGAAACAGTATGTCCAGATGCTGAGAACAACCCACTTGCTCCCAATCAAACTAAACAAATTAGCTATAACTTCCTGATTGCACTGTGCGCGTATGTATTCATGTGCGTGTGCATGTGTGTCTCCTAGTCCTGGTAAATGCACTCAATCTTCACCCCTTTGAAAAGCTAGGAACCCTCCCTGTTCTAATAAAGCAGTGTCACTCAGCCTGTTCAAGTGTGTGTGTTGAAGTGTGTGTGTGTGTGTGTGTGTTGAGGGTGCAATTATGCTAAAGGATTATGGCATATTGATCAAAACAAGAATCCAAGAGTTCACAGTGAACTAAATAAATAAGAAACTCAGAAACTCATAGAAAGGAAACTAAAAAGTCACTATTGGTAGCCATCCTGATTATAATCTATTCATGCAAGAAATGAAAGACAATAAGCAAAAGTTTGAGGACTACTTAGTAATTACAAGGGGGAAATGGTAACTCGGCAGTGGAGACCTGATGCCAGTAACACAGGGGTCCCACAAATGAGCAAACAAACACTGTTCCTCTCTGTCTGAGGTACCAGGAAGCACCCATATCAGTTTCTTGTACGAAGCTGTTGCCTGAGTCAAATCTGAAGGAAACACCAAAGGAATACCAGTAGAGAGATTTTTAAAAGATAACCATGCACAGAATACATGCCATAGGTTTTCAGTATACAGATGAAAATCAGACTCTCCCACTTGCACATTTCCAGGGCACCCCCAGCCGACATGCTCAGTTGAAATGCAGGGCACGGGGAGTCTTGGGGTGTGCTTGGTTCCAGGAGCACTGGTTACTGGAGGCTGTTTGATGCTTATCAAGGGCAGGGAAAGCCTGGGCAGTGGCCTGTGACTGTAATCCCAGTTCTGTCCGTGGGAGATGAAGAGGCAGGAGGACAGAGAGCTGGACGAGGCTATCCTGGGCTACATAGTAAGCACCTGCTTAACAACAAAAGGAGAGAACCGCAGAAAACAATTATGGAGTAGAAGAATATGCAGAGACCACAGTGGGCATATCTGTCCCTTCCCACACTATCCTGAAAACAACTCTTCTAAGATACTGGCTTTGGGTTAAAAAATGTCAAAATTAAAAACTTTCCGGCTATATTTTACTAAGGATAAGGAGTAGTTATCTACTTCAAAGAAAACGCTTATGTATGTTAAGAGGGAAACATATATTCAAGGATATCTTTTTAAAAAGGAAAACATTTTTTACTCTTACATAAATGCAGAAATGAATACATCATGCGACTTTATCTAACTTATTAACGAAGAAACCGATAAGAAGTTAAAACTGGTGTAAGGAACCACACCATAAACGCCCATCAGTCAACCGCATGGAAGTCCGTTGAGTACATCAGCAATAATTACTTTTCAAGGGTATTATTCATCCAGAGCTTCTAAAGTTGTAAAGTAACTCCCACGGACTTGGCCTCAGCCAGAGAGGGTGTGTCCTCCAGGCAGCGCAGATTTTTTCTTCCTCCACCTAACAGTTATCACTTATTTCTAGACACTGAGTAAGCAAGCAGACAGTCTTAGGTGGGCATACCCCGAATGTCTTGAAATGGAAGCTTCACCATTTCATTTCAGTTTCTGTGCAGACAGAATGTGTTTGGCCCACTGATGATGGGAAGGAAGTGGCTTCATGGGTACACACTTCATAAATGAATCTGAAACTCTCATCTGTAATGGTCCAAATCATTACATGGTTTCTTCTGGGGATAAAGGGAGCGCTAACTATCGTGCTTAGCTGCCAAGTTTGTTGTAAAACAGCTTTGGGACTTGTGGCTCTCGAGTTCATGGCTAAGAAAAAGAACGGGCCTCTGGGCCTTGGAGGGACCGTCTGAGTTTGCAGGCGCGCTCTGTGCGGCTCCTCCCCCGGCCCCCGCGGGAGGCGGAGGCCGTGGACGCCGGCCCTCCCCAGCCCACGGCCCGCCCAGGTGGATGCAATCTCGCTGGGGAGCCCGGCCGCTCAGTTCCCGATTCTGTCGGGGGTGCCGGCAGCTCGGGGCTCCGCAGGCTGCTAAGGATGGGCAAGCTGAGCCCGTGCACCGGCGGGAGCCGGCCTGGAGGTCCCGGGCCGCAGCTGCCACTCTTGTGGCTGCTGCTGCAGCTGCTGCTGCTGCTGCTGCTGCTGTCGCCAGCCCGGGCCTCCGGAGCCACCCAGCCTCCCCATGTGGTCTTCGTGCTGGCTGACGACCTGGGCTGGAACGATCTGGGTTTCCACGGCTCGGTCATCCGCACGCCGCACCTGGATGCGCTGGCGGCCGGCGGCGTGGTCCTGGACAACTACTACGTGCAGCCACTGTGCACGCCGTCGCGGAGCCAGCTGCTCACCGGCCGCTACCAGGTACAAGGCGGCCTCCAGCCCCTCGTGACCCCGCGAGCCCGACAGCTCGGTCTGACTGCGCTCGGCCACCCTGGCTTCCTCAGGCTGCTGCCTAGGGTAGCCACTGCGCATGCCTGACTTCCTCCTGGTGGCCGAAGGCAGGAGTGGCTTTCGTTTTCTCTAGGTCAAAGAAGAGGGGGTTTCTGGGAACTCGAGGTGCTGTGTCTGTGAATCCCGAAGAGAAGGATAGATGAGGTCCTGAGGAGGAAGGATGGAGAAGAAAAGGGAGGCCACAGGAGCTCGAGGGCCATTAAAGTGAGAGGCGGCACTGGGACGGACCCTGGTGACTGACGTGGTGTGTCAAAGATCAGGAGTGATTTATTTGAGCCAGGAGGATAGGAAGCCATGTAGATGGGAGTTTCAGAGATTAATTTAGAAACACTAAAAAGTCTTGGGATTGTTGACAAGGGGAGCATCACCCGAAAAGCCTTCAGTGAATGAGCCTGGGGTGGGGTGGGGTATGTGAAAGATCTTAAGCTTTCTCTCAGCTCCTGTTGTACCTGGGAGCCAGGCCACAGGTGAGATAAGGTGCACCCCAGGCTCCTTTATCTTTCCTTTAAGTTACCCCCTTGCCTATAACAATGCAAATGTCAACAACGTGGAAACTCCAGCACCCACGCTCAGATCCTCCGCTGTGCACAGCCAACAGTGGAAGTCATTTCCAGGTTCTCCATACCCCTACAATGAAAATAAGGGTGCAGGTATTTCTTCCACCTTTGAGGGTGAATCCAGCCCACATGAGTCTCTTCACTGCCCCTTTAGAAAGTTTGTCCCCCACAGAATATGTGTATGTTAAATGACTGGGAACAGTAAGAACATATTTTGTAGTGTTTTTATTGTATTGAAACTTTTTAAAAAACCACTCTCTATGAGGTAGTTATCTTGAATGCCTTTTACAGGCGAGGAGATAGCTTGCCTAAATTGGATGTCAGTGGGGGAGTCACCCAGCTATAAATTGTAATCCTTAGTTTCCTGCATCCACTCGTCTCAGACCTATGAAATTTGGCTTCCCTCGATCCAAGTTTGATGGGTTTTTAAAATCCTGATGTGATTATGATCAAATTAAATTTAATAATTTTTAGTGGTTACTACTGGGTACTGATATTCTCTGTCTTTGTCATCTCTGTCTTCCTTCCTTCCTGTCTGTCTGTCTGTCTCTCCACACACACACAGTCACAGTCTTCTGGTCTTTCTTCATGCAAAGATTTAGACAACATGGTGTTAATATGGCTCTCAATACAAGTCAGCCAAAGATGTCAGATAGCAGATACTCAAGGAAACATGCGTTAGCAGTAAACATAAGTGTGATGCACTCTACTGTGTAATGGGTTATAAGTGTCTGGTTTATTCAGCAAGCATTTTGAGCTTACTGCCCTCCTACATATGTGCCTACAGAACCTCTCAGATCAAATCTCATGTTCTAAGACTGAGAGAAAGATCCCAGCAGTGGTTCAAAGACTGAAGAGAGAGGGTAATACTTTTCTGAGGGATTCAGAAATATCTGTAGGTAGAGTTTACTGTGGAGCTAAAGCGTGGTTTGCTCTCCCACCAGCGGTAAGGGCATCCCAGGGAATCCAGCAGGCTGCTTAGTTTAATCAGCAATCCCCAGGCCAGAGTGAGTATCTCCCAGCACACAGTAGGAGTCTCCCAGCACACTACTCCTCAGAAGTAGGATAAGGTGGTTCTGCATTTGCTCTGAAGATCAAGAACTGGACTCGCATTGCAAAATAATGGAGGGGCTGTTTATTTATGCAACATCCTCCTAACAGACATGGAGAGAAAAACAATTACTGCATTTCATGCCTCACTTACAGGATTGATTGCTTTAACCCCTAATGAGCTACACCCACCAAGTGCTTGAAAATACTTGAGTACTGGAGGTAAACCTGTGGTTAATAATTAAAGGAAAAAGAGAAGTTGTGTACTTCAAAACCATCTGAGGCGTCTCAGAGGAGCTGACTCAAACAGAATCCGTTGCGGACTTCACGAGATCCTATTAAAGATTGCTTTGGCCGGGCGTTGGTGGCGCACGCCTTTAATACCAGCACTCGGGAGGCAGAGGCAGGCGGATTTCTGAGTTCAAGGCCAGTCTGGTCTTCCAGGGCTACACAGCTACACAGAGAACCCTGTCTCGAAAAACAAAAAAAAAAAAACAAAAAAAAAGATTACTTTGGTTAGTGATATACTTTTACTGGAGTGTAACAACCATCGTTGCTTTCAAATACTACATGTTAGTACATTCTCAGCATCTTTCTCATATGCTTCAAAAGCTAATTAAAACAGAATGATTTTTATACTTAAATAATTTAAAACTGATGACATTCTCATGGTTAGAATCATTGTAAGAGCTAAAAGAAAATATTTGGGCCGGGCAGTGGTAGCACTTGGGAGGCAGGGCAGGTGCATCTGTGTGAGTTCAAGGTCAGCCTGTTCTACAGAGTTCCAAGACGCCCAAAGCTGCACACAGAGGAACCCTGTCTTGAAAAGCCAAACACACCATATTCTGTGTCTTCCAAATAATCAATTCTTTTCTCACATAGCAACCTCTTTATGTTTCTTGGGGTCATAGTGACTTAGTAGCGGAGATAGTTCTGACGCATCCAAGTATTTTTCTCTGTAATATCAGTGTTGTTCTTTGAAACTGACTTCTAGTGCTTTTTTAAAAAAAGAATTATTTATTTTTTGTATATGAGTACACTGTAGCTGTCTTCAAACACTAGAAGAAGGCATCAGATTCCATTACAGATGGTTGTGAGCCACCATGTGGTTGTTGGGATTTGAACTCAGGACCTCCGGAAGAGCAGTCAGTGCTCTTAACCACTGAGCCATCTCTCCAGCCCCTGACTTCTAGTTCTCCTGTTATGATGTTATATTTATACTAAAGAGCAGTGGTTTTACGGTTTTAAAAGCTATGTTGTATTAGCACTGCTTTATAACAGGGACATGTAAGCTGAGGCTGGAAGAAGGTGGATATGTTGGGAGGAAATGACTTGGGTGGCAAGGTGCTTGCCTTACCAGCACGAGGACCTGACTTCAGATCCCTAGAAACCACAGAGAAGGTCAGGCTGGTGCCACAAGTCTTTAATCACAGCAGTGGCAAAATGGGTCCTTGGAAGGTCATCGGCCAGCTAGGCTGCTCTCTCTCTATGGCAGAGTTCAGACCTATGGGAGAGCCTGTCTCAAAACAAACAAGCGAAAGGTGCCCGAGGGCTGACACCTTAGGTTGTCCCCTGTGGCCTCCCCAATGGGTGCTGTGCATGTACATACCTTCACCCACATTTACACACACACACACACACACACACACACATTTACCATTCACATAGAAGAAATGTACCCAAGGCCACAGGGCTAAGAAATGACAGATTGCTTATGAACCAGGCAATGTGCTCAGAATCAGTATTTATAGCAACTATATCTTGTTTCCTCCTTAGAAGTGTTAAAAACATCTGCAGTGCACCTTCATACTTAATAATATCCTTATTATGTTTAACATTAAGCTACTCTTAAATATATCTGAAAAGTGAATCTATAGGTAAAGATTCCCGTGTTAAGTGCAAAATGGGAAATGAATCTTATTTCTGAAAGAATCATTCGGTACAATAAAATGAACATTTTGTTAGCTATTTCAAAGTTAGATACTTATAAGAACTAGTTAAGAGTCCTGTCTGTGACCTTGGCAATTGTGACAGTTGGTTCTAATTGTCAACTTGACAGTCTCTTGGGAAGCCAGTCTCGGTGAGAGATGCCTATATTAGGTTGGCCTGTGGGCAGTTGTCCTGACTGTTTACAACAGCCACTGCACTGGCCACATTCCCTGAGTCTGGGTCCTGGGCTGGGGAGATGGAGAAATTGAGCTGGACAGGAAGCATGCATTTATCTCTTTCAGCGCTCGATCGTGGGTGTGATGTGATTGGTTATCTTAAGTGCCTGCCTTGACTTCCCTCTCAAGATGGATGACTATAACTTGGAATTTCAACCTAAAATAACCCTTTCTCCTCTCAGTTACTTCTTTAAGGCAGAGCATTTGTCTTCACAGCAATAGAACTAAAACTAGGATGTCAGTCACACTAGTGTTTAGAAAACTCCTGTCAAAGTAACTTTTATTCACCTGAGGTAACCGTCGTCTCTGAAGCTTACTGCCTCAGCGGACATAGACGCAGTCCTGGAAGCTTCTAGCCTCCGTACAGTCTTATCTGGGTCTAGAATGTTTTCAGCCTCTCGAAGTTACTGCTGAGACAGCAAGCTCACCCTTTCTTGTTCGCTCTGAATCCTGGATGCCCGATTCAGCTCAGTTGTTCTGGTTCCAAACTCCTCTCCACACTGACTGATTCAACCTGGCCTCTGGCTTCCCTCAGCTTCTCTCTCTCTCTCTCTCTTTTTTTTTTTTTTCCCCTCAGCTTCTCTTGAATTGCTCTGCTTGACCCCAGACTAACCCAGGCAATCTGTTCTAATCTTCTGGCTCCTCCTTCTCTGGCTTGTTCTGTCTTTACCTGTGTCTAGCTTGTTCTCTCTTCGACCTGTCTGTCTCTATAACTGTCCCTGTAAAACTGCCTCCTTTTTCTGCTCGCTCTCTGTCTCTCTCTCTCTCTCTCTTTTAAAGAATTATTTATTTAATGTATGTGAGTACACTGTCACTGTCTTCAGACACACCAGATCTCATTACAGATGGTTGTGGGCCTCCATGTAGTTGCTGGGAATTGAACTCAGGACCTCTGGAAGAGCAGTCAGTGCTCTTAACCACTGAGCCATCTCCCCACGGTTAATGGTATTATACATACAAAAATTATAATAGTATAATATAATGGTATAAATACAAAAATTAGAATTCAGTCTCTCACTGAATTCTAGTGTCCTCCCCGTGACCTTTATTTATTATCTTAAAAACCTGTCTATATGCTTTATTTTTAAGTAGAAAACATATATGGTGTAAAAATCTAAATCTGGTTTAGTTTTGTTTGTAGTGTAGTCCCTGATCAGTTGTCCCTGTCCAGTAAAATCTTCCCACCCCCCTTCAGACAAAGAACTCTAATTAGACTCAGTGGGTCTTACACAAAAGGAAGTCATGAGCATCGGAGGGGAACTGGCTGAGAAGGGCTCCAATGGGAGACAGGGTTGGGGGGGTGAGGCATGAAAACAGTTATTAAATATATGAAACTGTCAAGTAAAAAAATGTAAAACCTTCAAAGCTTACAAAGGGGCTTATATTGAAACTTTCTCTCTATTCTAACCCCGGTCCCCAGTGTCTTAGACATTTGGTACCCGTGTTTATAGGGAAGTATACAGAGAAATGTTGAGCTATGAATGACAGGATCTTCAGAGGTACCTTGTGCCTGTACATGCAAATGCATATGTAGATATTCCATTGCTTTTATTTGAATGGTAACATTCTCTTCACACATTTGTACCTATGTTTAATTTTGATAAATACTTGACAGCATCACATATTGTATATAAATAGAATCCTCATTTATGGCTACACACTATTTTGTTACCTTAATGTAACATTTTTAACCAGTCACATAATAATGGATATAAACATAATTTCCAGCCTTTTGTTATATCAAAGATGAAGTCAGTACCTTGTACACAAGTCCTTTTGTTCGTTTGAGACATGAGTGTAAAACAGCTTGTCAAAAAAATCAAATTTGGGGGGGTTTAAATGTACCTACCATCTTTAATTTTGATAATGATTGTAAATTTGAACATTAAAACAAAATCTAAATTTTTTTCATTTTTATTAGTTATTTTATTCATTTACATTTCAAATGCTATCCCAAAAGTCACCTATACCCCCCCCCCCCCCCGGTTCCTGGCCCTGGCATTCCCCTGTACTGGGGCATATGATCTTCTCAAGACCAAGGGCCTCTCTTCCCATTGAAGGCTGACTAGGCCATCCTCTGCTACATATGCAGCTAGAGACACGAGCTCTGGGGGTAATGGTTAGTTCATATTGTTGTTCCTCCTATAGGGTTGGAGACCCCTTCAGCTCCTTGGGTACTTTCTCTAGCTCTTCCATTGGGGCCCTATGTTCCATCCTATAGCTGACTGTGAGCATCCACTTCTGTGTTTGCCAGGCACTGGCAGAGCCTCACAAGAGATAGCTATATCAGGGTCCTTTCAGCAAAATCTTACTGGCGTATGCAATAGTGTCTGGGTTTGGTGGCTGATTATGGGATGGATCCCCAGGTGGGGCAGTCTGTGGATGGTCCTTCCTTCTGTCTCAGCTCTGAACTCATCTTCTGTCTCTGTAATTCCTTCCATGGGTATTTTGTTCCCCATTCTAAGAAGGAAGGAAG
>NC_034600.1:24860374-24872913 GCF_900095145.1 Mus pahari
TCTGGCTAAGGGTTTATCTATCTTGTTGATTTTCTCAAAGAACCAGCTCCTGGTTTGGTTGATTCTTTGAATAGTTCTTTTTGTTTCCACTTGGATGAAAATCTAAAAATTTTTAACATATTTTAGTTATGTGTCTGTGCATGCATAGCTGCACATGAGTGCAGTGCCAGAAGAGGGCACCAGATCCCCAGGAACTGGAGTTACAGAAGGTTGTGAGCTGCTATTTTTGTGCTGGGAACCAAACCCAGGTTCTATGCAAGGGCAACCAGTGCTCTTGACCACTGTGGCATCTCTTTGGCCTTGTTTTGGCCTTGGCAAATCAGTCACATTGCTTGTCTTTTTAATGCTGGTCCTTGTTCCTGTGTGTTGTGGATAGTGAACCTTAACCAGATGGTTGCTGGTTACTATCTTGATAGTATCCTTTGATATGCAACAAGCTTTAGATTTTGATGCAATAGAATTACTTTGTTTGGTGGTTTATGGTTTATAAAAATCAGTGTCTAATATTACATGTTTTAGTCTCTATATTTTCTTCTGGGAGTTTTATAACTTTTACCCTTACATTGAATTCTGTACTTACTCTGAGCTAGTTTGTGCACACCACTAAGGTATGGAGACGTGTGGACAGTCTAGTGCTGCTTGTAGATGAATGTTTGTTTCTCCTTTAGCTCTTCACCCACAGTCACCCTCAATTCATTGACCATGCACTCTCAGTTTTTTCCCATCAATCTACACATTTATCATGATGCTAGGATGTCACGGTCATGATCACAGTAGCTGTATTCCAGGTTCCAGAATAAGGGAGTGTAAATTTTGTCCCCTTTATTTTCCCTGAAAGGCTGCTTTAATGACTGGGAGCCCCATTGATTTCTATGTGGATTTTAGGATCAACTTGTCTACTTCAGGGGCGGGGAGAGACACAGATTTTTGATGGAGATTGTACTGATCTGCAGAACCACTTGAACGTATTCCAGCCTTAACAACACAATCTCTCAAGCCTGGGACGGCGCCCTCTTCCTGACATTTCAGGTATTCTTTAATGCCTTTCACAGCAGTTCGTGGTTTTTAAGATATGGATTTTGTAGTTTGTTGGTTAAAATTTATTTCTACATATTTCATTTTTGATGTCATTGTGATTGGAATTGCTTTCTTAATTTCATTTCCAGATGTTTAGTGCTATTGTATAGAAATATAAGTGATATATGCACATCGGCTATTCTTTTTTTTTTCTTTTTCTTTCTTTTTTTTAATTAGATATTTTCTTTATTTACATTTCAAATGTTATCCCCTTTCCTAGTTTCCCCTCCAAAAATCCCCTATCCCCTCCCCCCTCCCCCTGCTCCCCAACCCACCCACTCCCATTCCTGGTCCTGGCATTCCCCTATACTGGGGCATAGAGCCTTCATAGGACCTAGGGCCTCTCCTCCCATTGATGACTGACTAGGCCATCCTCTACTACATATATAGCTAGAGCCACAANTTCCNCCATGTGTNTTTTTTTTTTTTTTTTTTTTGATTGGTGGTATAATTCCAAGGAACTCTGAGGGTCCTGATTAGTTCATATTGTTGTTCCTCCTATGGGGCTTCAGACCCCTTCATCTCCCTGGGTATTTCTCTGGCTCCTTCATTGGGGACCTTGTACTCCATCCAATGGATGATGACTGTGAGCATCCACTTCTGTATTTGCCAGGCACTGGCAGAGCCTCACAAGAGATAGTTATATCAGGGTCCTGTCAGCAAAATCTTGTTGGCATCTGCCTAGTGACTGGGTTTGGTGGTTGTTTATGGGGTGGATCCCCAAGTGGGGCAGTCTCTGGATGGTCATTCCTTCAGGCTCTGCTCTGAACTTTGTCTCTGTAACTCCTTCCATGGGTATTTTGTTCCCTATTCTAAGGAGGAATGAAGTATCCATACTTTGGTCTTTCTTATTCTTGTGTTTCATATGTTTTGCAAATTGTACCTTGGGTATTCTAAGTTTCTGGGCTAATATCCACTTATCAGTGAGTGCATATCATGTGAATTCTTTTGTGATTGGATGATATCCTCCAGATCCATCCTTTGCCTAAGAATTTCATAAATTCATTGTTTTTAATAGCTGAATAGTAAGTACTCCATTGTATAAATGTACCACATTTTCTTTATCTATTCCTCTGTTGAGGGACATCTGGGTTCTTTCCAGCTTCTGGCTATTATACATAAGGCTGCTACGAACATAGTGGAGCATGTGTCCTTATTACAAGTTGGAACATCTTCTAGGAGAGGTATTGCTGGATCTTCTGGTAGTACTATGTCCAATTTTCTGAGGAACTGCCAGACTGATTTCCAGAGTGGTTGTACCAGCTTGCAATCCCATCAGCAATGGAGGAGTGTTCCTCTTTCTCCACATCCTCACCAGCATCTGTTGTCACCTGAATTTTTGACCTTAACATCAGCTATTCTTGTGGGACTTGTGTGTGTGTGTGTATGTGTGTGTCTGTGTATATGTCTATGTGTGTCTGCATGGGTGTGTGTGTGTGTGTGTGTGTGTGTATAAGTCTCTGTTTATGTATGTGTGTCTCTGTGTATGTGTTTGTGTGATGTGTATGTCTGTGTGTGTGCATGCATGTGTGTGTATGTATCTCTGTGTGTATATGTGTGTGTATGTATGTATGAATGTGTGTGTGTGTGATCTTAAGGCTTCCTGGATTAGCACTTTTCTTGCTTGCTTCTTTCATAGTATTTCTTTTCCTCATTGCTCAGGCTAGAACCTTTAGTGTACGTTAAGTGGTATTTGTCTTGTTCAAGCTTGTGCTCCATCACCATGAAATGCGTTGTGTATTCAGTCCTTTGTTTATCTAGTGTCTGTGGAGCACTGTCGGGCCAGGTACTGTGCATGACTGAAGACTGTCAGGATCTCCAGGTGCTTTAGTCTGGCTGAGGTGAGGTCAGGAGTGACTGAGAGGGGGTGAGATAGCACATGTAAGTAGTGCACATAAATAGTGTAGGTAAATAGTGCACATAAATGAGGAAGGAAGGAAGCAAGCTTAGGGGCCATGGGTTGAAAATAGAATGGGTGAAGTAGGGGTGCTGAGGATATCCCCAAGGAGGCAAGAGTGACAGAGGCCTCCTCAATGCCACAGTCAAGGTCCTGCAAAGAGTCTAACAAGCTAAAGAATGTATCCAGTTCAGCACTGTGTTATACAAGCGCATTTCAAGGAGCTATAATCAACTCCCATGTGGCATCCTTTGTCTTCCTGTGTAGCCTTGGCTGGCCTGGAACTCATTATGTATCCCTGGCTGGCCTTGAACTTATGGATCTGGGGCCTCTGTCTCCAGAGTGCTGGGAATAAAGGCTGTACTGCCACGCCCAGCTCAGCATTCTTATTTTAAAAATTGTGTCTAGGAAATGTGTCCAGAAGTTCCTAATGTAAAGACTGTTTTTTCTTGTCCCTCTCTTCTTCCATGAGGCAGCACCTCTTTATTAGTTTCTTAGTGATGCCATAGGGAATATTATTTTATATTCATTTGTCCTTGGTTCAAACTTTTCATCTTTCTTAATAGAACTTCTAGACCGTTTTAGTTCAAACAAATAACTTGAAAATACTAAATTTTCAAATTCTAACAAGTTGACTCGACCCACTGTACAATATTTATTACATATCTGCATTCCCTGTACATTTTTTTAAATTTAAATTTTGTTTTATGTTTTACATGTATGGGAGTTTTGCCTGCAAATATGTTATGTGCCAAGTTTATGTTTGGTGCCCGTGGAGGCAGAAGACAGCACCATATCCCCTGGAACTGTAGTTGTAGATGGTTGTGAGCTACCATGTGGGTACTGGGAACTGAACCTGGGTTCTTTGGATAAGCAACCAGTGCTCATAACCACTGAGCCACCCCTCCAGGATCCAATAAAAACCATTTATACTTTAAAAAGTTGATTCATTTTATTTTATGTGTACAAATGTTTTGCCTGGATGTGAGGACACCGCTGGTAACCCCAGTGCTTGAGAGGCTGAGGCAGAGGGACCATGAGTTTGAGGCTAGATTCAGGTACATAGAGAGTACAAGGCCAGCCTGATTACAAAGACTTGTCACAAGCAGCAAGCAAGCAAGCAAGCAGACAGATAAACAGACAAGGACTTGAGATGTAGCTCAGTGGTAGGGTGCTTGCTTGCTTCTTAAAGACATTTTTGAAAAGGCCAGGTGTGATGGTTGTACACCTTTAAACTTTGTGAGTTCGAGGCCAACCTAGTCTACAGCTGGGCCTACGTAGGGAGACCTTATCTCACACATATCTGTGTGTGCACGCACACAGACACAGACACACACACACACACACACACACACACACACACACACACACGAAGGACAGAAGAAAGAAGAAAGAGGAAAAGGTAATATAATTGGTAGGTCTTTGTGAAAACACTAAGTAACTCTTTTTAGTCCCCCCATGGGGACTGAGGAGGTCACTCCACACCAGAATTCTATAAACCTTGGCGGAGAAGACAATGAAAGATGACGCTGGCTTTCCTTCCTAAGGGACCTCAGCCACATTTTTCTTAATCATATTGATAAATAGACCAGCCACTTTCAGGGCCTTTCACTCACCCCTGAGGCAGAACCTTGAGCAGGAAATATGGGGGAGAAGCTGTGAAGTTCAGGGCAGAATATTCTTGACTTGTGCTTCAAGTTTACCTCTAGACTGTCAGGAGACATGCGCAGAGGAAGAGGGCCTGAGGGTCTGATGCTTCTTCTAACTAGCTGCTATTCCTGCTTGTCCTCAGGGTCTGGCCTGGTCCCCACCAGCCTTGGTGGACTCTAGTCATTGAATTGGGTTAAACAGAGGAGGAGCTGGGAGAAAGTGGGGAGAGAGGAAAGCTTCAGGCGAGGCCATGCGATGCTGTTGGAAGAGTCACAGGGTCTTCTGGCTCAAGTGTGCAAGGAGGAAGAGGTCAGAGCAGCCAGGAAGCCACCCTGTGGTCTGTGCTGTTGTGATATTGCCTACATCTAAGGTGGGGACACAGGAGGCATCAGGTTTAGAAGAGCAGCAGGGGGCAGCAGTCAAGCATGTGTCTCCAACACAAGGTCCTTGCCACCAAGCCTGCTAACCTGAGCTCAGTGCTTAGACTCCACATGGTGGGAGGAGAGCACCAACTTCTGCAAGGTGTCCTCTGATCTCCACGTGTGTGAAATGGTACACACATGTCCACACACAAACACATGTATACACATACCCATTCTCATACATATAAATACATACATACACCACACACAAACAAATGTAACAAACAATTTCTAATTGAAAAATATCTGTGCATACACTGTTGCTTTCTGATCATCATTGACTTTACTTCTTTAATCATATCACTTTACTAAGAATACTGTTTTCAGATTTCTTTATATTTTTTCCTTAATCTCTATTGGATTCATAATTTAAATAGAGGAAGTGATGGAAACCATTTCTGCCTTGTTCATTCTTTTTACAAACAACATCGTTTTTGTGGGGTTAGTCACAGGCCCACACTCTTTACTAATCAACACTGAAATAAATAGGCCCTTAAAACTGTCAGTGGTATGGGCCAGTTGTGAAGCCAGGGCACGGAGGGGCCGAGCCAGATGGCCAGGCCAGGCTCCTAAGACACAATGTGTGTTCTGTAGCTCTTGGCTACAGCACCCTGGGCAGCTGAGTGCTGTCAGAAAGCTTCACACGGGAGGGAACAGATTACCCACTCTCCGTTTGTTCTGTGGGCATCTCCAGGAATAAACTGTAGGATGGTACAAGGGTTTTCTGACCCTGACTGAACCTACTAGAGACTGGCAAAAACACAGGCTGGGAGTTCTAATGCCCCTGGCTGGTCACTGCCACTGGCTGGTCACTGCCACACAGGCTGGGAGTTCTAACGCCCCTGGCTGGTCACTGCCACACCCTGTGACTGTGCTCTATTCTAGAAGCTTCCTTTCAGGCTTCCTGCCTGGTGTGTAAAGTACAGGGGCATGTCTGTTCACTTCTCTGAACTTGGCAGTGCTGTAGCAGGTGCTGTCTCACAAACATGGGTTCATGGAGGTTATGTGTTCAACGTGCATAGGGCTGGTAGACCAGATGGAGCTTCCCTCCTGCTCCACTAGGTGTTATCCCACCACTGTGGAGGGTGGGAGAGAAATGGCACCCACTACCAAGTATGATACGGTGGTTCATTGAGCCCCTGGTAGAGCCTCTGACAGTGGCTAGAGTGTGATGTCCTGAGCTCCCAAGATACTTGTCTTAGTCAGGATTTCTATCACTGTGATGAGACATCATGACCAAAAAGCAAGTTGTGGAGGAAAGGGTCTATCTGGCTTACACAGACACATCATAGTCCATTATTGAAGGGAATCCGAACAGAAATTCAAACAGGACAGGAACCTGGAGACAGGGGCTGATGCAGAGGTCATGGAGGGGTACCGCTTGCTGGCTTGCTCATTATGACTTGCTCAGCCTGCTTTCTTATAGAACCCAGGACCACCAGCCCAGTGATAGTACCACTCACAGTGGTACTATCCACTATTCCCCATCAATCACTAAGAAAGTGCCTTAAAGTCTTGTTCACAGCCTCATCTTATGAAGGCATTTTCTCAGTTGAGGTTCCATCCTCTTAGATTACTTTAGCTTGTGCCAAGTTGACATAAAACTAGCCAGCACAGACACATAGTCAGTCAGTATGCTACATGGGAGTGTGAGAGGGCAGCACAGACACGTAGTCAGTCAGTATGCTGCATGGGCCTGTGAGAGGGCAGCACAGACACGTAGTCAGTCAGCATGCTGCATGGGCCTGTGAGAGGGCAGCACAGACACGTAGTCAGTCAGTATGCTGCATGGGTCTGGGAGAGGGGAATAGAAGAGCTTCTGACCTTAGAGCCATCGTCTTCTCCATCACAGGAGGAGATGGTTGGGTTCAGTTTTCTTTTTCTCTTTTAAACTAATGAGACTGTATTGCAACCGTCTTCTAGGTCTTTAGAGGAAACACTAAAGATTCCTCAGTCTCTCATCTCATTGAAAGCAAGACGCTCTTTGGAGACCTTTGCCATCAGAGGGGCAAATCCTCAATGGTCAAATGCAGACTTTGGAGGGGGGGAGTTTTTGCAAGCGGATTTGTTTTGATGAAGAAGAGACAGCCACACAAAACAGATTGAGTGGTAGCCCCAGTGGACTTTCACAGATCACAGCTATGCCTTCTCTACTAACACCTTCTCTCTGGGTGTGGACAAAGAGTTTCGGATAGACTTGCAGATTTTTCTTGTGGTTAGATAGCTGCCCTTCCTTCTTTGATTTGCATTTGTACCCCACGACCGCCCACCCCACACACTGTGGGGTGACCCCAGAGTTCTGTGCTGGAGTGGTACAAGCTTGGCACTTGCCTGTTTACTGCATCTCAACACATTAGAGCTTCCTGGCGTCAAGTAGTGTTTGAACAGACCAAAACCACGTTTTTGGCTGTCATCCAGAGTTTGGCTTCTGCTTTCCAATAAATGCCATAAAAACGTTCTGTCCAATAAATTCTCAGGAACTAAAAAGAGCAAATCTCCTGTTTTGTATGATCAGGGAGAATGGAGACAGGTTTCAGCTGACCCCCTGGCTTGCTGCCCGTGGCACAGGAAAACCAACTTGCACAGTATCTCTTGGCAGTGTTTTCTAGTGATCAGAGGTAATTCTCTGCACGTGACAGATGAGCCCTCCACATGAGCTTTGCATGTTTATATCCACTGGTGCCTTTGGGTTCCATGAAATATTATTTTTATATCCTTCTCAATTGTATATTAGTATATGTTATAAAGTGTTTGAGCCTTGCCTCAATATTTTTTTTAGTAAGCTTGTAGTGTTAGCAATGGAAACAATTCTTCTTTGTGTGTATGAACATGCTTGTATGCGTGTGCTCATATGTCTATGCATGTGTGTATATGTGAGTGCAGAGGGACAATTATCTTTTCCCTAGAAATGATAAAATCCCTCCCATTCAGGGGTGCATCCAGAAAGAGATGGCATATTCAAATTAGAGTACATCAGAGAGGGTTCATTTGCAAAGGTGACTCTATTTCAGAAGATGTGAATGTGAGCAGGGGCAGAAAGCGTAGTGGAGAGGAACCACCCCTAGACCAGTAAGGAGGGATGGAAGGGACGAGATCACCTAGAAGGGAGAGGCATGTGGGGATGCAGCCTTCAGAGTGGCTGTCAGTACAGACACAGGTGTCCAGGCTAAAGCAACTCCACCCCAGGCTGCTCATTCTTTCCCCATCTCTCTTCTCTCTGGTGAGCGATTCCCCACTGACTGAGCTCAATTCAAGCCAGAGTTAGGTCAACAGGACCTTTGTTTTGGCTTCCAGGGACAGAACATGAACCTAGGAAGGTGCCTAGAAGGTGCCTGGGACATCCTCACTGTGTGCCCAGTTAGTGTTGAGAGAGGAGTCTCTACGGAAGTGGACTTTTATTTTAAACAGCTTCATTGACATGACTAAGGCGTGATAAACTGCACAGACTCTAAGCATAGAAGTTGATCCACTCTGATGTGTAAATGTGCCCGTGAGACCATGATAGTGGGTTTTTCATACTTTAGCATTTGAGGCAGCCCATGGGGTTGTTCTGCAGTCATTACATCATTGCATCACGGGCACACCCTCCCCCCACGTAGATATGATTCAAAAATAATGAAAAATTAAACAAAACTGAGCCAAATGCAAGTCTGTGAGTCTATATGGTTTGAGTAGTCAGCAATTTAAGTTTGAGAAAATCAATGCTAACTGTGCATTTAGTTAGTTCCAGTACAACTGTAGATTTGAAGTTCCAGTGTGCACTGTATTTGATAGTCATATGCAAAACACATGCTGGGAAGTGGCTCAAGAGGGTGAGAGATCTCTGGAAGGCTGTGGTCTCCGAGGAAGCAGAACATTGGGAGGTGTGATGGTTAAGCTTGGTGGCTGGCTTGATATACTGGAGAAGAGGGAACCTCAGCTGACTAATTGCCTCCACTGGTCTGTGGGCACGTCTGTGGGGGCATTTTCTTGATTGCTAATTGGTGTAGCATTGGCCGTCCTTCTGTGGGCAGTGCCATCCTTAGACAGGTGACCCTAGACTCTGTAAGAACAGCCTGAGAAAGTAGCCAGGAAGTGGTGTTCATCCATGGCCTCTGCTTCCATCCATGCCTCCAACTCCTGCCTCAGCACCACTCCGGGGCAGACTACAGTCAGTCTGTGAGCAAAATAAACTGTTTTCTCCAACCTGTTGGTTTAGTCTCTTGTCATCAGAGAAGCACACTAGCACAGGAGGGGAGTTGTGTTATCGATAGCTGCTCACAGCTGTTACTGCGCGCATTGTTGAATATTTAATATGTATTTGACACTCTATATCACTTCACTAACCCTGCGCAAACCAGAGAAAGTCAATACAGATGAAGATAGCCTTACAAATCTCCAGACAAAGTGACTCACGGAAGCCGATGTGTTACTGTCTAAAGGTCATAAGGCTCATAAGTGATAGAGCCATGATGGAGTTTGACTACTGCATTGTACAACGTAGCACATTTAAGGAATTACTAGCAGCAAGTTGCTTGATACCCACCCTCAATGGACCAGAGTGCTGGAGTCCAGCCCGGATTGAGAACTGGCACCGACTGCCTTCACTGTCCTCAGAGTCGTGCGTATCCAAGGCAGTGAGCAGTTCTTAACCTGTGGGTTGCGACCCCTTTGGGAGTTGAACGACTCTATCACAGGCTGCACATCAGATATCCTGCATATCAGAGATTTATATTACGTTTCATGAGAGTAGAAAACAGTTATGAATTAGCAAGAAAAATTATTTTATGCTTGTGGTCACTACAACATGAGCTGTAGTCAGGGGTTACAGAATTAGGCTGGTTGAGAACCAGTGGTCTAAGGAAGTCAGAATCTCCTATCGCAGGGAAAGACTGCTTCATAAAATGGTAGCATCTTAAAGTTTAGCATAATTTCAGTGTGTAGAGGGATTTATTAGAAGTGTATTTCCATTAAAATTCAAAGAACTTGTAATATTATAGAAATTACATATTACTATTCTAAAATTCAACAAGTCTTTGTCTCCTAATGCCAGATGCTGTGTGGATCCTGTGATCTAGAAATGCTTTTGTGAGCCACTCCCAAGCACCAGTCGGTGGAATGCTTTTTAAGAAAAGCCCAGTGTCTTTTCAGATTATGCTTTATGTAAAGTTGAGTAAGAAACACGAGCCACCAGTTTCATCGTACTGTTAAATAAGACTTTCCAAAAAACTACCAAGTCCTCAAAGAATAGAGATGTTTCTTCTAACAGATTTCAACTTTTACATGCAGTGGGTTTGGAATCCTTTCCTTTAATAAAATAAATGATCGGTTCCTGATGTAGTGTTTGATAAATATTTGTTGAAAATATTGGTTTATTGAAATGGTTTTATTCATACGTTCAAATCCGATTTGTGTCATTGAGGAATCTGCTCTTTGGAATATACCCGAGCATCCAGACCCACAGATCTGTCTCGTGGCTTAGGCGGCTGCTTTATTTCCTCCTTCATGCTATTTCACAGGTACTAATCCCCAGTTTTGTGTTTATCTCTTTAAGATCCATTTGGGTTTACAGCATTACCTCATCATGACCTGTCAGCCCAGCTGTGTTCCCCTAGATGAAAAACTCCTGCCCCAGCTTTTAAAGGAAGCAGGCTATGCTACGCACATGGTTGGGAAATGGCACCTGGGGATGTACCGGAAAGAATGTCTGCCAACACGCCGAGGATTCGATACCTACTTCGGTAATGGACATGCACATATTTCTATAACAACACAGATCTACTACAGCCAGCTCATAAAATACACCCAAGTGTCCTCAAACAAAACGACCAGAAACCTGAACACAGTAAATCAGGCAGCACTGTAAGGGAGGCTGCTTTCGGCAGTTATCCCCATAAACCAGCTCTGTGCTGAGCATACTCTGGGCATGCGTGCCCACGCAAGGCAGGGGCCTTAGCCGGAGCGCTAAGGAAGAATGTTAGGGACATTTATGTCAGAGACCACTGTGTGCTCTAGAATGTTCTTACCTGAAGATGATGGGCAGAGTCGTATGGAATTAGAGTCAGGCTTTGTATTAAGAATGTTTCCTCCACTGAAGGTCACATATTTTTCCCCTATGGACTGTGCTCTCCAAGAGAAGAGGACTAGCTCACCTTCCTGGGCATCTTCTCCCACATAAGAGGTCTGCTTCCGAAATTACTAGGTTGGAGAAGATCGGTTTAAAAAATTAATAACAATAATAACATAAAAAATGGTACAAGGAACTAACCAAACAATAACAAGAGAACCCTCTGAAATAAATGTGAAACCTGAAGTTTGTTTTAAAACATGACACTTTAAGCCTATTGTAAACTCTGCCTTAATTAGTAACCTGTTTGCCACTAACAGTGTATCTTTCTGTCAGGGTCTTTTTCTGTTGAACTATCCTTCTGCCCAGCTGCTTAGTAACCTTCCTCCTGCCATCTGCTTCTCCCAAACTGAATGCATACTTAACATAAAGCATCTAAATAGACTAACACAATTGGAGCAACCAGTAAGATAATTTAATAATTTAAACGCGCTGTAGATGCATGGCTCTGGGAGCACTCCTCATCTAAGATGGGAGACTTCCTATGGTGGAAAGGAGGAGGGAGGGAGGAAGGAGGAGGGAGGGAGGGAGGGAGGAGGACCCTGCAGGAGTGTGTATCACAAGGGTACAGTAGGTATTAGGAAGAGCCAAGCTTCTTTCACTTCTCAGCCCTCAGAGGAACTTCCCCTTTGGCAGAAGGTAAAGGCAGGGTGGGGGTGGGGGCGCGGCGCTTAACTCTAATTAAAAAGTGATGGCTTTCTTGTAGATTGTTTTGAGGAATCTGCTTCCAAGCAAGGTAATTTTGCCAAAGCGCAAATTCAGTGAAAAGGAGCAGATCTGCATGTGCCCTGAACCCATGCAGCCAAGCACTTAGCCCTAAAGCTGAGGTCAAGATGCAAAGAAGTCAGTCAGGAGAGCATGCGTGTCCCTCTCCACCCGCGGCGCTGCAGCACTGCTGGCCAGCCGTGACATTATTTCTAGCTGAGTCTAAATAAGTCTTCAGTGTCCTTGAATGGCTGTTAGAAAGCAGCCTTCATTGATTAGCATCTTTGAAGTTCTAGAGGAATGGCCTGTGCCTTGGGGACTTTTTTCATGCAAGATGAATTGATATCTGTCCTCTGATAGACTGTGGATATTTAGAATCTTTATTAAAATCCAAGTTGTCTACTTAACAACCTAGGTAGCCGGACGGTGGGGAGAGAGTTCACTAGGTAAAGTATTTGCATCCATGAATTTGATTTGATCCCTAGAACCTGAGTAAAAAAAGCTGGGTGCCATCTAAGCTTTGAGTCTAGGCTCCAGGCTCAAGGATGGTGGAGGTGGGGGGATCCCTGGGGCTCACTGTCCAGGCAGCCTGGCCTAAATGCCAAATCAGTGGAGAACATGTCTCAAAAAACAAGGGGGATAGCTCTCTCTCTCTCTCTCTCTCTCTCTCTCTCTCTCTCTC
>NC_034600.1:24873268-24893078 GCF_900095145.1 Mus pahari
GTGTGTGTGTGTGTGTGTGAGAGAGAGAGAGAGAGAGAGAGAGAGAGAGAGAGAGAGAGAGAACACAAATGTGTGGAGGTCTAAGTGAGGACAGCTTGCAGGAGTCTGTTCTCTTCTTCCTCTGTGTGGATCGCAGGGATCAGACTAAGGTCGTTAGTTTTGGTGGCAAGCCCCTTTCCTCATTGAGCCATCTCACCAGCCCTGAAATTAATTTTTTTGTGAATACAATTTTTTCTATTCCACATTAAGCAATAAACCTATTGGATTTATTTCCTATAAATATAGATAAAATCACACAATAAGTTATGTTGATGTTATATACTAATTATATTCAGGACCTTGAACTTATATGATCATGAAAAATAGTTAATTGTCACTGTAGACAAAATTCACAAGAAAGGAAAGAGCTAGGCCCACTTTTCATCATTTTAAGACTAAAAGGGGGATATATTTAAGAATATAGCTAAGAGCTCATCAAAGTTTATTTCTTTTTAATAGCTTTACTAGGGTATAATTCATATACTATACAGTTTACCCAATTAACATATTTAATTTAGCAATTTTTAAACAATTTGAGAGATTGTGCCATTATCACCACAGTTCAGTTGTAGGAAAATACACACACACACACACACACAGACTCACACATGTATGTCACAAAAAGAACCCAAATCCCTTGAGCAGTCATCACTGGCCTCCAGGCAACCACAGCCCTGGGCCAGCCGTCACTAACCACTTTCTGCTCTATGCTGATTGGCCTTTTCTGAGCAAGTCTGTCAATTTAATCGTAATATGCAGCACAGCTTATTTTCACACTTTCAAAGCACGAACACTTGCAGAACAACGTTTAGTTGGGGCATTTCTGTTTCTCCTGTGCTTTACTCTCTGTTATGGGAGGGGATCTGGGCTTATAGAAACAGGGGTTGACAGGTCACTCAGCTCAGTAAGCTGTGCACAGTGCGTCTCTGAGCAGCAGGGTGAGGTGCTGTCGGTTCACAGTCTAGACTGAATGTTCCACTTTGATCTCAGGCTGCTCAGCTGGGATAGAGAGCTTGTATTTGGAAAGGTTTATATCTTTCAACCAGTGGGTGTCAGTATTTGACTAAATATAACTCCGGCAAAGGCCCCGTCCATAAATAACCACAGAAATCCATCTCCCAACCTCAGTAGCGTCAAATGACATGATCTGAACCCTGTTTCTAGTATTTTACAAGTAAGACCTTGTAACACATTGGTGGTGCGTTATCTTTTTTCATAGGTAGTTATAAAGAATTGGCATCTGGTTGCTTCCTGAACTTATACTCTGATTTCTAAAAACCTTTTTCTACAGATCAACCATTTATAAAGAGTTGGCAAGCTAGAACAGATGCTCTAAAAGACTCAAGTGAGAAAGGGACTTGGATTTCCATGTAGTACCATTTCAATGGTGTCTACTAACAAATATAGAGATGTTAAGAAAAGAACCCTGATTAGCCCTGTCATTTGATTAGCCTCGTCATGGGCAATCAGTTGCATTAGGCAATTAACTGCTGGAACATTCGTTTGCCTAACAAGCTTTATGCCATGCCGACTGTTTCTTCTCCCATTCTTCTTGCAGGATACCTCCTAGGCAGTGAAGACTATTACACCCACGAGGCTTGTGCGCCGATTGAGTCTTTGAATGGTACCCGCTGTGCACTTGATTTAAGAGATGGTGAAGAACCTGCAAAAGAGTATAACAATATTTACTCAACAAACATATTTACCAAAAGGGCTACAACCCTCATAGCTAACCATCCACCGGAGAAAGTAAGGCTTCTTCCTTTAATATTATCAAAATCTTGTTGCTTCCAAGGGTGTGTGTGTGTGTGTGTGTGTGTGTGTGTGTGTGATATAATATTTTAGAGCATGTTCCAGTTAGACAGAAAGGGAAGGTTGCTAGAAGTGAAGAACCTGGATCTTCCCTCAGGCTTGGGAGAAAGCCATACAGTACATAGAGATGAGTCTCGCAGGAAGGCGACCCCGGGCTGCAGATGGAGGAACGCTGTCTGTCCTTCAGCATTTCAGGGAAACCCTGCTCACGCTTATGATGCTATGTGTGTGCACAGTAAGTGGTTAGCAAAACCAGGCTTCAGGATACCAAACAGGGGACTGTGCTCGAGGCAGGACTCCGTTAGGGAGAAGTGTCGGGAATTCAGAGGCTAGAGAATGTCCTCTCCTTCTATATTTTTCTCTTCAGGATTATTTTGGTTATTCTTAATCTTCTGTAGCCCCATGTTAATTTTAGAATAGGTTGACCGATCTTTACTAAGAAAATAGAAGTTGGCTGTTTGCTTGGTTGGTATTCATTGACCAACTTAATGGAAATGACTGTCTTAGCAATACTGGGTTTTTATAATTAATATGCACGGTATATTGGTGTTCACAGACACCATAAGGTGCCTATCAGGTATGTCATGTGCAGACTTCGCTGCAGATAGGAAGAGGAAAGAGTTGTGAGACGTCTTAAATGTCTGGATCCAGTACATAGGTGCTTTGGAAACAGAGCAGATTTTTGTGTTGTGAGACCCTGGGCTCAAAGCATGTCCTTATGAAGAACTGTATTAGCACACTCACAAAAATTGGCCCTCAGTGGGACATGGAAAATTTGAGAAAGTGTCCAGGTCCTTCCAATTCTCTGCACTTTGTCTCTTTGACAATGCTTGAACCCTCGGCAGGCAGGGTTCTGGCTTGTGTACCTGTTCAGACTTAGTGACCTGCTAGTGACTCTGTCTGGTACGGAATCTTCCAAACTCTGTCTTCCATACTCTTAGTCAGTATGAAGGACCCTCCCTGGGGACTGTTCTTAGTTTTGCCATAATTTAGGTATTTAAGAGCTGACATTGTCACCTGTCATCTCTAGGCCACTATGTCTGCCATGAAACATGAAGAAAGGGGAGCAATCTCTCAAATGTTTAGAAACCTGCACATTTTAAGTCTAGATTTAAGCCAGGATGGTTGGTGGGCTAGGTAAGTGGCTTCGTGTAACATTAAATGGATAAGAAGATGCAGCTGGGGTGAAATGGTTCTGTGTGTGTGTGTGTGTGTGTGTGTGTGTGTGTGTGTGTGTGTGTGTTTGGAGGGTGTTATAAGCTGGGGGCTGTGGGGAAAGGCTTGAAATCCAGGACAACAAGAGGCAACGGTACCTCCTGCTGGCTGTAGTATAGCTCTTAATTGTATGTGAGGCATTTTATGGACATGGCCTAACACCAAGAAAACCAAAGTAAGGTTGTCAGGGAACTCCTTGTTATCCTTTGAAGAAGGCACACTGTTTGTTTAAGCAAACAGGCTTGGAGAAGTGAAGTGAGTTGTTCAAAGGCTCGGGGCCGTTGGAAGTCAGAGTCAGGATGTGACCTCTCACCTGACTCCAGAGCATCTGCCTGTTCGCCATTCCTAGTCACAGCTAGTGCTGGTTTCAGCTAGTGCAGAGATGTTGAATCCCAGTTCATATTCAGCTCCACAGTCCCAATCTTGGCATCATATTAGGACCTCCTGGGACATTTGCAAGAAATACTGATGTCAGATATTGTGAGGCATTAATATTTCATCCTCCCCCATCTCAGTGATTCTCTGTGGTACCGCTATGGAGATCCTGTGCACTCAGGATGGTTCCCTGAGTGTTAGCTTGATGCTCTCACAAGTACAGAGTCAAGCGGATGGCAGCTTGCAGTTATTACAGGCTCACAATCTGATCTAAGCATGCAACTCTATGCAGCGGAGGTAATCTGTGCACAATACAAAGTCATTCTTACTGCCTGGAGATGGTCAGCACACACAAGTCTTAATGAGCGTTCTGCTCGTCTACGTGTTCAGACACAGTGACCTGCCAGTGACTCCTTGTCTGTATAGAACCTTCCAGGCTCCATCTTTGTTATTATACTCAGTATGAGGGATCTTCCCTGGTGACTGGTCTCGGCTTTGCCACACTTTGGATTTTTAAGGGTGCAATGCTGACATCTCTAGGCAACTATGTCTGCCATGAACCATGAAAAAGGGAAACAATCTTTCAGATATTTAGGGATGTATACAAAACAGTATTGTCTCCAGGTGCCCTCATACCACCAAGTAGCTACCAGGAAGTGGCTGTGGAGAAGTGGAACCGAGGACAGTCACGGGCCTTAAGAGCTCACATCCCATGGGAGGGGTGTTGTTAACCAGATACTGTTTGTAGATAGCATTACAAAATCACCAGCTGGGAGATGGACGTTTCCTGCCAGCATGTGGGATGCTCTAAAGAAGTAACCATCATGTCCAGAGTTCCCAAGCACAGACTAAAGTCAAAGAAAGAAGAGTTAAGTAGCAACCCCTCCATCCTCACAAGGCAGCCCCTGCACGCAGATGCTCCCAGTTTCAGTTCCTAAGACAGCAATGCGACTCGCTGGTTTCAGGAGCTACATTGTTGCAACATCTTTCCCCAGGATTTAACCTACTTCTGTGCTAGGCTCTCAGGTGCCATGTATAGATCTGTAACATGACATTTGTTCTAAGATGGAAGTCATTAAAAGAATTCACATGAAGTGTTCACCAGCCAACTAACGTGTCCTTGCTTTTAAGGGGGCGCTGAGGGAGAAAGTCAGAGACAGAGCTGTTGTGTAACAGTTGAGTTGTTGATTCTGGGCGTGGGGACGCTGCTAATGGCTTTACATGTGTCAGGAAGGGACATCCTTTCTCTTTGATGTCAGGGTGACTCACATAGTAGTAGCACTGTAAAAAGAAAGTCATATATTCATAGCATGACTTTCTGTTAAAATTAGAACAGCAGTACTTTGAAGAACTAAAAAAAAAAAAAAAATCTCTACATCTAATCTACTAGAAGCTTCCTAAGGAAAACAAAACAATGACTCAGTAGCTCCTAGTGGAAGACTTTCTTTGTGTGAGTACAAGCTGGGACGAAATTGGTTCTATTTGGTTGTCAAAGATAGAATAGTAGTTTAAAAATGTATTCCTGTTTTTCCAATTTATACTTTGAATTAGGGAGCCCTCTAAAGACATACAAATGAGGCTTCCTTCCTCAGTGATCTGTGATTTCTTTCCATAGTGAGGATGTTTAGAGTTCAGATCTTAGGAGCCATGGAGCATGACAGGAAAGGGCAAAGATCCATTAGCACCCTCAGTGTGAGTCTGCAGAGAGTTAAGTCTGGGCTTTATGCGATACTTCAGTGTCTGGTCCAGCTTTCCCAACCAGGATTCCGTTTTATAGTCTTAGGGTTGGGGTACAGTTGGCAGCTACGACTGAGCTGATCGGAATAAGAGTTTGGAATCAAGAAAATACCAAGGACATACCAGGTTCTAAGAATCAGAAGTCGGCAGAGGTTAATGTGGGGCAGGACTTGAGTGTGAATCAGGAGTCAGTGAGGTGAGAAGGGGGTCTCTCTCCAAGGCCAAGGACCTCATATCCATAGAGATGCATACAATCCCCACATGAAGGCTGTTTGCTTTGGCCAGTGGGAAGAAACTGACTACAGGTTTTCTCTGGGAGGACCTCACCAACCAGTGGCTACAGGCATGGTCCTGATGGTGGTTGGAGAACCTTCCAGCCTTAGATAATCATTCTTCTCATGAGGCTACCATGCAGTACAGACTACCATTTTCCCCTCCCTCTGTAATTTAAAATTAGTACAGTGGGGCTGGAGACATGGCTGACTGGTTAAGAACACTGGCTGCTCTTGCAGAAGACCTGGTTCAGTTCCCAGCACCCACATGGTAGCTGACAACTGTTTGTAACTCCAGTTCCAGGGGAGCTGATGCCCTCTCCTGGCCTCTGTGGGTACTGCATGCACATGGTGCACAGACATATATGCAGGCAAAACACCCATATATATGCTATAGTAATGCTTCTACTTGGTGAAGTTTGAGAATGTGTTGTCCATGAATGAAGTTCACCTCCTGAGTGCTAAAGACTTGATTTATAGTGGTGATATAAATATACAAAATGGCTGAGTGTAGTAGCACACACCTTTAACCCAAGCACTGGGAAGGCAGAGGTAGGTGGATCTCTGAGTTCTAGGCCAGCCAGGCTACATAGGGAGACCCTGTCTCAAACAATAAAACAAAGTGGGTGTCAGAGAGTATATAAAATGTGTTTCATTGGACCTAACCTCATGAAATGGATTGGACACAGTGCCTGGTGACCCAGAGCTACACAAATGTATGGAATTGTTCACCCCACAGCAAACTGCCCTGGACTGCTCAGATAAACTGGAAGAAAAGATAACTTTTTTGTTGTTGTTGTTGTTCAAAGAACACTTGCATCTCTTCTCGTAAATTGTGACATTATGATCTAGTCAGCAAACAGTGTGAGGCTCTCACATGTGACAGTCACCTGACTGGCCAGCTTCACCTTGATCCAGAGGGACCCCAGAGTGTCGGCATGACCAGTCTGGGTAGCGTGGAAAGTGTGTGTGTGTGTGTGTGTGTGTGTGTGTGTGTGTGTGTGTAGGAGCAGAGGCAGAGTCAGAAGTGTTGGTATAGACCTTAAGAGTAGGAATTTGAAATATTTTTCATGGAAAAAGTATACATTTAATTTTAGCATTTAATTCAAAATGTCTGAACTCCAGATAAACTTAAGGGTGTCTCTTGGAGCTCCCTGTCTGGACAGTCCCTCCTCTTATCACATCTCTCCATCCCCCTAACTGGTTGGCACACACTCCGGCAAAGGGTTGTGTAATTTAGAACAATTTGCAACAATAAAAAGTGAAGTGAGTTTCTCCCTTCTGTCTTTTTGCCTCTTTCATTTATGATTTAAATGCCTCAGATAAATGTGCTTATTCTTGGATCAAAGCTATTGATTATTGTCTCCTTGAGGGTTTTTAAAGATATTGAAAAATTCTATAAGGCCTGGTGCAGTGGCTATCTGCAGAGAGGCCCCCTAAGGAGAAAGGGCTGACCTGGAATACCTGGTGCTGACTGTTCCCAGCTGGCATAGAGAAAAAAACAGAGCCTGTGGATAACACACCTCTTATTCCTAGGAATTAAATTGCCATCACATTTATTTAGTTCAATATCAAAATCTAGTCTGTTTCCTCAGAAACGTGTTAAAGAAAACCCTGAACACTCTCTTTATTTTTTGCTCACTTACCTGTTGGTGCATGGCAACGTTGTAACACTGAGGGTACCAGGAGGGAAGCCCTCATCAAACAGCTGCACCGGGGCATACACCTGGGCATCCTGCTAACCTTTTGAAGCCTTGGTTAACTCATTTGAAAAATGGAGATAACAGGATGGTTTTGAGTGTTAAATGAAACAGAGTAGTCAAACTATTATCTGAGGGTTTTCTATGTAAACATTTCAATATGTGGTGTGTTTATTTGGGTCTCTGCCCCATTCTAGGACTTTGACCTTCAGATTTTGTTTTGGGTCTTGTCGTCTTTTGAACATATTTACTGAGACATAATTTGCATATCATAAAATTCACTCACTTAAAGTATTCAGTTAACTAGGAAATTTAAGAGGCATTTGATCACCACCATGATCTAGTTTTAAAACCCCTCATCACTCTTGAAAGAAATTTCTACCCGGAGTAGTCCCTTGTCTTCCCTCTCCCCAGAATTTCCCATAGCCACAGACATCCACTCACCTACTTTCTGTCTTCATAGACTTGCCTCTTTGGCCTTCAGAATGTTTAAATCAATGCAGTAATGCAAAATGTGGTCTCTGATTGGCTCCTTTCTCTTCATGATTTTAAAGCCCAACTATGTTGTCACTGATTATTTAGTTGGTGATACACTGTGATTAAAAATATTCTGAATGTTATTTTTGTATCCATCAACTGTGAACATTGAGGCTATTCTTGGCCATTATGAACAATGTTGCAGTGAGTATCCCTTGAGCACCCCTGTGCATTTCACAAGCGCATGTGCTTTTGTGGTTTTCTAGGTATGGGAGGGCCTTGTATGGTAGCTGTGTGTGACACTGAGGAACTTCCTGCTGATTTTTCAGTGCCTGTATATAATGCTTTGCATTCCTACTAGCTTCTCCATGGCTTCATCAACATTTTTTGCTTTCTATTTTACAAACTCTAAGCATCCTAATGAGTGTGATGCAGAGGTATCTTACTATAGTTTTTGTTTTGCAGTCCCCTGGGTATGAACATTTGTTACATCTTCTTTGGAGAAATGTCTATTTAAATTCTCTGTACTTAAATAAATTACCTTTTATTGTTGAATTATTTATATACTCTGGATATGAGTTCCTTATCATACATATGATTCAAAGATAGTTAGGCACACTCTGTAGATTGTCTTCACAGTTATTGATATGAACTGAGAATCTCGGCCATCTTATGTGTTGTGCTTAAAGCCTCTGTTCCTTTTAACTGATGTTCGGTTTACACATTCTCTTTGCAGCCATTGTTCCTCTACCTTGCCTTCCAGTCTGTCCACGACCCCCTGCAGGTCCCCGAGGAGTACATGGAGCCATATGGCTTCATTCAAGATAAGCACAGACGTATTTATGCGGGGATGGTGTCCCTCATGGATGAAGCAGTGGGGAATGTCACCAAAGCCTTGAAAAGCCACGGGCTCTGGAACAACACAGTCTTCATCTTCTCCACAGGTCAGTTCACCAGTTTGGGAAATCCATCTCTGGTAAACCCTAGGATGTGCCATTCAGTGGGTAGAATGAAGACAGACTGGAGAAGTTAGTATTTCCACAAGAAATAAATGCCGAGTGCTGGAGTGGAGCCTGGGTCGCAGTGTGAACAAAGAAGGAGAATTGCAAACCTTTCCTCCTTTTGTTTGTATTTTCTAACACACTGGGAGTGTACCTCAAGACCTGGACTCACTAACAGAGTGAATTAGCAGGCACCACATAGCCACAGGGCACAGGATGGCAGCTCCCCAGGGAGCTGGTCACCACAGCCCTGTGCTGTGGCTGCATGACTGCTGCTAACTAAAGTCTGTGTCCTGGCAGAGACAGGTTGGGACACTGTAAAGCCAGATTAGAAAAGGAGCAAATTAAGCTTAGTCTAGAGTCTCCAGGTGTGAGATTTTTTTTTTCTGCATTAAAATGTTTTCTGACAATAAAAGATACACATTCAATAGAAAAAGTAAGAGAAAAAAAAAAAAAACAACAGTGAAAGAAAAAATAAAACCTCTGTGGCCACAGATGGTTGGAGATCACGTTCATGGAATCGGGCTCCCAGAGATGAGTCTTCTAACATTCTTAGTTTCTTGTTCTGTTTTCCTTACATTTCTTTTATTGCTTGGAAAATTTATTTACCAGTCTTTCCTAAACTTTGTGTTGAATTTATCTCAGTCACTGAGTTTTTGTAATCACAGAGAACTCTTAGTTCTTGATAACTCCCTTTCTTTTCTTTTTTTTTTTTTTTTTTGCTTTATAGATGTAAAAAGTTTGATTGTGTGAATGTACTTGATATATGTAGGATACATATATATGTATACATTCTTAAAGTTTACTATATTCACAATATTATCCAAGTTTTTCCCTCAGTATGCTTGTATTTTTGTTTAAGTCAGTATTTCAAAACCTCAGCTAACACCAACCTTTGACTGGCAGCCTCATGCGAGAGATCAGAGCTTATCGTTCCGCAAGTTTTACTGAAATGTCACAGTGTAGGTGAGGTCACACGGGGAGGAGACATCTTGCTGGTCTCATGCTCGTTTTTAGTGTCCTGTTGTTTTGCTTTGCTTTTAATTAAGTATAGCTATCAAATCTAGTGGGTTTAAGCACTTACTGTATACAAGACAATTTCAGGACCCTCATGGTTACATTTAGCAGCCCTCGCAGTCGTCCATCCCTAAGGACTGTTCCCCCATCTTGCAGACCTGAGAACTAGAAACAAAAGAAACATTTAGCCCAGGGTCACACAGTCACATTTGGGCACTGTCTGGCTTTGTGTTTCAGACTCTTCTGTGGCATTTTCTGGCCTCAAGGATGGCAATCTGTTTGGTTATTTGAGACAGGATCTGGTTATGCTCTAGCCAAGCTGATGTGAATGCTCAGTCCTCTGCAGTGCTGGCATTGTACGCGTTTCTCCCCCCCCCCCCAATCCCTGGTGAGAGCTGTTTCCATGGTGGGCTGCAGTGATGGGCTCAGGCAGGGTTAGTGGCATCTACCGAACGAGCAGCTTGTACAGTTGCTTTAGTGCCATCTAAATTCTATAATTTTCTAAGTGTTCTCTGTATTGATAAGGCTTGAATGTGAAATGAGTTTTTCTCTCTCTCTCTCTCTCTCTCTCACACACACACACACACACACATACACACACACAAAACAACCAACCAACCAAACAAGACATCTTAGATGAATTCTTTACAGAGTCTTATAATCTTGGAGTCAGCCTCAGTTTACTTCATTAAAAAACAAACAAACAAACAAACAAACCCAGTGTTGGTTTTGAAGGCCTGTGGAGTCTCTGCAAACGGTGAACAAAAAGGCGGCCAGGACGCTTACTACAGATTTAGTGATTATTCCTGAAGATGCCAGCATAATCGCAAAAACTTGAAGACTTTAAATGAAAATAACCCAAGCCTTTGTCAAAGGCATCATGATTGCCCAGTGTCTGGACAGTGACTTCCTGAGGACGGATTAATTTGTTACTCAAGAACTAAAAAGGACTCAGAAGTGAAGATGTCCACTCTGGAAACTGTTTTGTTTTGTTTGTTCGTTTGTTTGTTTTATAAGAAGGGCAACGGCAAGTGGTAACTGGATTTCTTTTTTTTTTAATTTTTTTATTAGATATTTTCTTCATTTACATTTCAAATGCTATCTCCTTTCCTAGTTTTCTTTCTGGAAGTCCCTTATACCCTCCCCCGACCCTGCTCCCCAACCCACTCACTCCCACTTCCTGGCCCTGGCATTCCCCTGTACTGGGGCATATAATCTTCTCAAGACCAAGGGCCTCTCCTCCCATTGATGGCCAACTAGACCAACCTCTGCTACATATGCAACTAGAGTCACAAGATTTGGGGGGTACTGGTTAGTTCATATTGTTGTTCCTCCTATAGGGTTGCAGACCCCTTTAGCTCCTTGGGTACTTTCTCTAGCTCCTTCATTAGAGGCCCTGTGTTCTATCCAATAGATGACTGTGAACATCCACTTCTGTATTTGCCAGGCACTGGCATAGCCTCACAAGAGACAGCTATATCAGGATCCTGTCAGCAAAGTCTTGCTGGCATATGCAATAGTGTTTGGGTTTGGTGGTTCTTTATGGGATGGATCCCCAGGTGGGAAAGTCTCTGGATGGTCTTCCTTCTGTCTCAGCTCCGAATTTTGTCTCTGTAACTCCTTCCATGGGTATTTTGTTCCCCATTCTAAGAAGGAAGGAAGTATCCACACTTTGGTTTTCCTTCTTCTTGAGTTTCATGTGTTTTGCAAATTGTATCTTGGGTATTCTAAGTTTCTGGGCTAATATCCACTGGGCTAATATGATAATGAGTGTTTATCATGTGTGTTCTTTTGTGATTGGGTTACCTCACTCAGGATGATATCCTCCAGGTCCATCCATTTACCTAAGAATTTTATAAATTCATTGTTTTTAATAGCTGAGTAGTACTACATTGTGTAAATGTACCACATTTTCTGTATCCATTCTTCTGTTGAGGGACATCTGGGTTCTTTCCAGCTTCTGGCTATCATAAGTAAGGCTGCTATGAACATAGTGGAGCATGTGTCCCTATTACAAGTTAGAACATCTTCTGGGTATATGCCCAGAAGAGGTATTGCTGGATCTACTTTGGAAACTGTTAACTGTCTCAAAGTGATTCTCACAGGAATAGAGACATTGGTGTCAAGAATGTCTGGGAAGAGATGGGATAATGTTTTTTCATGATATGTGAGAATGAAAAAATATTTGAAGATCAATGTTTCTTTTGTTCCATGATCTCAGGTTTGTGTGCATAATTTAAATCATTTTATAAACATCTGTAGCATTTTATTCAATTTGGCAAACATAATATTTGAGGATTCTCATTGAAAGCATGGTGGTCACCTGACACTAGAGGTGTCTGATGTCCCGATGTCTGATGTCTCAGTAGATGCTTTAATCTTGGGTCATCTTTGCTTTGTTGGGGGTTGGGTACAGCCGGATTATGACTGTGTGCTTGTATAATGTTCCTAATTTGATTTAGTGGAGCTTTTGTTAGGATTTTTACATCAGTCCACAAGTGAGAGTGGGGCTGGCTTCCCTTATCACCCGCAGGCTCTGTTGTCTTGGTTAAATTCATGTGGTAAAATAATTAGGATGTTTTCCCTGTCTCGTTCCATGATTTGAGTTAGTAGGCAATCCTTAGAACTTTCTTTGGGGATATTTTAAAAGTTATCTCCATAGTTTAAATCTTCTCCGTACTTATGTCTGAATGTGCGGCATCCAATGTTTTAAAAATGAATGTAGCCTGTGATTGGACCGCCACAAGATTCTTCTTTCTGTGTCCACCTTTCAGCTCATTGCCTTTATTCTGCTTGACGTATGGGAAAACCAGACTTTAACAGGATGAATTGCTAATTTAGCCTCTTTTCTTATCTTATTTCTTTCTGGCTTTCTGTCCTTTCCCCCAGCCCACCCCCAACTCCTCTGTGCCACCAGCTGACAGTCTTGCCATTTCGACCAGTCCTTCAGTGACCCGGGTGGAGGTGGTTGTGGCTGTATCTTTAGCATCTCTGCAATCCGCCTTCCTTGGTCTCGGTGCCCTTCTCACTGAATTTCACAGTAGAGGGGACTTCACTGTTACGGCTTGACTGCATGTCCAGCCTTCCTCTATTCATTTCCTCCACTTGCTTATGGTGCAAATGGAGACAGCTTGAGGTTATCTTGTGAGCTGGTGCCCAGTCCCCATTTTATCAAAGAAGGAACCCAAACTTCAAGAAGCCACAAGGTTAGCCTCATGTCAGACACACAAGAGAGTCAGAATTTAAGCTTGGATCTCCTGGAGTCAATATCTAACCGCTAATCAATTGTCCTCTTCAGCTCATCTTGTGGTCTTTTATCTCTCATTAGCGTCCTCAGTGTCTGTTCCCAAAGCCAGCCTTCCCCCAAATCTTTTAAAGGAGAATTCTAGAATCTTTGTTTTTATGCCAAATTATTGCCAGCTGTTTATTCTTTCTCTGAATGTGAGTGGTAAGGGGGGTCTAGAAAGGCTACACAGCACATGTGGCCAATTCTATCCCACATCTGTGTCTCGCGGTCAGGTGATGCACACAGCCTACTGAGTTCCCAGGACTGGAGTGAATGTGTTCCACCTTGCAGAAGCCATTTGACCAAGTTTATTTCCTTCTCTTGTGGCCATCGGCTCTTCTGCCAACCAAAAGCACCCACCCAGCTCTCCCCTGTTAATGTTTTAATGTATAGAAGGGTAAAGAGGTAATGATTCTTTGATTGTGTACAAAATTATTACTCCCAGGCATTCTCCTGCCTTTGTTCAGGTAGGTGGAGAAGCTGCTGTCCAGAGATTAAGGTCAGCCCTGTTGGCCTTAAAAGTTGGGGAACAGTTTCAAGATTCTCGTATTCTAGCACTGTCTTCCCAGTGTCATGTCCTGAGCTATGATGTGCTTCCATCCTTCTCTGTCTGTTTTTCACAGACATTGGCTAAAGGAAGAAGTGCTAGGATGATACGAGGGTCGCTGGACAACCCTCCCCTGCCCCCATCACAGCTCATCTTTCTAGTTGCTAAACTCCAGGAGTCTGTACAAAATCCGGTTCAGAGTAAGGCTGCTCAAAAGTGACAGCCAGTTCTTAATCAGATAGACCAGTGGCTCTCAGTGTTCCGAATGCTGCAACCAGTTTCTCATACTTTCCACAGATGTACTGAACCTAAACCCTGGGATCGGGGGCCTCAGAGTTTGTAACTACATTCCACATAATTATTTTGTACATAGAAATTTGAGGACCTCTGAGCTGAGGTAACTCTCATTCAAAGCCTGAGAATTTACCTTGCTAGGAATAGTCTGTCTGTCTGTCTGTCTGTCTGTCTCTCTCTCTCCCTCTCTCTCTCTGGTGTGTGTGTTCTTCTCACTAGGAGAAGTATATACTCTGATCACATGCTGTCAAAGAAGGATTAGAAATCTCTGTGTATGAAGAGCAGTGATATGCTTGTAATGAAACAAGGGGTGTTTGCTAATAATTGCATTAATCATATGCATTTATTTATTTACATGTATGTGTATATATGTATCTTTCAGAAACCAACCAAGCATAGAGTTCATCTTCTACCAGGTAGCTTTCAGTTGAGAAAAAAAAAAAGTAGGGGCTGAAGAGATGGGTCAGTGGTAAGACTGCCTCCTCTTTCAGCTACATGGCAGCTCACAGCCATCTGTAACTCCAGTTCCAAAGATGCCCTCTTCTCGTTTCTGTGGGCACTGTACTCACATGGTACAGACATGCACGCAGGCAAAAATCCATGTACATAAGGTAGAAATAAACAATTTTTTTCTTAAAGTTAAGAAGACAAGGTTGAATTTAAACACTGTGTTCTTCATGCCACCACTGATATAAATTATCATTGGCTGATTAATGTCATCCTAGTATGAATTTAGTTTGTTTTTTTTTTGTTTTCTGTGCTAGGGTTGAAATCAGGAGTTTCACACATGATGTAGCCAGCTTACCGCTTGGCTACAGCCCCACCTTATCCATTCTTTCTGCAATATGGCATGGATTTTACTGTAAGCAGATATTGCTTGTCTCATTACATACAGACCATTGTGTTCTTTATATAACAGTGACCCTTTTGTCCTTCTTTGATAGCATATGATCAGAGTTTGGGTCCTCTTATTCCTAGGGATATTAATAGCTTGATAACCTGCAGTCTGCAGTGTTTGGGCAAACTTGACCGAGACTGGGGTGCATTTGCAGAAAGCTGTCAAAGGGTGTAGCCCTTGACCAGAGCACACGTGTAGTCCATGAGGCAGTAGGTTCGCAGGCCGTGGATGGGTTCATCATGCACGTGGGTGGCAGTTCACAGGCATGGGGTCATCGTGCACGTGAGTTGTAGACCTGGGGAATTTGGAATGTGTGGCGTGGGCCTGGGGCCTGCTCTGACTTTACAGTGAAGTTGCCATTCACTGAGGGGGGCTCTGAGGTGCTCAGGTCTGTGCTGCACGGTGGAGAAGATCTATCTATGATGTCAGTGGCAACTTAAACACCAATGCCTGTTCAGCAGCAGATTTATGTTTAGATGGAGGAAGTAATTGTAGAATATGAAGGTTTAGCACTTATCACTTGAGCATTCACAAAATTATGCATAATGGATCATTTCCAACAGAATTCAAAGGAATTGTATCTATCCGCTCTATTTCCAAAGTCTTCTTTCCATTTTTGTGTAGGATTCCCCTCAGGATGGGTAGCTGGCAGTAGCATAGAGTGCTGCTGTATGGCTTTAAGTATCCTGTGCAGTTGGCAGATTTATAAAATAGCCTAGAACTCTGTGCTAAGAACCAGCCGTCTGCCTGCTAGCCAGCTCTAGACCTGTAAGTGAATGTCTCAGAAAGCTGAGAACTGTTAACCGAATAAACCAGGTCACACTGCACTCCACTGCTCACCTTGCTGTGACATATGCATCCAACACATGTCTGTCAATCAAGAGTATCGGATTGTGGGTTGAACCCGTGAGACGGGAACGACCCGTCCTTGAGCCAGCTATTGATCCATGCTTTCTCTTGAGATGTTGTATATTAGTGACTGCACTGTGAGTGTGTTGGGTCACTTGAAATTTTTACTCATAAGGGGTATTCACTTACTGATGACTGAGGGAAAATGATAGCCAATGAACTTTAAAGGCTCTAGACCAGTCTTGCTTTTAGTGTTTCTGTGACAACCCACAGAATGCTCGGTCCGTGTCTAAGGAAAGAACACCTCTCAACTCTTACATTTATAGATTGCCAGTGGTTTATTATATGACTGAATAGAAGCAAGAAGATCACATCATTGATATTTTGAGTTTTCGACTTGTGTAATGTGAGGTAATGAACATTCTCATGCTTCTGTAGGCAGATAGCGCCGTGGCTTTCTTAGTTCATTATTAATGGAAGAGGGTATTGAACTGGGCATATTTATCGACCAAACCTCAGGAAGCTTTTTAATTATTTCCAGTTATTTTCTCTTCTCCCTTTGTGTTTCGTTTTAAAGGTCACCGTTATGATGGCTCTGTTTCTGACTAGTCCCAGAGCTTCCTGTGCTCTAGCTCCAGAGGGGCGTTTGGTTGCACAAGCTTCACAGGAGGTTGAGTGAGGATGAAGGTAGATCATAGAGAGTGAAATGAGCGCCTACAAAGCGCAGGTGTAAGGAAGGAAAGCCACGGCACATGCGCCACGCCCTGCCTTTCACGGGTGTCTTGTCTGTCCACATCTGTGTGTCCTTCAGCAACAGTCTCAGCAATTGTCTCCAGAGATCGCTCCTATCAAACAGGCTAATCGATAACATACGCCTGTCCCACTCTGCAAAGCAGTGCTGTTGAATGTGTTGCTTGGACAAAGTAGTCTTGTCCAGACAGGACTGCAGGGTGGTGCTGATATCAGGATTCTACTTTGGAGGAACCAAGTAAAATTAGGAACTGGTTCAAGAAGGTTCTGGTGAACCGCAGCTCCAAGGAACCCTTGAGATGAGTGCGAGAGGCAGATGCTGTGAGAGTAACCAGCAGTTGTAGGGGTGCCGCCTTCCTTCTGCCAGTAAGGGACCCCACCCAGCCCGTGGGTGGTGGTACCTCTGTTCAGAGTGTCCTCCCTTCTTGGTTAGACCTTTCCAGAAGGACACTGGTCAACACTACCCAGAGGTGTGATTCTGAATCGGTGTTAGGTGAAGAATGGAAACATCCCACTGTGTCCCTTATCAGCTCGATCAATCATGTCCCTTTAAGTTATAACACTGTGCGCCTGTCCTCTGAAAGAGTCATGTGCTGACCCCTGATTTACACACAAAGTTTCAAGTTCTGCCTTCAAAAGCTTAAGACAAGCCATCCAACCAACCTGCTAGTAGTACATGACTTCTTAATTTAAGACAATTATTTTGTCGCCGGGCAGTGGTGGCGCACGCCTTTAATCCCAGCACTTGGGAGGCAGAGGCAGGTGGATTTTTGAGTTCGAGGCCAGCCTGGTCTACAGAGTGAGTTTCCGGGACAGCCAGGGCTACACAGAGAAACCCTGTCTCGACAAAACAAACAAGAAGAAGAAGAAGAAGAAGAAGAAGAAGAAGAAGAAGAGGAAGAAGAAGAAGAAGAAGAAGAAGAAGAAGAAGAAGAAGAAGAAGAAGAAGAAGAAGAAGAAGAAGAAGAAGAAGAAGANAAAGAAAGAAAGAAAGAAAGAAAGAAAGAAAGAAAGAAAGAAAGAAAGAAAGAAAGCCAGACTAGAGCATCTAATCTCCTGGAACTGGAATTATAGACAGTTATGAGAGTCATGTGTGTGCAGGGAACTGAACCTAGGTTCTCTGGGAATGTAGCCAGTGTTGGTAACCACTGCGCCTTTTCTTAAGGCCCCTGTAGTGTAAGACATGATCCAACCAAACTCTAAGTTGTATGACACTAGCAGTATTAGTATGTACTATAGAAATCTTTTTGTTTAAGCAGAGAAGGAAAAATCCAAGTAGGACTAGCTTGGGGTCAATTCACAGAAAGATGGGAACTGGTTCATGCCTAGATTTGAAAGGGAGAGGGAGAAGAAAGAAAGGGTCTGCTCTGGAGGTCTCATCGAGTCAGTGAAGATGACAAGAGGAACCAGCAGTAGTTGGTGACCTCACCCTAATGTCACAGACTTTACATGCATCCCCTAATCCAATAGGAGTTGCCAGCATTTCTCAACTGCAGTCACGCTCAGCGCTGGGATCCTAAGTGAGGTGGAATCAAATTCAGGTCTGTCTGACAGCCTCTGTGTCACTGGGCTGTGATGTGACGCATAGGTTAGCCTCGTGCATAGGAACTAGCAAGGCATGTCTGGATGAGTGGCATTCTAGAGGGATAGAGCTGGGGAAGGGCTTAAAGGCATTCCAAGCCACCCTGGTCATTGAAAAAGTAAAACAGACCTAGACAGGCTGAGCGGTTGGTGTCAGAGTGGACACTTGGCTTTGTCTTTGTGCCCAACCTTAGGCTCTTAGTCCATGTAATAATGATGAAGAGATCTTAATGTTGATCCATGGGTACATGAGTACAGCTTCAGTCATATGGAAATGGATCCACTCTGAGAACAGACCTTGCTCTCCTCAAGTGGAAACAAGAGCCATGGGATGGCTGCTTAGCTTTTGGCCAAAGTGTCTGTAATCTGTATGTAGCACCTTTAAGAAGTGGGCAAGGATTGGTATAATAGAAAAAACTGTGCATTTACTGTTGGCCTGGAAACAGCAAATTCTCATCATATGTGCTCTCTAAGCCCTCGTTCTCCCTGCCAATCGGAGGTGAGACAGGACAGCCAGTTGTCACCTCCTAATGGAAATGCACATGAGCAGTATGGAGGCCAGTGTTGGCAGCCAGAGGAAGAAAGGGCCAGGGACAGTAGTTTATTATTAGTTAGCAGAAAGTGAATGGGTGGAAGGTGCCGTGGGTCGGGAATCTTTAAACAGAGGTATCATGGGCAAAGGGAACACATTTAAGTCTCAAGGGGCAGCAAACTGGCATTCGAATGACAAAAGGCTTCATACTGTTTACCTTCATCCTTTCCACAGTATAAAAATGGACATTTGGTTACTCTATAGTTTTGTGGTATTTTTTTCCCCCTAAGGGAGAAAACTGAGAGCAACTAAATTTTCGCCGCTGAAGCATCCGAACAGCTATGTTCTTCCCCGTCTGACTCTGCACCCGTGGATTCTCCCTGAGGGCAGTGGTGGGGGCTGTATATGTGTGTGTCACAAAGCATTTGCCCCTAAGCTGAGAGAGCTCCAGGGCTAGCTCATGGTGAGTGTGTCCCAGATCCCTCTCCTCTGTGGGCTTTGCAGAGGCCACTGTGGCTGTCTACTGTGCCTCGAGCCCCTTCCTCCAGCAGGTTGTCAGCCGCTGGTCCCTGATGAGAGGGCCTGGGAACCAGGGCTAAGGCTGAGCTCTGCCCTGCTGGACTTGTTGTTTCTTTTCTCTCTTCATTCTCTGCTTTCAGAAGCATCAGATCCCCCTCCAGGACTAAGACAATAAGGAATGTACTTGCTGGGATCCCCAGTTGCTTCTCTTGCTGACTTTGGCACTTGGGTACAGGCAACAACAAACTCTGGACACAAAAATGCTGCCTCCCAGGCTTTGTTCCCCTCCTGCAGAGCAGCCCTAACCTCCCAGGGCTCTTGTCTCCCGTTTTCTTAATGAGAACATAGTTGAGGGATTATTGTCGCTGCAGGCTTACTCTTTTCTGGTGTTTCCACTCTTAATCAGCTGCGGTCTCTATGACCTCCTGTCTCTTGTTTCAGTATGGCCACATCTAATCAACCACTCAATGGTGGGGGGTGGGGAGGTGGGAGCAGGTAATGGCTGCTCTCCTAGAGGACCCAGGTTTGGTCTCAGCACCTGCATGATGGCTCATGACCATCCATCCATCAGCTCTAAGACATTCAGTGTTCTCTTCTGAGTGTCGCAGGCACCAAGCATGCATGGATGCATATGCCTACATGCAGCCAAGACACTCATGCACGTAAAGTAAATCAATCTAAAACAATTTTAAAATAAAAATTAAAAAATTTAAAAGCACAATTTCCTTCCTACCTTCCCTCTTTGCCTCCTTCCTTCCCTCCCTTCCTCCTCCCTTCCTCCCTCCTTCCTTCCCTCCTCCCTCTTCCCCTCCCCTCCCTCCTTCCCTCCTTCCTCCCTTCCCTTCCTCCTTCCCTCCCTCCCTTCTTCCCTTCTTCTCTCCCTCCCCCCTCCTTTCCTTCCCTCTTTCC
>NC_034600.1:24893120-24894513 GCF_900095145.1 Mus pahari
TCCCTCCCTCCTTCCCTCCCTCCTTCCTCCCTCCCTCCTTTCTTCCCTCCTTTCCTATCCATGAAGCACTCTCTACCTCATTTGTGTAGGACTTTTTTTTTTTTTTTAAGAATTGTTTTCAAAAGTTAATAAACCTTAAAAGTAACATCAGTGATATGGAAACTGTCACCCACCTGCGCTCTCTGTCTGTCACCCACCTGTGCTCTCTGACTGTTGTTAGTTCAGCCTGTGACCTAATGACATATTCAGATGTGAATTTATCAAATCATGAATGAGGTGGGGCTGAGGAGAATGGAGCACGTGTCTGGAAATGAAGGCCACATGGTGTCACCTAAACTTCACCCTGGTGTCACTCTGTGTTAAGAGGTCCTCTCTAAGTCCAGCGGTAATGAAGCAGGCCGGGGGGGGGGTGCTTTGTGCACACAGTATTTCAGCTCACATCTCAGGGTGTGGCCTGACTGGCTTCGGTGGACAGGTTGTCATCAGCCTGTTTTACCTAAATACCCATCCTGTTCTTTGTTGGTAATAAGAATTTATAGTTAGCGGGCATGGATCTGTGACTTTAGTTAATACGAGGAGCCAGTCCTGTCATTAAATGAGACAGAGCCGCTGCCTGTGGAGGACCTAGCATAGTGCTGGTCTGGGGCATAGGCATCGCTCCTGTCCACGGGAACCTTTCCCATGTCTGACGCTGAAGGCAAAGGAGGGACAAAGCCCCGTTGGCCCCGTTGGCCCCCTTTGCCAGCACGGTGCTGACTGAAGGACCCAGGAATGTTGGGCAGTAGATATTGCGTACATATTTGAAATTTATCTTCGCACTTACATGGAACCCGTTCCAGGATAAGAGGTGGTCGAGAATGATGACGTTTTGGGAAGAGACTGGCCATCAGCCTGGCTTACAGAGAGGTGGGATCTAAATTAAGCTGTGTTCCCAATCACTAAGATGGGAGGAGGCAAGTGACAAGGAGACAGGACATCTGGAGTATAGATGTGTGCATACACAAGGACATGGGAAGAAGGAAGCAAAGTGCTTCTGGGCATGATGACCAGGACAGTCCGTGCTCCCGGCTGCACACAGCTCCACGGTGTAGACGAGACACACCTTCCAGGGCTATTCATCTTCCTTGAATGTGTAAGAGGGAAAGTAAAAGTCAACTGCTTAGTAGTATTGAACATTTGTAATGCTAAAAGAAGGGTACATCATGAAAGAGAAAGCAATTTCATAGACTTTTAAAACATGTAAGATCTCGGATTTCCATTCTTCCTTCCTTTCTTCTACCTCCCCTCCTCCCCAATCCTCTCCTCCTCCTCCTCCTCCTCCTCCTCCTCCTCCTCCTCCTCTCCAGCTCTGCTTCCTTGTTCTTTGAGGCAGCGTCTTACTATGCAGCTTTGG
>NC_034600.1:24894918-24902036 GCF_900095145.1 Mus pahari
AAAAAAAAAAAAAAAAGCACTGACTGTTCTTCCATCGGACCTGGGTTCAACTCCCAGTACCCACATGGTGGCTTGCAACTGTCTGTAGCTCCAAGATCTGATACCCTCACACCAACATGCAGGCAGACTGCTAAGTGCACATTTAAATAAAAACATCTGTAGAGAGGTTCAGGGTGTGAAGATGCCTTGACCAGGAGACATGCTTGTCCCTACTGGATTTTGTTTGTTTGATTTGTATTTGTTTTTTGTTTGTTTGGGGGTTTTGTTTGTTTGTTTGTTTGTTTTTGAGATTGGATCTCACTGTGCATTCTTGGCTGGCCTGGAATTCCCCACATAAACCAGGCTGGCCTGGAAATCACCAAGACCTGTCTGCCTCTGCCTGCCTAGAGGATTAAAGGTCTTCACACCTAGTTCCTACAGAATGAGAAGTGATTCAAAGGGGGAAAAACCCTTCTGCCACTTCTGGAGAGGAATCTGAAGTGTTCACACGCCTTTAATCCCAGCCCTTGGGAGGCAGAGGCAGGCGGATTTCTGAGTTTGAGGCCAGCCTGGTCTACAGAGTGAGTTCCAGTACAGCCAGGGCTATACAAAGAAACCCTGTCTCAATAAAACAAACAAACAAACAAACAAAATTCTTGGCTATGATGTGATAACATTTTTCCTCATAAATAATAGCCTTCCTTTTTCCTAAAGATTTTCTCTGCCTAAAAGGAAAAGACTATTTGTGTTTGACAGAGAAAAATACTAAGAACAAATTTGCAACACAACAAAATTATACAATCTGAAGAAAGCTGGACATGATGGGATATACCTGTGATCTTAGCTACTTGTTAGGCTGAGGCAGGAGGACACCTTTTGAGCTCAGGAGCTTGAGGCTAGTGTGGGTAAAACTCAATCTTCAAAAAATAAAAAATAAAATAAAAAGGGAAGAAGGAAGGAAGGAAAGATCAGAAATGATCTGATCTTGAGAGCACTTTCCCACTATATTGGTGCTAATGGTTAAAATGTCAAAGCACATTGTGTGTGTGGGCATTGAAGAACGTTGGTCTCATGTTCTGTATTTGTACTGTATCCGTCCACTTTTCGTAGACTAAACCACAGTATCTGGAAGAACGATGTAGTAGAGGAGATTTGGGGGCTGGTTCAGAGTTGCCGTGAATTGTGGTGGGCAAGATGCAGAGGAGTAGTTCATAGTGACAGAAGTATGTGGCCACACCACGGTAGTCTAGGAAGGAAAGAAGCAGGGACCGGTGCCACCTTCAGAGGCCCACCTCCATCAGCAGACTTTGGCCAGCCAGGGCCCACCTCCTAAAGGCTCCACAGCTCCCACAAAGAATGCTACCAACTACAGACCAAGTATTCAAAATATGAGTGGATTGGGGATATTTCAGATTCAATAACATGTACCTATTATATATTTCAGCATTTTTTTCCCCCTCTGGGGTGTTTCAAGTATAACTATCTCTTTTGTAAATAAAAATATCAATTGTGGTGAGGTTATTAAAAGTTCCAAGGAACCAGTAGCCAAAATGGTTTGGGATTTTAAGTGGCTTCTAGTCTAGCTATTACGTTCATGGTTGTCTTAATTCATGTTTCTATTGGTGTGGTAAAACTCCATGACCAAAACACCTTAGAAAAGAAAGTGTTCAATTGGGCTTATGGTTTCAGAGGGTTAGAGTCCATGATGGTGGAGCAAAGGCATGGTGACAGGAGTAGCTGAGAGCTCACATCTGAGTCTGCAGCAGAAGGCAGGGTGTGGGAGGAGAAGAAAGAGAGACAGAGAAAGAATTAGAATATATATATATACATATATATATATATATTGGGAATAGAGTGAGTCCTTTGAAACCTTGAAGCCTGCCTCCAACAAGGCCACACCCCCTAATCCTTCCCAAGTAGTTCTACCAACAGGATCCACATGTTCAAATATAGGAACCTATGAGAACCATGCTCATTCAAACCCACAGCAGTCTGGTATGTGTGTGTAAGAACTAAAATGTCTTTTGTTTCCTATAGACTATATTCTTCTGAAAACTGAAAAGACTCACTTTTAGATAGATTTATTTTCTTTAAGTTCTATGTTGGCTCTTTAGTAGTATATCTATTTATAAAATACCTAAAAGTAAAAGGAGGTAAATAATTTGCTGATCTTGGTCCTTCTCACCACCCCCAACAGTTAAAACCAAACCCAGTTTGTCATCCTCCTGTCTTTTCCAGGCTAAGCCCCAAAGTCATGTGACTTTCCTTGTGTTCCCATCACTCTGTCAGCTCATATACCTCAGGAATTTAATCACCTGTATTGCTTCCTATGATTGAAAAGCAATGGCATGTACTTTTTCTGAGGGGATGTATTTCCATTTCTCCTGGATAGCCACCCCTTTGTTGATATTTTAGCAAGGTTTGGGACCTTAATGTTGATTGTAAGGCTTCAACAAGATCACCTGTTACGCCCAGTACAGAAACTGTGTTCCTGTGGGTTAGTGCACAAGCCATGTGACCATCGGCTGGAAATCCCACAGAGCGCTCTAAATGAGAAACCAGCAAGCATGGGCCATGATAACGAGTTGTTCCATGGCTGCAGATCCAGGAAGGAGCAGACATAAACAGCCTTTTCCGTGCAGACAAGCAGCCAGCCAGCCAAGGTGTTTCCTTAAGTGCAGAGGATTGAAAAATGGATGGAACCTGGAGTGGATAATTTACCACATGAAAAATCATCACCATGTATAAATACAGTATGTGAGGAGTATGAAACACATTTTGGAAAAGAACAGTGATTTTTTACGTGTTGGTACTGAGGACAGCATGAGTCCCATGGTATTATCTCAGCCAGATTCAGCCTTGTTCCCTGAAGCAGATTGCTGCCCTGTCCACCCCCACCCCCACCTCTTTTTCTATTCTTGGCTTCGGGTATACATTGCACTTCATAGTGAACACGGTACTAAGCCCAGACTTTGTCCTAACACAAGGAAATTCTATTACATCTTAATCCAGGAAGATGGCCCAAGCCAACTGAATGGTGGAGCAATATAATATACCTGAAAGATTCCAGGCCCAGTCACTATAACATTCTCTGGAAAATCTTGTTAACAGTAGACTCAGCTCCTTGGCATGCTGGGGAAGGAGAGAGGGTGGGCAGCCAGGTCCTAGTAAAGTCATGGACATGAGGCTGAGAGACAGCAGGGTTCTGGATGCAGAGAAACACGAGCTCAAATCCTCATCCTGCTACCTGCTAATGTCTCTATGGCCACTCCTTTTCTCAATGTGAGTTTCTTCAAAACAGAACTCAGACTTCCCAGGACTCCTGTAAGAACCCAGTGGAAGAATTCATCTAAAACTCCTGGAAGGGATCGTGGCAGAAGTAGGAATTTCACAAATGCAGCTGTCATGGCTGTCTGCACTTTCTGGGCCTTGGCCTTTTTGCCTGGTCAGAGGGAACACCGCAGCAGTAGTCTCTGGGTGGGGCATACTGCGTGTGAGTGTTCCGGAGGTCCAGGTTGAAGGAATCTAGCTGTTCCATGAACCGAGAGCAGCGCCCCCTGGTGGGAGTGGTCGATAAGGTCCGTCCAGACTTCAGAACCCCATTTTCAGTTCAGTGAACAGCTTATTTAGAAACAAACATCGCACTGTAGTAGGGTGAAGGTTTTTCTTTAAGAGAGACAGAAGGGAAAACTGTAGACTCCGCAAGAGTGCTTGTGGTACTCGGAGCCGAGCCTCTGGGCTGAAGCCCTCAGACTAGGCAGCTGTGCATGGCTTGGATAGACAGAAGTCCTGATTACCAGCATTATATTCAAATATTACAGAGATTCTCAAAACTATTCAATACTTATTTTCTGGCTTTAATCCTTCCTCAGAACGTTAAGTCATAGTTCTCCATTTTTCACATGGAAAAAAAAAGCGGCCTTGGGAGATGGCACCATCTACCTAAAATCAACCCCCTCACATTCTCTAGTCACAGAACAAACCCATCCTCATGACATTCAGTTTCCCATTGTCTTTTGAGTATCAAGAAACCTAGCATTATTGCGACTCCTTAGCCAGACGTGGTTGTCACTAACTATTCCAGGTGGCACAGTGCCACATGGTTCAAAGCAATTGCATCCAGCAGCTCCAAGCATTTGTTTGTAGCTCTGAGTACCACGGAGGCACCAATATGGCAGGTGCCTCCAGGTGTCACTGGGTTCTCTAAGTTCCCCTCTTGCTGCAGCTGCTTCCCCCTGGGCATCCAGGACTTGTTCCTGAGTCTACATGTCCTCTGACACTGGAGTACTTACATGCATCACCTAGACGTGCAGGGAGCCAGTCTCCAAAGGGCCACCCTTACTCATTGGCAACTAGCCGGTTCATGCTTTTTTCCGTGAGAGTTCTGAAAGCTGCTCCGTGGGCTAAGGGTCATGGTAAGACTGTCACCAGTCATCCATGACAGTGGCCAACTAGGATGACATCACATCCGTGTGCTGCTTTTTCCTTTTCCCCTGTTTGTCCCCAGCTGCTCACTCCTACTCCCTGGGATCACTTCCAAAATAAACTACCTGCCCGCACACTTTCAGCCCAAGCAAAACCGGCACCCAAAAGCACTTACCCATAACCACGTTTACTCTAACTTCCTTTGTCTTCACCAACCTGGGGAGCTTAAGAAGTTAACAGCTTAGTTTTACAGATGAAGAAATTAAGCCCCAGAAAGGTTAAGTTATTCCCCAGGTTCATACAACTTGCTGGAGGTAGATGTGGGAACAGAATTCCTCTGGTATTTTGCCTGCTGGTCTTCTGAACGTGCGCCAATCATTCCACCACTTCCTGGTCACATGCTGGCTGTCAAGCTGGTCTGTCAGTACACAAAGAATCAGTGATGACAAAATTTGTCCTAAGAATTGCGAATGATACGTGCTTTCTGCAGATGTCAATGGGCATGGAAAACAGAGTTGCCTGAGGCTGTTGCTCTGCAGAATCAGAGGACAGAGCAAGGTGGTGGTCGGCTAGGGAATGTGCGCTGGGAAGAAACTGGAATTTAGGAAGGGTCATTAAAGCATAGTGGAAAGATGATGTGATTGAAGGATGGACTAAGATGACGTCCTGGACCATTACTGTCTAATAGGAATGCAATGCAAATCATTAATGTGAGCCACAGATGCAATCTTATATACCAAAGTTTTAAAAAACCAGAGAGACAGGTGAAATTAAGTTTAGCAATATTTTTTTTTATCCAGTATATCAAAAAAATCACCACTCCAACATGAATTCAGCATCAGTACCTATCAAGGAGAATTTTGCTATTTTGTTTTTGTTTTAAAAAACATGCATTTTATACAGACAACACATTTCAGTTTAAATTCACCACATTTCAAGTACTCAATGGCCAGTATTTTGTTCAATTCAGTTCTGCAGGAAGTGAGCTGGAAGGCTGATCACTGGTCACCAGAGAATGTTGCTAGAAACAAGTTGGAGGAGGGTGGTTAAAAATTAATTGGTGTGGGTCGTTATGGCAGAATGGAAGATGAGCTCACCCAAGGAGAAGCCAAGCTTTTTGAAAGATCATCTTTGATGAGATGTGTTGATATTGAAATGTAGAATTGTGGGCTGGTGAGATGGCTCAGTGGGTAAGAGCACCTGACTGCTCTTCCGAAGGTCCAGAGTTCAAATCCCAGCAACCACATGGTAGCTCATAACCATCCATAACAAGATCTGACACCCTCTTCTGGAGTGTCTGAAGACAGCAACAGTGTAGTTACATATAATAAATAAATAAATCTAAAAAAAAAAAAAAAAGAAGAAGAAATGTAGAATTTTACCCAGACACTATTGCACATGCCAGCAAGATTTTGCTGAAGGGACCCTTATAGAGCAGCCTCTTGTGAGGCTATACAAGTGCCTGGAAAACACAGAAGTGGTTGCTCACAGTCAGCTATTGGATGGAACATAGGGCCTCCAATGGAGGAGCTAGAGAAAGTACCCAAGGAGCTGAGTGGTCTGCAACCCTATAGGTGGAACAACAATATGAACTAACCAGTACCCCCAGAGCCCATGTCTCTAGCTGCATATGTAGCAGAAGATGGCCTATTCGGCCATCATTGGGAAGAGAGGCCCCTTGGTCATGAAAACTTTATATGCCCCAGTACAGGAGAATGCCAGGGCCAAGAAGTGGGAGTGGGTGGGTAGGTGAGCAGGGGCAGGGGGAGGGTATAGGGAACTTTCGGGATAGCATTTGAAATGTAAATAAAGAAAATATCTAATAAAAATATAAACTTAAAAAAAAAGAAATGTAGAATTGTGAGGGCTGGCAAGGTGGATTGGCACATCAAGGTACTGCCACCAAACCTGATGACCAGAGTTCAACTCCTGAAATAGCATATACTGGGGTATGTGCACACACATACACACAGATTGTATGTGCATGTGTGCATGCTCACACACATAACTGTAATGCTTCTTTTTTGCCATTTAAACATTTTTATATATGATTATATCTTTTTTCTTTTTCTTTTTTTTAATTGGATATTTTCTTTATTTACATTTCAAATGTTATCCCCATTTCCAGTTTCCCCTCTTAAAACCCCCTCTTTCTTCCTGGCCCTGACATTCCTCTACACTGGGGCATAGAGCCTTCACAGGACCAAGGACCTCTCCTCCCACTGATGTCTGACTAGGCCATCCTCTGCTACATATGCAGCTGGAGCCATGAGTCGCACCATGTATATATACTCTTTAGTTGGTGGTTTAGTTCCTGGGAGCTCTGGGGTTACTGGTTAGTTCATATTGTTGTTCCTCCTATGAGGCTGCAAACCCCTTCTGCTCCTTAGGTCCTTTCTCTAGCTCCTGCATTGAGGACCCTGTGCTCAGTCAATGGAAGGCTGTGAGCATCCACCTCTGTATTTGTCAGGCACTGGCAGAGCTTCTCAGGAGACAGCTATATCAGGCTCCTGTCAGCACGCACTTGTTGGCATCCACAGTAGTGTCTGGGTTTGGTGATTGTATATGGGATGGATCCCCAGGTGGGGCAGACTCTGGATGGTCATTTCTTGAGTCTCTACTCTACACTTTGTCTCTGTAACTCTTCCATGGGTATTTTGTTCCCTCTTTTAAGAAGGACCGAAGTATTCACACTTTGGTCTTCCTTCTTGAGT
>NC_034600.1:24902617-24903475 GCF_900095145.1 Mus pahari
GGTGATTCTCAGCCATTTGGTATTCCTCAGTTGAGAATTCATTGATTCATTGTTTAGCTCTGTACCCCATTTTTTCTTGAGTTCTTTATATATATATTGGATATTAGCCCTCTATTGGATTTAGGATTGGTGAAGATCTTCTCCCAATCTGTTGGTTGCCATTTTGTCTTATTGACAGTATCCTTTGCCTTACAGAAGCTTTGCAATTTTATGAGGTCCCATTTGTTGATTCTTGATCTTACAGCACAAGACATTGGTGTTCTGTTCAGGAATTCCCCCCCCCCCGTGCCCATATGTGCAAGGCTCTACCTTATTGTCACTGTACCAGTACCACGCAGTTTTTATCACAATTGTTCTGTAGTACAGCTTGAGGTCAGGGATGGTGATTCTGCCAGAAGTTCTTTTATTGTTGAGAATGGTTTTCGCTATCCTGGGTATTTTGTTATTCTAGGTGAATTTGGAAATTGCTCTTTCTAAATCTATGAAGAATTGAGTTGGAATTTTGATGGGGATTGCATTGAATCTGTAGATTACTTTTGGCAAGATGGCCATTTTTATTAATCCTACCAATCCATGAGCACGGGAGATCTTTCCATTTTCTGAGATCTTCTTCAATTTCTTTCTTCAGAGAGTTGAAGTTCTTATACAGATCTTTCACTTGCTAAGTTAGAGTTACACCAAGGTATTTTATATTATTTTTGACTATTGTGAAGGGTGTTGTTTCCCTGATTTCTTTCTTAGCCTGTATATACTTTGTGTAGAGGAAGGACACTGATTTTTTTTTTTTTTAGTTAATTTTATATTCAGCTACTCTGCTGAAGTTGTTTATCAGGTTTAGCAGTTCTCTGATGGAATTTT
>NC_034600.1:24904207-24913649 GCF_900095145.1 Mus pahari
TTTTGGTAGGGAGACTATTAATGGATGCTTCTATTTCTTTTGGGGAAATGGGACTGTTTAGATCATTTATCTGATCCTGATTTAACTTGGGTACCTGGTATTTGTCTAGAAAATTGTCCATTTCATCCAGGATTTCTAGGTTTGTATAGGCTTTTGTAGTAGGATGTGATGATTTTTTTTTTTTTTGGATTTCCTTAGTTTCTGTTGCTATCTCTCCTTTTTCATTTCTGATTTTGTTAATTAGGATACTGTCTCTGTGCCCTCTCGTTGGACTAGCTAAGGGTTTATCTATTTTGCTGATTTTCTCCAAGAACCAGATCCTGGTTTGGTTGATTCTTTGTATAGTTCTTTTTGTTTCCGCTTGGTTGATTTCAGCCCTGAGTTTGATTACTTCTTGCTGTCTACTCCTTGTGGGTGAATTTGCTTCTTTTTGTTCTAGAGCTTTCAAGTGTGCCGTCAAGCTGCTAGTGTATGCTCTCTCCGGTTTCTTTTTGGAGACACTCAGAACTATGAGTTTTTCTCTTAGGACTGCTTTCATTGTGTCCNATAAGTTNGGGTATGTTGTGGTTTCATTTTCATTAAACTCTAAAAAGTCTTTCTTTCTTTATTTTTTCTTTGACCAAGGTATCATTGAGTAGAGTGTTGTTCAGCTTCCACATGTATGTGGGCTTTCTATTATTTATGTTGTGATTCAAGATCAACCTTAGGCCTTGGTAATCTGATAGGATCTATGGGATTATTTCAATCTTCTTGTATCTGTTGAGTCTTGATTTGTGACCAATTATATGGTCAAGTTTGGAGAAGGTACCATGAGGTGCTGAGAAGAAAGTATAACCTTTTGTTTTTGGATAAAACATTCTATAGATATCTGTTAAATCAATTTGTTTCATAACTTCTATTAAGTTCACTGTGTCTCTGTTCAGTTTCTGTTTGCAGGATCAGTCCATTGATGAGAATGGGGTATTGAAGTCTCCCACTATTACTGTGTGGAGTGCAATGTGTGCTTTGAGCTTTAGTAAAGTTCTCTTATGAATGTGGACACCCTTGCATTTGGGGTATAGATGTTCAGAATTGAGAGTTCATCTTGTTAAATTTCACCTTTTATGATTATGAAGTGTCTTTCTTTGTCTTTTTTGATAACTTTAGGTTGAAAGTTGATTTTATTCGATATTAGAATGGCTACTCCAGCTTGTTTCTTAGGGCCATTTGCTTGGAAAATTGTTTTCCAGCCTTTTACTCTGAGGTAGTGTCTGTCTTTGTCACTGAGGTGGGTTTCCTGTATGCAGCAAAATGTTGTGTCCTGTTGACATAACCAGTCTGTTAGTCTATATCTTTTTATTTGGGAATTGAGTCCATTGATATTAAGAGTTATTAAGGAAAAGTAATTGTTGCTCCCTGTTATTTTTGTTGTAAGAGTTGGAATTCTGTTTATGTGACTATCTTTTTTTAGGTTTGTTGAAAGATTACTTTCTTGCTTTTTCTAGGGCATAGTTTCCCTCCTTTGTGTTGAAGTTTTCCCTTTATTATCCTTTGAAGGGCTGGATTTGTGGAAAGATATTGTGTAAATTTCACTTTGTCATGGAATACCTTGGTATCTCCATCTATAGTAATTGAGAGTTTTGCTGGGTATAATAGCCTGGGCTGGTATTTGTGTTCTCTTAGGGTCTATATGTCATCTGTCCAGGATCTTATGGCTTTCATAGTCTCTGGTGAGAAGTCTGGTGTAATTCTAATAGGCCTGCCTTTATATGTTACTTGACCTTTTCCCTTGCTGCTTTTAATATTCTTTCTTTGTTCAATGCATTTGGTATTTTGATTATTATGTGACAGAAGGAATTTCTTTTCTAGTCCAAACTATTTGGAGTTCTGTTGGCTTCTTGTATGATCCTGGGCATGTCTTTCTTTAGGTTGGGGAAGTTTTCTTCTATAATTTTGTTGATTATATTTGCTGGCCCTTTAAGTTGGAAATCTTCATTCTCTTCTATACCTATTATCCTTAGGTTTGGTCTTCTCATTGTGTCCTGGATTTCCTGGATGTTTTGGGTTAGGAGATTTTTGCATTTTGCATTTTTTTGACTGTTGTGCCAATGTTTTCTATGGTATCTTCTGTACCTGAGATTCTCTCTTCTATCTCTTGTATTCTGTTGGTGATGCTTGCATCTATGACTCTTGATCCCTTTCCTAGGTGTTCTATCTCCAGGGTTGTCTCCCTTTGTGATTTCTTTATTGTTTCTACTTCCATTTTTAGATCCTGGATGATTTTGTTCAATTCCTTCACCTGTTTCATTGTGTTTTCCTTTAATTCTTTAAGGAATTTTTGTGTTTCATCTTTAAGGGTTTCTACCTGTTTTCCTGTGTTCTCCTGTATTTCATTAAGAGAGTTATTTATGTCCTTCTTAAAGTCCTCCATCATTGTTATGAGAAGTGACTTTAGATCCATATCTTGCTTTTCTGGTGTGATGGTATATCCAGGACTTTCTATGTTGGGAGAATTGGGTTTTGATGATGTCAAGTAACCTTGGTTTCTGTTGCTTCTGTTCTTATACTTGCCTCTTGACATCTGATTATCACAAGTGTTCCCTGCCCTCACTATATCTGATTGGAGCCTGTCCTTCCTGTAATCCCGGTTGAGTCAGAACTCCCCGAGTCCAGCTTTCTCTGTGATCCTGTGATTCTGTGATCCTGTGATCCTGAGATTCTGGGTTTGTCAGAGTTCTTGGCAGTCAAGCTTCCTCTGAGACCAAGTGTGACCTAGTGTGACCAAGATCCTGGGATCCTGGAATCCTAAAATCCTGGACTTGTTAGAGAACCTTGTGGGGTGGAGAGTCCTCTGGGGACCATGGCCAAGTTTGCTCCCAAGGTAGACCAATGCTGGCTGTAATGTTTCTTTTTTTTTAAGGATCATAACTGGAGTAGCAATGGAGAAAGTCTAGGGGTGCCAAGTGTTAAACTTCTATAGGCAAGTAAACTTCAACAATAAAGCTTAAGTCAGTGTGGTGATCTGGTGTCATTGCTTAAACTATGGAGGGCCAGGCTGATAAGAGGTGAGGGCAGGAAAAGATGAGGCTGTGCAGAGTTGAGCACTGAAACATGGGAATACTGAGGGTCCTGGGGACAAGGACTTCTGCAGTGGTGGGGTCTGTGGAGCTGCTGCACAGAGGAAGAAGGATGTGGGAGCAGGGCAGGGCTAGTGCATGTGGTCTCACCACTGTTGTGCAGGAAGAAGGGCTGAGGAATGAGGGATTAGCCTTCTCAGCCTCATGGGTCTGAGTCTTCTGAGCGTTCTCACTGAAGCACCCAGGCCCTGCCCAGGGCTCTGAGACCCGAATTCCCTCTACGTGTGATTCTGCCCATCAATTCCATCTTGCCCAGTGTCTTACCCAGAATGAGTGACTGTTACCTATTTCCATTATTCATCTGGGAGAGATGGCATCTATGCCCTCATCTCTCCTCCTACTCCAAGAGAGTTGGGAAGTGACCGAGCTGGCCTTTCTACTTGGAAAGTGCAATTGAGCATCTTAGGCCTGGGATTATCAAACAGAATAAGGGCACTCAGCAACTGAATCAGCCAGCTCTCTGAATTAAGAAGCAGGCAGACTTTGTGGTCACCTTGTTAAAAAAACAAACAAACAAACAAAAAACCCTTGATTTTTGGGCTCCTACAGATACACAGAATTCTTTTAAAGGTAATGGAACTCTCCATGCCTTCCACTAATTAGCAGATATGCATTGTGTCTATGCAACAGCCCTGCAGATGACATAATCCAGCTTGACACCTGCAGAGCTCTGGGGCTGTATGTTAGCTGTGGCAGTCCCGCCATGTCTGGGACCCATCAATACATTGCAAATCACTGACATTGGGACCGGGCAGGCATCTCATGGGATAAGGACTGGGAGGTCCTCTAGCTGTCAGTCAGGGATGTCACGGGCTACTGGCCCATAGTGGGTGGTGATGGTGTCACACTGACCTGCTATATAAAATTGCAGTAGGCATCCCTGTGAGGGTCTTTTGAGCTCTGCCCTCCCTGCCTCACCCCCTTCTCTTGCATAGGGTTTGTTGCTTCTGTCCCAGACCGGTTCTACACCAACTGAAGGAGATCTCATACATGTGGAGAAGCCTGAAGCTCTGCTCAACTCTGCTCTTTCTCTGTTGAACCCAAACACCTCCTATTGGTGCTATCACGTAGAAGAGAAAGTAATTAGCATAACCATCAACAGGGGACTGAAGCACAAAAACCACTTAGGTGCTTCACACTTCTGTGAAAACCCAATTAGCACTCTTTTACGGTTGTAATTTTTAATTACTGTTTAAGTTGAGAAAAATGTATTCACTAATTAGATAATTACTGGGTAGTGACCTTTTGATTTAAAAAATTGCTTTGAGTCTAAAACTGTCTCAAGAAGAATTGTTTAATTTAATAAATCACTGCTGCTTTGATGTCATAGAAAATCTAACACTTAGAAAGGTCTCAAATCTGTTAAATTTCCAGAGACCCAAACTCCCAACCACATGGAATTCCAGCTTCAGGAGATTCGGTGTCCTCCTCTGGCCTCTGAGGGAACCTGCACACATGTGCCTCATAGTTTTGTTTGGTTCTTTTCCTACCCACCCCCAACTTCCCTCCCTGCTTCTCCCCCCTCTCAAACACACACACACACACACACACACACACACACACACACACACACTAAATCTTCATAAAAGGAAAGGCTGTGAGGAGTTTGCTTATAATCCCAGCACTCAGGGGGCTGAAGTGGGAGGATTGGATGTACCAGGCCAGCCTTTGTTAAGAGGAAGTCTGTTTCAAAAATAAGATGTGGTGGGGCGGGGGGTGGTGGGGAGAAGAAAAGAAAAGGATAGAAGAAAAGGAAGGAAGGAGTTGGGGATATAAGTCTATCAGTTCAATGTTTAATTAGCATGCATGAGGCCCATGGTTTGATCCCCAACATTGCATAAACTAGCTATGGCAGCCAATCCCAGCAAATAGGTAAAGACAGAAGGGTCAGAAATTCAAGGTCATCCTTGGATTCATAGTGCGTTTGAGGGTAGCCTGGGCTACATAAGACAGGGTCTCCCAAAAGAACAAAAGAAAAGAAAAAGAAAGATTTTCTCCCCTGAGGTTATAATTAGTATATTATACTATAATTTGATACTATAACTAACAGCCTCCAGACACTCAGGCTTTTTCTTGTTCTTTGGTGTAGTTTCTTTATACCCTCGTGTAGTTTTTAGGATATGACAAATGATATAACTTTATAGGGAAACTCCTGGCTTGAGATTTCTTCATATTAAATATTTATATGTGTGAATATGCATGTGTGTGTGTCTGTGTGTGTAATGAAATTAAGAGTCTTTCCTCTTAAAAAAAAAAACCAATAACTACACGACTGATTACTGTGTGGTATTAGTTACATATAGAATGTTTAGTTGCGATATGGAAGATATTACTTCTATTTATTAATCTAGTTTCTACATTTGAGCTGAGCTTTGAATTAATTCTATTCAGGGTTAAGAGACTGTGTCTTGATGCTGCTGGTCAGCACGAGGAAGTATGGGAAGGGTCTGAGTTGTATCTTTTGGCTTGTTTCCATATTCTTTGATTTAAGATTATCCAGTTTTGACTTTCTTTATCTTGATGGTTTGATATGCCACCTGTATATACAACTGCATCCATAGCAAGGACTTCCAGGGGTGTGTCCTAGCACATAAATAAGCAAATTCCAGTGAGATCAAGCAAGTGTGTAGGATAGATACGGAAGAGAAGGATGTGACCACAGTCTGTGACCACTCACGGTGTCCCTGTGCTTCATGGCAAAGGGCCATTTAGCTTGACTTAGAGGTAGGTTATGGGTTTTTTGTTTTTTGTTTTTTTGACAATAGAAAACAATTAGAAATATAGTTAATACAGTTTTCTAGTTAAAAGAAACTTTGGTATAATATATGTACTATCTGATGCCACCAACTTGAGCTCCTTCCTGTCTGGAACTCTCTTCACTCTGACCTTAATGAGACTGAATGCTTATCGTATGTGTTCCTTCCCTGCTCTGCATGTCTAACCCACACTGCTGTGTTAGGTTTTGTCCCACACCCAGTACAGGAGGTGCTCTTGACCATTCATGTTCTCCTTCCCTTGTTTAACACCAATTTCTCTCAGCAGAATTATGCTCACTGGGAAGGGGGACCTTTCCTGTCTTGGTCACTACCAAGACATTGTTTAATGACAGAGCTCTGAAAATACAGTTTTTGTCATTCTCTTACACAAAAAGAAAGAATGAAAAGGTGCTCACTCATTGTAAATTAATACCAATGAATAATACGTTCAGATTTTTAGATCACTAGATTAGACTCTTTAATAAACCACATTTATTTTGTTATTTTATGTATATGAGTGTTTTGCCTGTATACATACATACATACATACATATTACGAATGTGTTTGGCGCCCTTGGAGGTTAGAAGATGCCATTGACTCCCCTGGGAAGGAAGTTACAGATGGTTGAGCTGCAGTGTGGGTGCTGGGAATTGAATCTGTGTCTTCAGCAAGAAAGACAGTGCTCTCAATCGCTGAGCCAGCTCTCCAGCCCCAACTCAGTCGCTTTTGCTGTAATGTCCACTGTTAAAAGAAATCCTTACTGTCTCTTAATTAACTTCATTTAAAAACCATCTCATTGCCGGGCGTGGTGGCACACGCCTTTAATCCCAGCACTTGGGAGGCAGAGGCATGTGGATTTCTGAGTTCGAGGCCAGCCTGGTCTACAAAGTGAGTCCCAGGACAGCCAGGGCTACACAGAGAAACCCTGTCTTGAAAAAAAAAAAAAAAGAAAAGAAAAGAAAAGAAAAAAAACCCATCTCATTAATCTTACCAGATTGCTCATATTCCTGATTTAAAAACCAACCCATGATTGGAGAAGAAAGGTAAAAAACCATTGAAAGAATAAAGAGGAAAATATAAATTATGAATTGTGTTATTTTTGAGAAGAACATTTAAACTCATGTGATAAAGATTTAAAAAGAAAAAAAGAAAAAGGCCCAGTGATGTGCTAAGATGGGTCATCCTGCCAAGCCAGGTCTCCAAGTTTATTTGTAAAAATAAACTCACAGGAAGTTCTCATTTGTGTTTGATCATAGTAGGAGAAGCTTGAGAATCAAATGAGGTAATAGCTTGCATTGATTGTACAACAGGACAGAAAGCACTGAGTCCACCCTAGATGTCTACGTTTGTTAGTGACTCACCCTTACTCTGAAACTCACTGCAAATTAAATGCATTCTATGTGTGCAGTGAGAGGCCTCCAAGCCTGAGTGCCTGAGCTCTATCCCCACATCATGGTAGTTGTCTCTTACCCTTCATGAGCATGCTGTGGCACACACATTTGCCTCACCAGCAATGGAATGAATCAGTACACATAAGCATTGTTTAAAAATCCAAAATCTCATCCAAACAAACCTCATTCCCATGATACCCTGTGGCTAGCTAGGAAAGTGTAGGGGACGGTGACATCACTCTGGCTGGCTAGGAGGTGCTCTTCTCTAAGTCCTTATCTTCTATAGCTGATCAGGTTCTCTCTCTCTCTCTCTCTCTCTCTCTCTCTCTCTCTCTCTCTCTCTCTCTCTCAGTGTGTGTGTCTGTCCGTCTGTCTTTCCATCTATGTAATTATAATAGTGCATTTCTTCTTCTTTAATTAAAAACTATATTATGTGCATGGCTGTTTGCCTGAGTGTATGTACATACATCATGTGTGTTCTGGTGCTCAAGGAGTCTAGAAGACACTATCAGATCCCCTGGCACTGGAGTTTCAGGTGTTTGTAAACTACCATGTAGGTGCTGGGAATCCAGCTCAAGTCCTCTTCGAGAGGAGCAAGCACTCTTAACTACCAAGGTGCCTCTCCTACCCCTGCTCAGCTCTTTAATACCTGAAAGTCATTTCTTCAGCAATCTGCCTTAGAAATAATCTCAGAGGTTTGGGAGATGGCCCAGTATAAAGAACTTGGAGTTTAAGTGTGAGAACTAAGTTTGGATTCTAGCATGCTACTATGGCCTTTCTGTAATCCCAGTGCTCAGAGGCAGAGACAAACAGATCTTTGGAGCAAAGTGGCAATCTAGACTAGCCAAATCTGTGGGTTCCGGACTCAGTGAGAGACCCCACCACAGTTAATAAAGTAGGGAGTGATTGAGGAAGACACCCAATGTCAACCTCTGGACATGCACATTCACATGTATACACACAAATGCACCCGAACACATACACATGTGTACATTCACAGCATGCACATGTACACATGCAAAAGTCATTTCTAATTGCATGTTTGTTTTCTGGCCAGAAAATAGAAATAGACAGTATTGTTATGAATCCATCCCAAGAGGACAAGGTTCGCTGCCTTAGCCAAGTGGCTCAAGGTCTCCAAGATGTCTCTACTCCGTCCTCACTAACTATGGCATTGTGCTGTCCAGCTGCAGAAACTCTCACCTTTTCCCTACTTTAGTCTGTGTTGTACTTTTTGACCCACCTGCTGTGCTGGTAAACCTGAAACCATTGCAGCAAAAACTGCTTATTTGATCTTCCCTGAAATATACTGTCCCTTTTTACCTCCTGTAGATAAAGCCAACAGGTCCTTTTCCTGCTAGCCAAGACCTGTACTGAGAACCAGGTGGAAGATACAGCTTTCAAATGTAGTTTGCACCGAGTCTCACATAGTCTGCAGGAAACTATGGGCCTCCCCCATGACTCCATAGCCGCACTTTTCTTCTGGTCAGCCCCCGTCAGAGTGATGTGGTGATAATGTCACCGAAGGGCCACAGACAGCCTGCTGGAGAGGGAACTGGAGTGTGGGCCTCTAAGGCTGCCAGAAACCCCACTCACATCCACCTTCCTGTTTTCTCCTTCACAGTCACAATCTTTGGGTACCGTGGTCATGCAGACACCACTTACTAGACTCAGATATGTTGTAGATCAAGAAGACCTGGTGACATTGGAGAGATGGTTTCAGGATTAATAGAAACTACAATGATTCCTTGAGTTCTTAAAATAGATATTTCAAATGCAACATCTGGGGTCTCTAAAATGATAATTGACCTTATTGCTGTGTGCTGAGATTTCTGTTTTAGAACTTCCCCAAATATCTTTTTTTTTTCTTTTACTGTGACTGTAATTACAGTTAAATATTATGATAGAGATTTGAATGGGCTTCAGGAACCACAGTTTAATTGTGGCTTTAATGCTAACAGCTGTTTAGCTTCTCTTATGCCATTTAACTAGGCCTTATCATCTTTGTGTTAGTTTGATAATTTTTGAAATTCTATGGTCCAGTGTTAAGAATTCAAAGCTCTATGCTCCCCAACCCAAAGGTGTCTGTACTGGCTAGTTTGTGTCAACTTGGCACAGGCTGGAGTTATCACAGAGAAAGGAGCTTCAGTTGGGGAAATGCCTCCAGGAGATCCAGCT
>NC_034600.1:24914219-24926128 GCF_900095145.1 Mus pahari
GTAATGTGTAAGAGTTACCCAGGTGGTACTGGTTTTGAAAGTGTGAAGGGTCATGTAGAGCAGCAGAGGCTCGGCACTGTGAAGGTACAGCCTCAGTTACAATGGATGGCCGAGGACTGAAGGGGTCATGCCATGTTTTGGAGATGCCAGTACCATGAGATGACTACCAAGAACAGCAGCAGCAGTAGAGTACAGACAGTTGGAGCCTAGAAGACAGCGTGTGTGCTACAAATGGCATGGCTGGAGAAGTGACCCAATCCCTTGGAGGAGCCCAGAAGATTGTGAGTTGGATCCCAGACATTGGACAGTTGGAGTTTGATTTTTGCTTTTGATTGTGACTGTGCCCTGATATATTTTCCCTCTTAAAGAAATAAGATATTTTATTGGACTCCACAGTTAAGAGACTTTGAATTTTTAAAAAAAAAAAACTTTGAATTTTAAAAGATATTGGATCTTTTAAAGGGATTGAACTTTTAATATGTAAAGACTGGAACTTTTGAAGTTGTTTAGATCTTGGAGATGAATAAGAAACTAAGGGTTGAGGCTTACTAGTGATGTGTTTGTGTGTCAAGTTGACAAGGGGTCAATTGTACTGGCTAGTTTTGTGTCAACTTGACACAAGCTGGAGTTATCACAGAGAAAGGAGCTTAAGTGGGGAAATGCCTCCACGAGATCCTGCTGTAAGGCATTTTCTCAATTAGTGATTAGGAATAAAAACCCTGTGTCTATCCATAGAACACCACTTCCTCTTTTCTGCAGAGCAGAGCTCTGTCTAGGCAAGATTACTCTTACGTGAAGCAGGAACTATGAAGGACTAGCTGACATTGTATTGGCAGAGCTAAGCTGTTGACTATCCTGGACAATATTTTTTTGTGGGGGTGGGGTGGGGTCTGTAGATGAATTAGGGTAATTCTTTCCCAATGGCTGCCTTGCCACAACTGGAGCAACTCCTTATGGAGGTTATGGTGCTCAATATCTTCTTTGAACTGTCAGGAACTGACACGCCTCTTAGTCAAAATTCTGATAATAATGAAATGATTATAAATGTCACATTCTGTGGAGTTCTGATGTTTTTGAAGACTCTCTATAAAGTATATCTGAACTGTTAAACCTTGACTACTCTTAGCTATTTCTATTTGAATACTATTCAAAACACTTTATTATAATTAAATCTGAATCTAATATAATCATAAGTCTACTATCTGGCTCTTAACTTGTCATCCTTAATCATCCTAAACAGTTTGTAGTAACAGCTATAGACGGCCTTATATTCTTAAATGAGTTGCATAGGCACAACTGCTAATGCCTAGCTAAGAGTAACAATATTAATTTCAAATTTTGTATCAATATATAAAGATTTATACCGATGAAAAATTTAAATCTGTATCAATACATAAATTCTGTACCAATGTAAGAAATTATAACTTCATTTTGCATCTATTATAATGATTTCTATTAGTGTAAGATTATAGATATTCAGTGCTTTATTCAAGAATAAATTTAGTAATCCATCCCATCTGTTTCCTCCCTGTTCAAGCTTATGATCATTTCCAAATTATCCCTTAATGACAACCTACCTATAATTTATAAAATAACCATAACCAGACACCCAAACCCACGGGATCAGGATGATGACTCTCACAACTTCTCACTGCTGAACAGAGGTGATGAAAAACATTTTAAAGAACTGTAGACTTAAGAAAGCTAGCTTTATCATCTGTTATTCAATCTCTGTGTGCTTAGAAGGCTTAGGGCTTGACTGAAGTTCTGACTGGCTCTGTCTGAAAAGCCAGATGAGCTGAGTCCATCAGGAATCAGCACCTGTTCCTGACACTGTTTTGGGAGGCAGGCAGCTGGAACAGCAGGTCACTTCAACATCCCTGTAGATGAGTTTTTGTCAGAGCTATACATTCTGTAATATATGAATCTTACAACCAAATTTTTAGAACCATTAAGATATTTGTAAGGATTGTGCAAGTTGCACAGATCAGTTAAGGATGAAATTTTGCTCCTCGTTTGAGTAGGGAAAAGGCAACTATCCTTTTATGAGTTAATTTGATCAATAACCAATTGTAATAAATCTTCAATCATGCCATGTGAAGGATGGCATGATGAAGGATTCCACAACCAATAAGATTTATTGTCTAATTTTAGCTGTTTTTAGCTAGAGACATTTTTATGTCTCAGCCTTTTACAGGACCATTCCCATGTGTAGGACTCAGCAAATCAAGTTACCTGTCCTGTTTGATTTCTTTTCAAAATTTTTTTTCTTTTCTGTAGCCAAGATCTTCATGGGACCTTCCCCTGATCCATGAACTCTGAAAGGAGTTCAAAGTCTTTTCTTTTTTCTTATTAATACAAATACAGAGCCCCTCTTCCACAATAGTAGATCCTTGGTCTAGTAGCCTGAAATCATCAAAGGTATAGATTGATTGAAATTGGCAGTCTCCTTCAGTCCTGACCTTTCTCCCAGAAGACTATATCTTAACTACCAAACTTATAACCACATGCATTTTGATAATTAAAACAATTCAAAGAAATCTAAACAAAAATTATTATCCATTGAGACAGTGCTCCTCCACTATCTCCTGCCTTGTTCTTACAGGATTAATTTTTAATAGTAAGATCAAAGCCTAAATTTATTACTATATCTATGTATCCTTAAATTCTCCCTTCTATGGAGATGGTATCTCTGTGGGTATGTATGTCCCTTTTCCCCTTATAATACTTGAATTAGTATCCTTTCCTATGTATTTAACTTTAATTAAATCTCCTTCTATATGTCTGTGTCTTAGTCAGGGTTTCTATTCCTGGACAAAACATCATGACCAAGAAGCAAGTTGGGGAGGAAAGGGTTTATTCAGCTTACACCTCCAAACCGCTGTTCATCACTAAAGGAAGTCAGGACTGGAACTCAAGCAGGTCAGGAAGCAGGAGCTGATGCAGAGGCCATGGAGGGATGTTACTTACTGGCTTGCTTCCCCTGGCTTGCTTAGCTTGCTTTCTTATAGAACCCAGGACCACCAGCCCAGGGACGGCACCACCCACAAGGGGCCCTCCACCCCCCCTTGATCACTAATTGAGAAAATGCCTTACAGCTGGATCTCATGGAGGCATTTCCCCAACTGAAGTTCCTTTCTCTGTGATAACTCCAGCCTGTGTCAAGTTGGCACATAAAACCAGCCAGTACAGTCTGTATGAGCCTATTTTAGACTAGTAATTTGTCATACCAGGCTAAGCAATCCCAGACATTCTGTGTAGGCCGTGTTCGAAAGATCCCAAGTGCTGCCCTGGCATAGACTTGTTCACATTTCTTTTAATGAATTTTTCTCATTCATTCTATTCTCTTTATCTTCCTGTCTTTGTTTCCTATGTTTAGATCAAAGGTTTGAATTTCTTTATTCCGTGTATACATAAAAACACTTAAACAATTACCGTTATACTCCCTTCTATTCTTAAAATAATTAATCAAATTTCATTCATCTCTATCCTTTGTTCATCTGATCAGTGGGGCAACCAGCCTCTACTGTCTGCCTCTCTCTGCCTTCTGAGTAGCCTTTCTGTTTGCAAAGCAGGGGTTCCCAGCACCTCTGAGTTCAAACTCTCTGGGGCTGTTAGAAGCCTTTGAGAAAGGCCTGGGATAAATCCCGGACACCCAGCTTTGTCTGGGTCGACTTGGGGGACTTAACTGTGCCCCAGCTTAGAACCTTAGAATTATGTGCGCCTTTTGTTCTAGTTCTAAACCTGTGCAGTTTGGGGAGAAACCACGTGTGCTGCTAGGCTCTGCTCAGCTGAGAAACCAATTCTCCCGTCTCCTAATCACAGGTCACAGCTTGTACCTTCCGTTTCATAATCTCTAATTAATTTTTAAACGTGAGTGCAAGCCTGACACATTGAACGACATCTGAAGTAGTATGTCAGTCAGCTCTAAACTCCCCGGTGGGTGCACTCGGCCCTCCCTACCCATCCAAATTCTTTGGATTCAGAATGAAAGACACATGGAGCCTTATTTTTATATTCCCTAAGCAGCCCAACAGCTGGGCCACTCCCTAACTCCTGCATTGCTAACGCCTCCCCTCCGATATTCCTGAATTATTACTTACTGAAAGTTATGTTTCACCTCTGCTACCCCAGACCCCGCTGGAGGAGTGACGCCTGGACCTGCTCTCCCCTGATTCTCACATGGCTGTTCTCTGTCTTCTGCAGCTCCCATGCTTGCATCCTATTCCTTTCCTGGCATGGTGGTTCTCCCCGCCCTCGAGTTCCTTGCCCAGGAACCTCCAAGCCCTGCCTATGTCTCCCTGCACAGCCATTGGCCACCAGCAACTTTATTTATCAGTAGAACCAGCTGGAGGCAGGGACTGTCAGTGTCTCACATGCAGACAAGTGAATTCTCTTGTAATTTGGGAACCCAATTAACATAATATAAGCAATAAACCATATCCACAGCTTTTCCCCTTAGGGTCTAGATCCCAGGGACTCACTGCTGTCATACCTTCCCTATGCATTACCCTTTCATTCTGAAGTCAGGACCATTTCATTCTTTAGGAGATGATGATGATGATGATGATGATGATGATGATGATAATAATGATGGTGGTGGTGGTGGTGTGTGTGTGAGAGAGAGGGGGGGCACACCAGTCTATACTGTCTCTGAACTTGATACCCTCCTCTCCCAGCCTCTTGAGATTGCATGTGTACATTCCCACACAGTTAGGGCATAGCTACTTTTATAATTTTATAGCCATAAGAGTTAAAGGGCAAGTCGGGCGTGGTGGCGCATGCCTTTAATCCCAGCACTTGGGAGGCAATAGCAAGTGGATTTCTGAGTTCGAGGCCAGCCTGGTCTACAGAGTGAGTTCCAGGACAGCCAGGACTACACAGAGAAACCCTGTCTTGAAAAACCAAAAAACAAAACAAAACAAAACAAAAAAACCAAACAAACAAACAAACAAAAAACAGAGTTAAAGGGCAGCCGTTTCTCCTTAGTCTTCATTGACTTAGTGCCCCTCTGTTTCAGCCATGCTTGACCATCAACTCAGAAAAGCAGTAAGAACGGTACAGGAAGCATAAGTGCTAAGTGCAGAGTATTGGCTTTGATCTCTCTGACGTGACTCTCCAAGGAAGGTCCCAGGAGCAGCAACAGGAATACCTCCTGGAACTTGTGAGACACTCTAACCCTCAGTTTCTTCCCAGAACCAGAGGCCCTTGAAGTGGCACCCTATACTTCCAAAGCCTTCTAGGTAATTCTCCATGCTACTGTTTGAACATTTTTTCTAGAAAAATTTAGGTTTTTAGATAGTTGGGTTTTATTTTTCTTTTTAATGTGAAGACATTATTTTTGAAATAATCATTGAACTGATGTAGTTAGGAGGGATTTCCCCCCCCCACTCTTTATCTCCCCGTGTCTCTCTATAGTCTCTCCCTCCTACCCAGTCTCTCTCTCGCTGTCTCTCTCTTTCCTGTAGTCCAGGCTGGCCTCAAACTCATTATGTAGTCTGGGATGCCTTTAAACATATGATCTTCCTGCCTCCATTTCTCAAGAACTCAGATTATAGGCTTGTGCCCTCAAGCCTAGCTAGACATTACACATTTTTAAAATACGTATTTTATGTGTATATGCGTATCCTAGTTAGGATTCTTATTGCTGTGATAAAGCACAATGACCAAAAGCAAAGTGACTTATTTTTCCACATCACTGTTCATCATCGAAGGAAGTCAGGACAGGAACTCAAACAGGGCAGGAACTTGGGGTAGGAGCTGATGCAGAGGCCGTGGAGGGGTGTTGCTTACTGGCTTGCTTCTCATGGCTTGCTCAATCTGCTTTCTTATAAACCCCAGGACCCCCATCCCAGGAACCGCACCACCCACAATGCACTGCCTCCCCCCTTCCCCCATCAATCACTGAGAAAAGCCTTACAGTTGGATCTTATGGAGGCATTTTCAAAATTGAGGTTCCCTCCTTTCAGATGACTCTAGCTTATATAAGTTGACATAAAGGAGCCAGTACAGTGTATGTCTTTGTATTTGGGTTTCTGGACATGAGTACAGTGTCTGCAGTGCAGGTAGAAGATGGAGACTCCCCTAGAGTTAGGATTATAAGCGGTTGTGAGCTGACCAGTGTGCAGAGAACCGAGTGTGGGTCCTGCAGAAGAGCATCATGTGCTCTTAAGCACTGAGTCATCTCTCCAGCCCTGGATGTTATATATATTTTTTTTTTTTAGTTTTTAAAAGTCTTTATTGAAGAAAAAGATTATCATTAGTGGGATGTTATAATTTTTAAAAGAAATATTTTCCAGCCTTCCTATCCTTTTGCCTGCCAGAAGTTTTCACATTGTTTTCTATGTTTCAGAATCTTCTTTCTACACTGTATCATCATGGAGATATGAGTGCCTGTTAGTTCGGGGATGTACTGTGATGTATAGACATGAGCTAAAATGGAGAGATGGTCACTGATAAAACCCTTATTTCTTTTCTTCTTCTGAGCTGGTTTATTTTCTGTTAAAACCTCCCAGATGCTGTTCTGTTACTTCAGGATAGGAAATCTATATTATCTTTTAAAAATCCCTTTTAAACAAGTGGGGTTTTCCCAAAAGTTACTCTAGCCAGAGGGAACTCTTCATTAAACGGAGCACTTTCTGGAAGGAGAATGTATGAGCTTGTGTCAGGAATTAAATGATGGAGACGGGAAATGTTACCTGGTCTGAGGTGCAGAAACTGCAGAAGCCTTGACCGAGTGGCCAGCGTTGACAGAGAGCCAATCGCTGGTGCTGCTGACCCAGGCCTTGGCAGGAACCTCTCTGCTACCTTTAGACTTCAGAGCATCTCTAACTGGTTGGATGTTTGTCAAGAGCTTGATCCGAGGGGGTTTCTTTTCTTTTCTTTTTATTTCTTTTCTCTTGATTTAATATAAAGCACTCGCAAGTTCTTTCAAGAACAACACACAGCTTTGTTTAGCTCCCTCAAGCCCTTTCACCTCTGTCAAGTTGCACCAGGAAATTTAAGGTCTAGCCAGAGGCCCCCAAAGAGTTAAAAAAAAAAAAATAACCCTCAACCATCCTGCAGAGTAGAAGAAATTGATGTCAAAAACAGATGTGCCGCTGTGGGCCTTGCTGAATTCATAAGTCAGGATAAAGCCAGTATGTATGCATGCATCCAAAAAAAAAAAAAAAAAATCTTGGCCAGCTTTAGAGAGAAATGGAAGGTCTCCTCTGCAATTCCTCTTGAGGCCTTGCTGGCCAGGAGCCCTAGTGAAGGGCTCCCCGGAGACAGGTGGCCCTGACTCTGTAACCATGAAGTCAGAATGCCCTCTAATCCCTTGTTTTCCTTGTTGGTGTTCTGCAGGGCCGGGCTCCCTGCACAGAGCCTGCCCGTTTTCATTGGCTTTGGGGATTGTTATTGGAGTGGCTGACAGCTGTCTGCCAGGCTGTCTGAAACGGCCTTCCTGTGCTCTCTGCACTGCCCCACTTCACAGCGCTATTGTTCCTGTTCAGCCTTTTCTTAAAATCTTTCCCAGCTGTATCCTGATATGGTAAACCACTTAAATTAGCTCCAGATTGTTCTGTTTATTTTATGTTAGATAAGTGATAGACTATAGTCCCAGCAGCAGGCCAAATGGAGGGTGGAAATGGGGGCAGGGTGTTGGAGGGGGGTCAGAAGTCGCTAGATCTTTTATGGCACAGGGAGAGTTCCAGACAAAACTCTGAAATGGCGCATGTGTGACAGAACCACCAGTCCTGCCATTCATATGTGACCCAGAGTGGTTGGGCAAGCATAAACTTTGGATCAGAACAGCAGAAAAGAGAAATTAGAACCCTAACACAAAACCTTACTAGACAGAAGCAAAAAATATCTATCAAGGGGAAAACACATCGGATCTGTCAGGTTGGTTTCTATGCTAGCTACCACACTTGACTTTCCTGTCAGCAGAGACCCCTCTCACTTGCAGTGAAAGGCTTTGTGGGTTTCAAACCTGTCCCCAGTCCTTTAATCTCCCTGTATGCCCAGCATTTGAAAACATTTGCTTCCCGTGCCTGAATTTAAAGCTAGAAACCCACAACAGTTGAGTGGCCATCATAACTGCTTTCCATACAGCTGCAAGTGAAAATTCACAATAGACTTGGCCTCTTCTGCTCCTCCTGGCCATCTGGGCAACCACTTAACTGTGGCCTCTCCCCCTGTGGGGCCAACTTCTAGCAGGGCCTCTCCACAAAGACCTTCCAAATGCTTAACAAAAAAGTGGTTTTTAACTATAACTAGATTCTCTCCTAGGACGAAGACTTCATATCTGTGGGGGTAAACCCAGATATAATATAAGAAATGAACGTCCAAAGCTTGACTCAGCTGAAGCAACGACAGCAGCCACTAAGTGCTTGTCTCTGGTAACTCAAGACTCCCTGGCGAAGATAGCGATGACTCACGTCAGAGCTGGGCCACTCCTCCCCATGCTGAGCCAAAGTCCTTGAAACCTTTTCTACCATGTGCAAAGATGGGGAGGAGAACAGGGTCAGGAATAATAATAAAAAAAATGCCTCTCACTTTCCTTTTAGGAAAATAATCTCACTGTATAATTTTTTAAAATGACAAAACCAACTGGAGAAAAATAATTACTCTGTCAAGGTCTCTTGGCCCCAGTTGATATGCCTGTGGTCTCCATGAAGCAGCACGGAGCTGCCTGGCCTGCATGTTACCCCAGCTCTCAGCGCTCCTCCTCTTTCTGTATAGCCTTGTTAGCTTTTGACTGTGTACAACCATGCATTTGCCCCTGAGCCGGGCTTCTGCTAGTTGTGTTCCTGGAAAAGAGACTGAACCTGTCTTCTCTTGCCACAACACTAACAGCGTAGGAGGCCTTTAACCAGGGCCTATCAAACCATTTTTTCCTCTTTAATTCTTACCTTACACCGTGCACCTCATTACACTTTTGTTTTCATTCATTCCCAGACTTTAAAACTGAGGCAAACAGCGCAGGTGCCCTTGACCTGTTCTTATTCAAACCATGGTATAGCTCTCCCCAGCTAGCTAAGATGGAGTAAAGCAGTCAAGGCTTCCTCACCGGGGCAGCTGAAAATGAGACTTCATAGGGCAAATGGTGAATGAGTGGACTCTGGGTTTTATTAATTCCTGTGATGGGGTAAGCTCCGTGTGTTTGTTTTCTCGCCTCTGTCTTTCGGGTCTGACACATGAAACATGAAGCAGGCATTGATAGTATTCTTTTGTAGGGACCCCTACTTCTAATAGTGAGTGAAGAAATCAATAATGATCTGGAAAACACGAGGAACTCACATTTCTCTTCCCTGTCTTCTCTGCTCTGTGTTCTATGCCCTGTGCTCTGTTTGCTCTGTGCTATGTGTTCTGTGCTATGTGTTCTGTTTGTTCTGTGTTCTGTGTTCTGTGCTGTGTGCTCTGTACTCTGTATGCTTTGTGTTCTGTGTTGTGTGCTCTGTTTGATCTGTGCTATGTGCTGTGTGTTTTGTGTTCTATGCTCTGTGCTGTGCTGTGTGCTCTGTGTTCTGTACTCTATTTGTTCTGTGCTGTGTGCTGTATGCTCTGTGTTCTGTTTGCTCTGTGCTGTGTTCTGTTTGCTCTATGCTCTGTGTTCTGTGCTGTGTGTTCTGTTTGCTCTATGCTCTGTGCTATGTGCTCTGTGTTCTGCTTGCTCTGTGTTGTGTGCTGTGTTCTGTTTGCTCTATGCTGTATGCTCTGTGCTATGTGCTCTGTGTTCTGTTTGCTCTGTGTTGTGTGCTCTGTTTGCTCTGTGTTCTGTGTTCTGTTCGCTCTGTGCTGTGTTCTGTGCTCTGTGTTCTGTATTCTATGTTCTGTGCTCTGTGCCATCTGCTCTGATCTCTTCTCTGTCCTGAGAACCTGAGGAATAGGCTTGAACCCTGTCTCTAACTGGCTGAGTGCCTGCACAAACAACAAACTCATTCCTTTAGAGGGTTCTAAGAAAACACACTATTCAAAGTGTTCAGGATATAATTCAGAAATACTTATGTCACAAAGAACTTTTCTCAGAGCAAAAAATGGCCATCTTTGAGATGGTTTAAATACTGGAATTCAAAGATAAGCAATTTTATTTTAATTTTTTGTTTTAATTTTTTATTTTAATTTCACACATGCATGCATTATGTACTAATCACATTCATCTCCTACCTCTCTATCCACTCGTGTCTACATCTGCCTCTATCCTTCCTCACAATACTCTCTCACACATTCACACCTGTCTGTTTTGTTTTGTGACCTACCAAGATTAACCAGAGCCATGTGTGTGAGGATGAACTTAAAGCTGTCTGGTGGAGCCTGGGTGTTCAGCGGAGAGTAGACAACTAAAGACAGTGGCTCCCCCTTCTCACAGAATCCATTAATAGCCAATAGTTCAGAGGGAAAGGGTGGAGCCCTGTGAGCCCCTCCTCTTCCTTCACTGAGTATAGATAGGGGTAGTCTTGTGTGGGCCCAGGCACAGTAGATACAGTTGGTGTGAGTTAATGGTTACAGTAGTTGTACCTAGTCTAGGGCATGGCATTCACATCCCTCTCCATCTTCTGGCTCTTACATACTTCCTGCCTCCTCTTCCACACTGTTCCCAGAGCCTTAGAGGCGGTGGTAGAAGTGACTTATGTAGAGTTGGGTCCGTATCCCACACTTATTCTCTGCATCTTGGGCAGCGCTGAGTCTCTGCAGTCACCACTGGTGGGTGTAGGGAGAGGCCTCTTCGAATCAGGCTGAAGGTATTTCTGTGAGACAGTTTATGGGAAGCCCTTCTCCATGAGGTATCAGCGACACAGTTGAATGAAAGTTGTTACAGTCTCAGAGATATGGAGCTACAACCTAACAAACAAGCAAATTAAATCAACAGATGGAGCCTAACTGGAAACTGCACTATTGAAATCTAGAATATATTTTCGTGGCCCAAGGGAGGATGACAGTGGAAAACAATCAGTGAAGGTCGGGATGAGTCCACAGGACTACGCAGCTTTAAATGAGGTTAAAAAGGACTGCAGGGCATTGGCTTTCCAAGAGTAAAGACAGATTGATGCAGAAAAAGTTATGAAGCAGAAATGTTTGAAAATACTGTGATTTTAGTGAAAGGTCCATGAATAGATTAAAGAAAGTCGGAGAGACACCTACTCAACAAACTATAAGAAAACAATGCTCAAATCATAAACTGCTGAAAACTAATGAGGGGAAATGTCTTAAAGATAGCAATTATATATATATATATATATATATATATATATTTATATATAATATATATATATATATAAGCTTTCCATCGTGTAGCTGATCATTTGGAGCTGCACAGCATTGTGAAAGCCTGGATTTGGTCCCCAGCACCACTCCAGCAGCTGTGGTGGAGCATGCCCGCAGTGCCAGGACTTAGGTGGAGGAGGAGGGTCAGGAGGTCAAGGTCATCCTCCACTATATGCTTTGGGGTCAAACTAAAATACATGAAACCTTGTTTCAAAAGATTTTTTTTTTTAAATTTAAAATTAACACTTTGTGCTTATAGCATTTTCATTCAGTGCTTAGAGTTGAGGCCAGGGCCTCAGATATACCAAGTAAATGCCCTACCACTGAGATATATGCTAAGTCCAACTTCACTGATAATAGATAAAAAACTAAAACTAACTAGGAGATTCCCACAGTGTATAAGGAATGCTTACCACACATACCAGTGTGGAGGGATTCCTAACACATTACGCAGAGGAAAAAAACTCTTAGCCACTGAGCCATCTCTCTAGTCCCTGTTTATTGTTTTTTTTTTTTTTTTTTTTTTTATATTGTTTCTTTGTGTAACAGCCAAAGCGGTCCTGGAAATCTCTCTGTAGATCAGGCTGTCCTCGAACTCACAGAGATCCACCTGCCTCAGCCTCCTGAGCACTGGGATCAAAGGTGTGTGCCATCACACCTGT
>NC_034600.1:24926693-24938448 GCF_900095145.1 Mus pahari
TCCTTGGGTACTTTCTCTAGCTCCTCCATTGGGGACCCTGTGTTCCATCCAATAGCTGGCTGTGAGCATCCACTTCGGTGTTTGCCAGGTTCTGGCATAGCCAGAACAAGAGGCCGCTATATCAGTGTCCCTTCAGCAGAATCTTGCTGGCATGTGCATTCGTATCTAGGTTTGGTGGCTGATGATGGGATGGATTCCCGGATGGGGTAGTCTCTGGATAGTCCATCCTTTCATCTTAGCTCTAAATTTTGTGTGTGCTTTATTTATAAGAAGCCAAGTCAATGTGACAGACTAGTGAAGGCATGAAGAACTGGCCGTGTCCCGAAACCTAGGATGGATGCTCCATCGCAGTGGTGCCCAGCAGCCAACCGGAACTGCACTCTTTCCTTTTGAAGTCATATCACCTACCCTGCTTCCTCTTAGTCCTGTTATGGGTCTTACTAGTTCTTATAGGCAAGCATAGTTTCCCACAAATTTAGCTTTAAGAGACCTTTGAGCTATCCTGATGCACAAATTATTTTATGTTTTTCTGTAAGATTTTCATGGGGTCTGTTTTACTTTTAAGTCTTTAGTCTGTCTTTCCTTTTTATTTTGTTTATGGGCTGGATAGTTTTATGTCAACTTGACACAAGCTAAGGTCATTTGGGAAGAGGGAACCTCAATTGAGAAAGCACCTCTATCAGACTGACCTTTAGGGGCATTTTCTTGATTAATGATTGATGTAGGAAGCCCAGCCCACTGGAAACAGTGCCCATCTTGGGTACCCGGTCCTGTGCTGTATAAGAAGCAGGCTGAGTAGGATGTAGGGGAGCAAGCCAGCAAGCAGCAGCAAGCCAGCAAGCAGTTCTCCTTCATGGTTCTGTTTCTTTTCCTGCTCTAGGTTTCTGTCTTCAATTCCTGTCTTGATTTCCCTCAGTGACTGATGTATAAGCCAAATAACCTTTTCTCCCATGTTGCTTTTCATTAGTGTTGTTAAAGATTTGTTTCTAGTTGATGTGTATAAGTGTTTGTCTGTATGTATGTGTGTATGTGTAGCACACACACACTGCACCAGGCTAGAAGGGGCATTGGAGCCCCAGGAACTCTAGGCCCAGACAGTTGTGAGCCCGCATGTTGATGAGACAACCAGGCCCTCTGGGAGAGCAGGGAGTGGCCTCCTGACCACAGAGCCATCCATCTCTCCAGCCCTTCACTCTGTGTATCCCAGCAACTGAAACCAAACTAGGACATCATACAATTGCTAATTGAGGTATAATTCACATACCACAACATTTAAAAAGCATGCAGGTTTTTTGTTTTTTTACTAGTTTGTAGTAGTTTCACGAAGTTGTGCATTCACTGTCATCATCCACTCCCAGGACATGTTTGTCAGTTCTGACAGAAATCCTGTACCCATTATCAGTTGCTCCCATTCCTGTCCCTCCCAATCCTGCAGCCACTGTCTACGTTTTCTGTATAGATTTTCCTGCTTCGGATATGTCATATAAATAAAACCGTGTGGTATTTGGTCATTTATGTCTCACTTTCGCTTAGTTTAATGTTTTACCGTGTTGTAGCATGAATCTGTACTTTATTGTATTCTGTGATGACATAAAAGTAACTAGTTTATCTGGAACCTTTCTGAGGGGCCACCTACGTGTTTTCCCAGGGAGCCATAGTGATGTGCGCGGAGTACTCCGTCTCCAGCAGCAGCATGATTGGTTGTCATGGCTCCACGTTGACACTGTCAGGTTTTCAGTACAGCTGTACTTTGCAGTACAAACGTGGCATTCCTATGGTTTCGGTTTGTGCCTACCTGGTGACCAATGATGCTGGGCATTTTGTATGTGCTCGTTGTCCATTTATAGACCTTCTTTGGAGCGATGTCTCTTTGTACCTTTTGCATGTTTTAATTGACTTCTTTGTTGTTAAGTTGTAACATAACTGGCTTTTGGTTTTTAGTATATTTTATGAGGTCAGAATTGGTCAAGGTTTGTTTTGGTTTTGTTCCGGTGTTCGGTTTTTTTTACTCAACTTAGTCTAGCATTCTTTGTTGCAAAAACTGTTTCCCTCTGTCAAGCTTAACACCTTTGTTAAAATCCAAATGCTCATACACCACAGCATAACCACAGATTTCCTTGTTCAGATTTAGAAATGTAATACATAACTTCTCCACATCAGTGAAGCCAAGAGGGCCTGGGTTCCTGTTCTGCTGTGTGTGTGTGTGTGTGTGTGTGTAGGGGGGAACACCTCATATGATGGTTTGCATGTCTCTTCCCAGATTGAATTACCACAGTGTATTTGAGAGACAAGGATTTAGAAGTGATGCGGTTAGGGATAGATTAAGGTCGTTACTGCAGAAGTAGCTTTGTTGTCAAATCTCTCCCATCCGTCTCTTCAGTCCTCCTCTTTTCTGCCAGCTCTGAGAGAGTCCTTCACTGGACCCATGGGCCTGGATTTTGAAGCCCCCAGAACTCTAAGCTGATGCCTTTATAAGTCATTGGGCCAGTGATAATCTATGTTAACAACAACAACAGTCAGTGCAGGCCATCTCAGTGGATTTATGGCTCCTTTCCTGGTGGGAGGTGGAGGTGCCCACTCCACAGCCCCCTCTCAGTGGCAACATTCCTGTTCCCAGCAGGCCATTCGCCCATCAAGGCCATCCTGGGTCCTCCAAGTTGCAGAGACTTTGTACATCTGCACATCATTTGTGTCCTTCTCAACAACAGATAGAACATTCAGAGCGGATCTGAGCTCCCCCCATGCTCTGGTGTGACCTGCTACCTGAAAATGCAGAGCCCTACTGTTGCCTCCTCTGCCCCCAGTTTCCTCTCGGGCATGAGATAGCCCTTATGGACATCATTCTACATTGGGGTGGAATTTCCAGGGCTTGGCGACCCAAGGATCTTCTTAGGGATGCAGCTGCACTCCCTTGCTTCTCTGCTGTCCTCTTTCCGTCTCTAAGTAGCTCTGAGGGACTGCCCCAGTCAGAGGTTAGTTTCAGTTTTTGGCCCCAGAGGATAAGCATTGACTGCCCTGATTGCTTCCTGGGTTAGGGTGACAAGAATGACAAGGAGTGAGAAGAACCTTGCTATCTGGAAGCATCATTGCAGAATAGATAAAAGCCACCGAGGGCATTCTGTTTGGTTTATGGGTAGCTCTTTTTCGATATTCAAGTCTAGCATCACTTTACTCCAGCATGGATTTCATATGCATGTGGAGACGATTCTGGAAGAGACGTCTGTGAAGATTTACCTTATATTGATACAGACTGAAACAATGATGTGAATATGGAATATAAAATGTTTTTCCTTATGTCTAAACTATCCTTAATTGTGCCCTGAGCCTCTCACTATCTAATAATGGAGGATATTCATTCTAGCAGTTTATTCTAATATGTTTCATATAGTAGCTCCATACTATACAAGAAAGGTGATCGCTTGGTGTTAGAAAAGCAGACATAGTGCAGAGTTTACCTTTAACACTCAGGTCTTTCTTCAGTGAGACAGTCTCCTGCTTTCTGGTGCAGAGTTTAGCCTGCTCGGAGACTGGACGCCACCCGTGTCAGTAGGATTGAGCGTGAGACATTTCAGGCCCTGTGCTCACCTCTGACAGGCTGGACCCTGTGAGCCTGTTGTGGCTTCTGTGAGCCTGTTGTGGCTACTCAGCGACATTTGTTTTGCTTTAGCTGATTGTTTGGTCTTGCCTTCGTCCTGGTTCATGGCCGTTCACGTGCCTCTGCTTCCTGCCTTGTTAACCCACTCAGCCTTTGTTGGGCACAGAGTCCAGCCCGATTCTCACCTCCTTTTCTCCAGCCATCCTCACTACAGTGGCTCCTGGGCTTGCTTGGGATTTCCTGCGTCACCAAATCTCCCTGTCACTCCCACTTCGCTGGCCCAAGGGCTGCCTCTGGCCATATGAAAGTCTAGTATTCTGGGGACTCAGAGATTTTTCTTTTCCTTTGGTCTTGGAGCAAGGGTGATCTGTACATCTAAAGGTAATCTGGCACTCAGTATGTCAAATTTTTAATCAGACTGCTTCATGTTTGGGCTTATGGAGTTATTTTGTCTACCATTGAGTATTTCCTCTTCTGTTCTTCAGACAGAAGTGCTGGCCAGTTCTTATGATGTTTGTCTGCCGGTCCTGATGCTGAACACTAACTACCAGTGGGGTCCTTTAGCATCTGGCAAAGCTTCAGAGAAGTGCTCCGGGGAAATGGAACTGCCCGGGAAGTGGAACCGCCGGGCCACTCAGTTCAGGTCTCACTGACCTTTCTAAGTAACTCTAAAGAGAGTCAGTAAGATGCTGATATTAAGAGTTTGAGTTAACAGCAACTCTGCAGGTTTTGACACATGTAACTTATATTGCATATTTGGAAATACAAAAGCAAAATAGCCAATGCTTGCCTAAATGGAATATTCTAGCTTTCTCTGATTTAGCAATCTCCGAGACTCACTGGCTCTCCATTTTCCCTACCACATATGTAGGTAATGCGTCTATTAGTTTGAACCACGCGTCTCTTTCCCTGTTTGTTAATAGGATTTTCAGTTTCTTGCTGCTGTCTTGAGAGTGCCAAACCTTCAAGTGCTTCTTCAGTAATTAGCTTATTGTTTCTCAAGTGGGTATTACTGAAAGGTTAAGCAGCAGACTAGTGGAGAATTACCTGACCATCAAGAATGGTTTTTAGGTTTGGGAGAGGAGTTAAATGATTGGTCAGTAAACACTAATACTCCTGAGGGGCCCCAAATGTAGTTTGCCTGGAAGTTTGTAAAAAGGATAAAAAAAATTTAAAGTTGAGTATTTTCTGTACGATCCAACTATAAGAAAGACAGGAGATTTTACAGGTGTTGTTTTTGTTTTTGTTTTTGTTTTCTACAACACACATTTGGTCCTTCTGTTTAGTATAGCCTCTTGATTCTTCTGAACTGCTTCTCAGAGGATCTGGAGAACAAAGATTAAGGGTAGCATTGTTATGCTTTTCAGGAGCAGGTACCTTTTGTGCTGACCTTACAACTTCATCTGAGGCACTCCCAAATCTGTGGATACCCAAGCTTTAAATTACGAAAAAGTTATCTGCAACCAGAGTGTTGTAAATTAGAGCACTTTTCCGGTTCCCAGTCCCCTCATGACTTTCAGAGAGCAAAGTGTTTTCAGTCTTTCAACAGACTTTTGTGTCTTTTTGCCCTTAGTACATTTCAAAGAAGAGATAAAAATCTCAGTGGTCTCTCATTGTTCCAAGCAATGACATTCCTACCTCAGAATGAGGAAGTTGCTTTATTTCTACACTTACAGTCCTTGTGAATCCCACAGCCTTGGTTTGGCCTTTCCTCACATCCATCTTTCTTTATCTCAGCTCTCTGGTGGCCAAGTCAGTTATTTGGTGAATGGCTGCCAAATCGCTCACCTTCCCAGCATCCTTTTGGAGCCGCTCAGCAGGATCCTCCCATGCTGGCTGCTGTCAGGACAGAGGCTGGGGCATGTGTGCAGGGAGGCCAGCATCTCCTCACTTATCTTCCTTGAGTAAAGAAACCACCACGAACCCCTAGGGAGACTCAGATGAACATCTGGATAAATACTCAGTTTCTGATGCTTCATTTGAATCTCAGGCCATCATTACTAAATCACAGTGAACTTCACTTAAACCCATGCAACTAGAAAAAGCTCCTGAGTTTTCCCCAATAACAACAAAACCCACCATAATTCAGTCCACTCTTCCGCTTTCAAAAACTTGCTCGCAGTGTAGCGTGTGATCTAGCAGGGCTCTAAGCATGGCGCCTGGAAATATATCTCCATCACCCAGGTTTACCCAAGCCTTAATGCCTGGGTAGTGTTTCCATGACAGGCACCATGTTAAGGTGGGCTTTGTTATCTTCACTTCCCAGGCTCAGGGATGGAATATCCTGCCCAGATTCACAGCCCTTGCCCCGAAGGTGTTTCAGTGAAATTGACGAAGTGGGAGTGAAAGCAGGCGACCACAGTCATAAAGGGTTAGACAGATCTTATTCACACGCAGCCATCATTCTGTTCTTGATTTCTTATGAATATAAATCAGAGGACTGAGGGCAGGGTTCAGTGACAGAGCATTTGCCTCACGTGTAGGAGACAATCAGTTCCACCCCCACCACATATAAAAAAACAAAAAGGAAAAAAAAGATAGATAATTAGTCTCTAACTAAAGACCTTAATGTCAAGAATCCACACAATTGAAAAAGGCCCTTGTACTTCCTTCTCCCTGTGTCTGAGCTGTCTGCTTCGTAACGGCCATGTGACTGTGCTTCTAGTTTCAGGGTTTTTTGTTTTGTTTTGTTTTTTGCTTTGGGGGGTTTGTTTGTTTGTTAGATTTATTTTGAGACTGTCAGAGCCATGGAGCTGGGGTTCCAGGCAGTTGTGAGCTGCCTTACAAGGATACGGAAAACCAAACCTGGGTCCCCTGCAGAAGTAGCGAGTGCTGTTGATGACCCAGCCATCCCAACAACTGTCTGATTTCATCTCTTTTGACAGGTCAGGTTACTGCTTACAAAGGAAGAAGGGATCTTGTCTCGTTTTCTTACTTATACCATGAGAGGAGGAATTTGTATGTCTCATACACAGGCTGCCATGTTCTAATCTAGGGGGGCCCTGGCACATGGCAGAACTGAAAATGGGTTTGCTAAGCTGCCGCCTGGAGAGCCTCTTACAGACCAGTGTTTCCCAAAGTGCTCTTCTGCAGTCCCTGTGACCCTCACCATGACTGAGCAGGTACGGGGGGTGGGGGGACAAGCTATTCTTGTATTTGCAGGTTTGATACTTGTTTAAACCCTCACTGGGGCCCAATACATCACTTGACAGTCGTCTGTCTATTAGAGTGTCATCCTCTTTCTGTAAAGTCAAGGTCAGGCAATGGCTGGGCAGGGCCTTAGAGAGCCGTGTGGTGTCCAGCGTCACTTCTCAGCATCTTCACTCGCCGTTTGGAGTTGGTGGCCCTCTTTTCATGTATTTGTTCTTTTTCTGTGAGCAGGTCCTCTGTGAGGCCTTGCAAACACAAACAATGAACTTCATCCTTAGCCCTGAGGAAAGAGGTATAGAGAGGAAAAAGCCACAAAGAGCCAATAAAGATAAGAAGTGATGGAGAAAAGGTGTGGCCTGGGAGAGGTTTGGGGTACTAAGTACCAGGTTCACAAAAGGTCTGATGTTTAGGCCTTAGACCTTAAGGTTTGAGTTCAGCAGAAATGAAGGAGGATGTGCTTATGTGAGGCATAGGCTTGGGTACCCACAGAGCAGGCTGAGGCCATTCGTGTCAAGGATTCTTTCTGTCAGCAGGGTTGAAGTCTCAACTTCATACATGAGGCCTGATGAGTTCGGATCTTTTAAAAACCACCCCTCGTGGCAACTGGATGAGACCTGCTTAGCCCAGGAGGGGGACAAGCTTACCCCAGGCAGTAGGGGGCAAGTCCATGTCCAACCCAGGCAGAGGTGCTTGAACGTGGACAGACAAATGTGCATTTGAGCATCCCGCTTGATGGCTACTTTCTCAGACTATCTTAGCACAAGAATATTGAATTTCCCTAGACCTTTAGATAATTCTCTATTTTGCGTAATGTAGAAAATGAATCCAAAAGAGTCAGCTATCAACCAGCAGGTACAGCTCTGGGACAAAGAGCCTCCCCACCCCACCCCCCTTTGCAGAATGGTGTTTCTCCACATTTAACCACCACACCCACAAGGTTGTCTCTTACAGAGGTGAGGAAGGACTCTTTGCTTTTTGGATCAATGGGAGGAGGAGGAGGAGGTCTTGGGGAAGCCTGGGCCACACAGCAAAGCCACTGGACTGTCTGGGGGAGGAGAGTCCTAAGAATCAATGTTGTCATGGCTCCATTTTAATTTTTATCAGCTGGATAAAGATGAGGCATCAGTTTCATAGACTTGAATGTTTTTGCTCAGCTCTTTGGCTAACTGATGCTTTTCCATGATTTCTGACAGCTATTTTTATTCGATAATGAATAATAAAGTGAGATTTACAGTCTACAGCTGACAGCATTTGTTTTATTTTGACAGTTCTTTTCTAGACAGCAAAGGTTTTATAATTAGGTTTTGTGTCTGCCAAAATGTTGCTGAAAGGGGGGTGGGGAGAACATTTCTCTGGAAAAAAAAGCTTCATAGTTTCCAGCCTGCAAAGCTGGAGCCATCTTATTTTGATTTGGAAGCTTTTGCAAAAGTCCGTCAGGAAATTAAACCAAATTTTCTCTTGAAAATGAATTCTTAACAGGAGAAAATTAACCCTGGCCATGTAGAGATTTAGGAGGGAGAATTAGAAGGCGTATGCTTGAAGGCGTATGGTATTTCGATAGTCCTCGTAAAAATCTTCATCTGGGTGGATATAGGAAACTCCCTTTTCTACTGTGTTTTATGAGAGCACATGCATTCTTGCAGTGTAGAGGTGCCACCCCCAGGGGGCGCGGAAGCCTACCCCACTCCACCTGCCCCCCTCCGCACATCTGGAAGAATCAGGTGGAAACCACAGGTGTGGCAATTGACAATGCTTTCTGCTTAGAGCAGGCTTGAAAAACTGACAGAGGAAGCCATGTTGCTGACCGGAGCTAGGAAGGCTTATCATTGCGAATGGCAGAAACAGGATGGCGAGCTAATCGCAGAAACAGACCTACTCACAGCCTTGGCCCCTTGCCGACTGGTGCGTGTGCCTGCAGTAGCAGCAGTGGCCGGATTCGATTTACAGTGTTTTCCTCTCTGACTCACTCCTTCAGACTACGATCAGACTCCAGACACAGCCGCCCTTGTCCCCACCACCTCTGATCTCCACCGCTACCACCATCCCATATTTTCCATTGAGCACAAGTATGTGGGACCAATAGAAGCACATTAACTAGTATTTCAAAGAACTGTGTCTGCTTAAAGAAAGAGACAACGGCCTCATCTGTGGTACTGTGGCACTTCTGTTTACAGCGTGTAGACAGCAGAGAAAAACAGGATCTGTGCCACCCCAGCCATTCATGGCACCAGGTTATATGTATTCCCTTCTCGTGCATTTTTAAAAATAATTTATTTTTTGAGCTTATAGAATAAGTACATCATTTCTCCCCTCCCTTTCCTCACTCCAAACTCTTCCATATACCCCTCCTTGCTCTCGCAAATTCACAGTCTCTTTTTTTATCGTTATATGCATATATACACATATATGCTCCTAAATATATAAATACACCCCCAGTCTGTATAGTGTTGTTTGGATGTATGTTTTCAGGGACGATCACTTGGTGTTTGATAGCCAGCTGGGGTCCTCTTCACTGAAGTGAGTGTTTCTCCCACTCTCAGTATTCCTCAGCTTCCTCAAAAATGTGTATTTTTGAGCACATTCCAGTGTATTTTGGGGTTCCTTCTTTGAAGTGTTGATGTATTGGCTCTAGAGTCTGACCCTCTGTGAGTATTGAAGGTGATTTGGAATGTGTATTTTATAAACTTGCATGAGTGATTGAACCTTGAGTTTGGGGTGGGGAGTAAACACAATATGGGATGTATAGAGGTGGGTAAGGGGTTCAGAGCCCTGACAGCTCTTACAGAAGATTGGGGCTTGGTTTCAGGAATCCACATAGCACCTCACTACTGCTTGTAACTCCAGCTCCAGGAGATCCAGCGCTTCCTTCTGATCTCTGCAGGCACCTGCACACATGTGCACATAAACTCGCAGAAGAACACACACATAAATATTGAAAGAAATCAATGGAGTTTGAAGAAAAAGCCATATACACCTTTGATATCAAATCATGAGATCCGTTGTCACCTGGCACATGCTGAAGAGGTGTTACCTCCATCTAGCCTAACCCAAGACCCCTCCACACTCTTCTCTGTGAAGCAAAGAAAGGAACATGTGTCAGAGACTGCATGAGAAGCCTCTGTGACAGTGGAGCCTGAACATCTTCCTAAGAGCAATAAAAGAGGCAGGGCCCGGGAAGTGACTGTCTTCCCTCTGTCCCATGGGAGGAGTGCATTTAGCTCTGCTAGGCTGATGTTGCTCGTGGCTTGCTTAGGGAAATGAAGCTCTTTTGTCAGCCCACACTACACTAGGAATGTCAGGCCCTGGCACTATAAGACAAAGACTGGAGCTCAGAAGTCCTCACTAGATGCCTAGCTTTTCTATTCTCAACTATTTCCAGTCCTCCCCCTCCTCCTCCCCCTCCTCCTTCCTCTCCTCCTCTTCTTCCCCCTCCTCCTCCTCCCTCCTTCCCCCTCTCTTCCTCCTCCTCCTCTTTCTCCTCCTCCTCTTTCTCCTCCTCTTCTCCAAGTCACAAGATCATTATAATCTAGACTTTTGGAAACAGCTGTGGGTATGATAATAGTCACAACTATTTATTGAACACTCAGAGATTAGGAGCCTTGGTAAAAGTAATCCTAAGTGGTATAATGTTGTGAGAAATAAAACAAAACAAAAAAAAACAAAACAAAAAAACCCCAGCAAGCTCCTGCTCTTGTTCCAGGCACCTCTCTGCCTCGGCGGTCTGGCTGGCCATGCACTGGTAGGCAATGGCTGACCTGTTTTTACCTCTGACTCAGAGCTCCAAAATCTCTCCACCCAGCTCTCTAGGTTCCCACAGGCGGGTGGTTACCACACCAGCCCCATGCTTCAACCCCCTGCGACCTTTGTGGTGCACCTCAGGTAAACCCACACTTTACCACTGTCCCTTTCTCTCTTGAACCCAGACGAGCCGTTGCATGAAGGAAAACGCAACACAAACTTAGTTCAGAAACCACAGTTGTTCAATCGCTGGGCGTAACCACCAAAATCCTAACTCGTAAGCCTTATTAAATCTAAATCAGGTGGCAAATCCTGACGGATCCACCTGGAGACACTCATAATTACATCTTGTCCTCATGCTCTCCCTGGCCAAAAAGGACCTAGCTATTTCCTGCTTCCTCTTTTCCTCTGTCCAACCTAGAAGTATCTCATATTTGCCCAGTGATTGGCTCCTGTATTCATTAGGAGATTGGTTCATAAGAACAGTACCAGGCCCATCCACAAAAGTATAATTTCATTCTAACTTTAAAACAGGAGGACGAGCCGGGTGTGGTGGCGCGCGCCTTTAATCCCAGCACTCGGGAGGCAGAGGCAGGTGTATTTCTGAGTTCGAGGCCAGCCTGTTCTACAGAGGGAGTTCCAGGACAGCCAGGGCCATACAGAGAAACCCTGTCTCAGAAAACACAAAAAAAGAAAAACAAACAAACAAACAAACAGGACGATGGAATTATTGTCTTCACAAGGAAGATGGGGAAACTGAGGTAGCATGTTGTCCCTGGTCTCCCAGCTAGTAAGCGGCTGCCCTTAGCTGTCAGTTATGTCTCTGTTGTGAAACCCAAATGGTACCTGATGTCGAGTTAGTACTTAGATGTTTTCAGTTATTGTTTCCCATAGACAGCGTGTGCTGTGTTACAGAGTCCTCTGTATTTAATGCTTAGGGCTCTATTGTTTCGGTCCACTATGTCCATCATAGGCTGAAAACAGTAAGTGGAAACTTACAAAATAAATAGCTTCCAAGTTTTTAAACCGCACTTCCTTCTGCATATAGACTTGTAGTGCAATGCAGTCTTCTGTCCTACTGGTGTGTGGAATGCACATATAGTGTGGTAACCAAGTGCACGAGAGAAACTGCAGCCACAAAGCTTTGAGATGGGTTTTTCTGTATTGTCTAGGCTGCTCTCAAACGCCTAGGCTGAGAAACCTCTTCCTTCCTCCGCTGGGACAACAGTTTTTGCCACTGAACACTTTTTTTTTTTTTTTTTTTTTTTTTTT
>NC_034600.1:24939698-24944072 GCF_900095145.1 Mus pahari
GTATGTGTGTGTATGTGTATGTGTGTGTATGTGTATGTGTGTGTGTATGTATGTGTATGTGTGTGTATGTGTGTGTATGTGTATGTGTGTGTGTATGTGTATGTGTGTGTGTATGTGTGTGTGTGTATGTGTGTGTGTATGTGTGTGTATGTGTATGTGTGTGTGTATGTGTGTATGTGTATGTGTGTGTATGTGTGTGTATGTGTATGTGTGTGTATGTGTATGTGTGTGTATGTGTGTGTGTGTATGTGTGTATGTGTGTGTGTGTATGTGTGTGGTATGTGTGTGTGTGTGTGTGTGTGTGTGTGTGTGTGTGTGTAGCTATGTAGACTAGGCTGACCTAGAACTCAAAGACCCACCTGTGTCTGTCTCCAGAGTGCTGGGATGAAAGGCATGTGTCACCATGCTCAGTGCTCCAGGACAGATCTTAAAAGGTCTGCTGTCCTCTTCTGAAGGAGCATCGGGTCACCAAGTGAGGCACCCCTGAGTTTTCTCCTGAGCCGTGAACCCCAGCTCTCATCTCCTGCAGCATGCATTGTCATCCAGTGCATGCAAACTCATCCATTACTGTACCCGGGCTTATTCACACTGGAACTCATAGAGGATTAAAGGTCTTTTATCAGTTACATGTCATGTTGGAGCCTGGTTATCTCTGGCACTGGGGCACAGTGTCCAGCGGGAGAGGAGTAGTGAGCAGGGGCCAGGGGAGATTTTCCTCACTCTTCTTCGAGAACCATTTAAGAGGAGTTCCGTGGAAACCTATCCTTGAACGCACTCTAAGAGGTAACAGTTGGAAAGTATACCATGTGTCACTTTTTAGTGTCTGGGCATGCTTAGGCAAAGTCCTTGAAACCCTTACTACCATTTGAAAAGGTGGGGAGGCAAGACAGGGTCATGAATAGTAAAGGAGTTAACATCCAGAAAGATACTTCAGCCTTTAAGATTATGTGCTGCTGGGGGAGGGGCATACTGGAGAGATGGCTCAAAAGTTGAGAGTCTTGAATGCTCCTCCTGAGGACCTGGGTTCAATTCCCAGCACCCACATGGCAGCTCGAAACTGTCTGCAACTCCAGTTCTAAGGAGTCTAACACCCTCACACAGACACACAGGCAAAATGTCAATGCACACAAAATAAAAATGAATAAATTATCCTTTTTAAAAAAGAGCGTGTACTGCTCTTGCTGAAGACCTAGTTACCTTTACAGAAAAGGTGGCTCACAGCCCCCTGTAACCCCAGCTCTGGAAATTCTAACCTGCACAGATGCTTACATCCATATGTCCATACACACATACAGACACCCACTCACATCTGATTTAAAATGTTTTTAAAAGAGCAATAGCATTGTCATTTCCCTCCAATTAACAGACAAGGCCTCAAAGATAAGGAGTTTCTATGAAAACAGAGAGCATTACGATGGGATCGTGGCTTTTTGGTAGCCAGGAGCACTTTTAAAGAGGTTGGCACATGGGGTATTTTTTTTTTTTTTGAATGAAAACTGAGGAAGCTTGCTAAGTTATTCTGAAGCAATAACCCTTGAACTCAGAGATGAGAAGCCGTAACAGTACTAGGCCAAGATTGACAGTTATTGGGTGGATGTCCTGGTAGGATTATTCTTGAATAAGGTCACGTGCCCTCTTCCACCGCTGCCCTCTCAAGATCGTGGTTCTGTAACGTCCTCTGAGCTTGCTCTCATTGTGTGGCATTTGTGCATGAGATCCCCCTCCTTCATAGCCTTAGCTTCACCCATTATATTCTTGTCTGTTATGGTGTGACACAAGTGACGCCATTTTGATAACTTCCATGCACTCATGCCAAGGCTTACCTGTGTTTCAGACAACGGTGGGCAGACTAGGTCTGGAGGCAACAACTGGCCACTCCGAGGAAGGAAGGGGACCTTGTGGGAAGGGGGCATCCGAGGAGCAGGCTTCGTGGCAAGCCCCTTGCTGAAACAGAAAGGCGTGAAGAGCCGGGAACTCATGCACATCACCGATTGGCTTCCCACACTCGTACATCTGGCTGGGGGAAGCACTCATGGAACCAAACCTCTGGATGGCTTCAACGTGTGGAAAACTATCAGGTATCTGCATGTCTTGCCCCGTTTATTGCCAGGACAGAAACGCCAGCATCTTAGCATGATGGTTGGAGAATGATCACTTCCCTTTGTAAGATGACAGTCCAACTAAGAGGCATCCTTTTTTATTATTATTAGATATTTTCTTCATTTACACTTCAAATGCTATCCCGAAAGTCCCCTATACCCTCCCCCCCCCCCATCCTGCTCCCCAACCCACCCACTCCCTGGCCACTTCCTGGCCCTGGCATTCCCTTGTACTAGGGCATATAATCTTCTCCAGGCATTGGCGTAGACTCGCACGAGAGAGCTATATCAGGGTCCTGTCAGCAAAATCTTTCTGGCATATGCAATAGTGTCTGGGTTTGGTGGTTGTGTATGGGATGGATCCCTAAGAGGCATCTTAAAAAGAAAAGAAATGAATATTGTCATTACTTGCTTTGAGTCTTCCATGCGGGATTTTGGCTCTGTTGCAGGGAGGATGTGATATGCTCCTGTAGGTCTTTAAAGCTGAGAATTTTTCTTGGTGTAGGACAGAGTACTGCCAGCTTCCTGCAGGAGGCCAGGGCGCCTGCCCCATGAGTGCTAGGGAAGTGGAGGACTGGAGAGAGAAGGAAGCACTTGGGTAGGAGCCTGGAGACACCGCAGCCTCGAGAACTAAGCGTAGTTCCATTTGTTAATGAGTATTTCATGAGAACCTCCTATGTGATACTCTGTCGTAGGTTCTGGGAAATTAGCAATAAATAATTCAGGCAAAACACTTGCTCACAAGAAGCTCATGTGGTGTGGGGACAGGGAGGGAAGTAGTAAACCGGGAAATGCATAAAGAAGCAAGATGACTTTAGGGACTTTGGGGAGAGCTAAGTGTGAAGGCAGTAAACAGTGTCCCCTGAGCGTGAGGGACACCATACAGGAGCAGGGCCTGCTCTCAGCTGTAGAGATGGTCCTGCCCCTGGGTCACTCCCACAGTGTGGAAATGCGACCTGCAAGGAAGGGAGGTGCATGCCCTGCAGGCTGCAAGATACTTGCTTCATTGGAGTACGGGAAGGAAACTTGAATCTAGCATCTTTATCTAAATTATGTTAACATATGTTTTATAACATATATGTCAGCATATGTATTATAACATATATGTCAGCATATGTTTTATAACATGTATGTCAGCATAAGTTTTATGACATATAATGTCTGTGGTTTGGTACCTAGATCCAGTTTATACAGAAAATCACATGTACTGGAAGCAAATGACTATTATTGTGCCTTTCAACCTCTTTGATGCGCTGAGCTCTGTTTGGGGTGTCTGGTTGGCAGTCCTCCTTATGGTCCTCCTTGTGCATCTTCCATATTTTTCTTTCTTCATTGCACCATTTTTTCCCTGTTCAAAATATTGGAGTTTTGGGTTTCTATACATAAAAAATCCACAATAGAGGACTTAGAAGTAAGGAGCCAGGATGTACATGGTTCATAAAAAGGTTTTGTGTATGTGTACTTTGTGTCTGGGGTGGATTTAAAACTCCAGTGTTAGCAATCTGAGAAGATGGGTAAGGAGCATAGATGGTCTTGTACTATGAATTTTTTACAACATTTTATAAATTTGAAATTATTTCCAAATAAAGTGTTTTTTAAAATAGAAGGGTCTGGCCGGGCATGGTGGCATATACCTTTAATCCCAGCACTCGGGAGGCAGAGGCAGGCAGATTTCTGATTTTGAGGCCAGCCTGATCTACATAGTGAGTTCCAGGACAGCCAGGGCTATACAGAGACAGGTCTCAAAAAACCAAAAAAATAAAATAAAATAAAATAAAATAAAATAGAAGGGTCTGGCAATATTTGGCCTGAATTTCCACAAGGCTAGCCAGCGAATGGAATCAGATAGTGGCAGTCCTCTTTAGTTGAGTGTTGACCTTCCAAGTCACCTTTCTCCAGTGACCCCTGGCTGCCTTGCCCTCTGGCCTGCTGCACTCACTAGAGAAACCCACCACGTCCCTAGCCATGTTACCCATGTTCACAGAGTTGTGGTACCAACAATGCACATGCCCTAAATGAACCAATCCCCAACTGCTGGCCATATTGCTTCTTTTCTTTTTAGTACTGTCATTTTAAAAAATAATTTTAATGTTTAAAAAAAAATAGGGAGATGCTGGGAAATCTCCCTAGGTAAAGGCAAGGCCGCAAGCCTGACAGCCTGGGTTTGATCCCCAAGCCCCATGTGGTGAAAGGAGAAAACCAACTCCTATAAGCTGTCCTCAGACTTACACACACGTGCGCACATGCACACACACACACACACACACACACACAC
>NC_034600.1:24944912-24979621 GCF_900095145.1 Mus pahari
GGGAGTCCTCCAGCCATTTAGCTGCTTAGGACATTAAAAACAAGTCATTCTCTCTCTCTCTCTCTCTCTCTCTCTCTCTCTCTCTCTCTCTCTCTGTGTGTGTGTGTGTGTGTGTCTGTCTGTCTGTCTTTCATTCATTCGGGAATCCAGAACATCTGGCAGGTGATGAGAAGCACCGTACTCCCCTGCCGGGGAGTTTAGAGCAGATTAACAATTACTGCTTCAACTTCTTATTTAATATCTTTATTAACAGATGTTTGAAAAAAAAGTAGGTTTAAAAAAGTTCTAAATTTTCATTACAGATTAAAAATTAATTTCATTTTTTTTACATCTCAATTTGGTCATTTCTAAAACAATATATAAAAGTATACTGAGAAAAACAAGGCCTTGTTGTATTATGTCCAAAAAGAAAAATCTCTAAGTAAAGCCAACGATAATGAAAAAAAACCCACAGTGCACACACAAACCAGGCAGTCCTGGTTCTCTGCCAACAGGCGGAGAATAAGCCTGCCACTGCAGCCGGTTCATTCCTCATTTCAGGGTTACACATTCTCTTCTTCTCAGTGGGTGACGGTAGAGATGATAAATTGCTTTCTTCTCTGTCCTGCTCTGTTCATCCATGGGAGGGGACACGCCCACAGCTGGTGGGACAGCTGTCTGTCACATTTGCACCAGGGATTGAAGCTGCGGGGAGCTGTGTTATTGACCTCAGGGTTCATCACCCTGGTTTTTCTTGATCTCTCTAGGCTGTCTAGAGAGGGAAGCTCTGCAGTATTATGGTCTGTAATTCCCAGCCATCACAGCGTATCTGTGGCACTGGCTTTCCTGGCTGGCTGTAATCTCCAACGCTTCAGCCTACACAGGGAGGTTGCCACGTGAGGTCTCTGTATGTAGTAAGGGGGGTCTTTCACCTGAGTTAGAGCCAGCGTAGCTAGTCCTAGACTTAGAGAGTGTTCTGTAAGCCCCACCCCATTCCTTTTGTCATCTTTGGTAATGCTTGTGGTATGGAGGACCATGGATGTGGATAACATGACGCAGCTACCACCTGTTACCTTACAGAGAAACTCTACCCCTGCCTCTCTCTGCTGCCCCCTCTCCTTTCTCACCCTCCACCCACCCTGCACACCCTTCCATCTCCTGCTTCCACACACATTCAAATATGCACATATATACACACTTATGCTCAACACACACTCATGCACACCGCACACACATGCAAAATAAGTAAAGAAAATATGAACAAGGTATAAAGCTGCTTGGTTCTGATGTGGTCACACCGTGGCATGCTGGGAGCCCAGTCAGTTTTTATTTTTGCTTTGTTTCATATTAGAAATGTATACTTGTTCTGTGGTACATTTTGGTTATTCTGAGAAACTTGCTTTGTTCCTGACCCATTGGCTATTATTTTTTGGTGTAGTTCACATCATTGATGTTTATCTGTGTCACCAGATTTTAGGTGATAAACCCATATTTCATTAAGATTATCTTGATCAGGAGGGACCTTTTAGAATCTGGTTTCTATGTGCAGAGAAATTGGCACAATATGTGGTTACCACTTAACTCCAAGTTGCCGTCTTTCTTTACCACTAGAATATTCTCTTGGTGATCAACTCCTTAGGTGCTCTGGGTTCTTTGGGACTGTCACCAAAACATATGGCCAAGTATGTTGTATCATAAGTGGGCTTCCTTTTCTGTGGTTGTTTTCTAAGTCAGATTAGTGTCTACAGTTTAATCAAACATTTCCAGGCTCACTCTGTTGAAAATCTAGCAAATTCCTATTCCATAAGTGAAGAATGACTTTCAATCTTAAAATTCCTGAAAACAAAACAAAACAAAACAAAAAACTCCTACTTCTGTCCCTGGCTCCGTGTAAGTTTTTCCACATCGGTGGCAGGACATCTTGCAGCTGGCGGGCAGCAGGTACTAAGAAAGTGGCCAGGCACACTGGAGTTGGAGCCACCTTCCCAACGTAGCACAAACAAGTGGCCAGCCAAGTGTCAGAGACACCTGATCTATGCCCAGAGGACCAGAGGATGGAAGATTTTTTTTCCAGACATGGAAAAACCATTTTTTTTTTTTTGACAACGTTGCTTTTTTTCAGCTCTCAGCAGAGGCGCATGAAGTGGGCATGACAGTGAAGGATGGAAGTCAGCAATGGCCAGTGCAGCAGAAGCCCCTGTCCGGGTGTAGACCTATCAGTTCTTCTTAATCTTGCTTCAAATGCTAAACTGCAAAGAGAAGTATCCAGAGTCCTAGGGTTGTCCTATATCGTTTTCTGTTGCTGTGATAAAACGCTGTGACCCAAAGAGCCTTGGGGAGTTTCCTTGGGTTTATTTGGTTTCTACTCCCAGATCACAGCCGTCACAGAGGGAATGCAGGTCAGGAGTGTGAAGCTGAAACCATGCCCACTGCTTACCAGGTGCTCTCTGGATCATGCTTTGCAAGCTTTCGTTACAGCCCAGCACCACCTTCTTAGGGATAGTGATGCCCACAGTGGGCCTGGCCCTTCTGTATCAATTCTTAACGGAGGCAATTTTTACGGGAAATATTAAAAAAAAAAATGAAAAGGCATGTTCCTGTGCTAGTGCTGGCAGCCGGCATGCAACAGGGCTCCCTCCAGGTGATCTCACTCGGCAGTCCTGCCATCTCTCCAGCGGGGAGGTTGGGGGAGGGCAAGTTCCTCTCGCTATCATGCAACGTCCCACATACACCATGGTCAGCCATCTCAATACCTAATCACCTGATAGAATCAAAACTCTTAAAGCTTATGATTATGGTTAACTAATCAGATTTATCTATCAATAAAATCACAATTTACAAGATACCAATACAATAATTTTAGAGCCAATTAACAATGATAAAAGCTTTATCCCAATTGTGCTAACCTTATGAAATCATCACATCAGCCTCCATTCTCCTCCCCTCTTTCTTCTCTGCTCCCCTTCTCTGCAACTCTTAGCTCTGCCTCCCTTTTCCCTGTCCAATCACAAGACTCCTCTGCACTAATGTAATTGGGCGGGAAAATCCTGTGACAGACAATAGGTATGCCAGGAGGAATTCTGCAAGGGAAGCTTTCCTCTCAGACGACTCTAGGCTGTGCCAGGTTGACAGTTGAAGCTCAGCGGAACAGTGATGTCGTTTCTCTCCCTCCCAGGAACACTCAGCACTTGGATCCTCCAGGTTAAGCAGAGGACACAGAATACCATGATGGCAAGTGTGTGTGAAAGAGGCAGCTGTTCACTTCATAGCAGCCAGTAGAAGAGGGCAAGACCAAGACATAGCTTTCACACACACTTACTCAGAGACTCATATCCTCAGCTGAGGCCCCGCCCTCCAGACATGCATCACTTCCTAGTGGTCTCATCATATTTTGAATCTGTCAGTGGATTAAACCATGTGTTTAGGTCAGAACCCTTATGATTTAATCTTTCCTGAAAACACTGAGAAGTGTGTGTTGCTAATCTTCTAGACATGTTTTTAATCCAATCAAGTTCACAGCCAAGACTAATTATTACACTCTTCAAGTTTATCATCTTCTCTCAAAGTCCAATCACCAGTTAAGTACAACTGGTATGTTTTTTGTCTCACACTTTGGTGCTTTTACTGCTAAAAGTTAAACTCTGGCCTTTTAACTTTGTTTAACTCCTTGAACACATAGAATATCATCGCCGTCGTGCAGCAACCGTGAACTAGCAAGCAATCCCAGCATGCATGTCTCTTCCGGGTGGTTGTGACTAGTTGGCCATCCTCTTTATAGGTCCCCTTCCCATGCCAATCATCTTTGATTCAATGTCAAGCGTCACAAATTTACCTTGGTGACTGCCAGCCTTTCTATATTCTTATAAATCTTCTTGCTTTGATCAGAAATGTAGTTGTCAGTTTATTTATTTGAGTAATGATTTTATGAAAAATACATTTTAAAATTTATTCTTTGAGAAGTTCATACATATACACAATGTATTTTGATCATGTCTACCCCTCAGTTCCCCAGACTTCCAAATCCCCACCACCACATCCTATCTTTCAGTACTTCATGCCCTTTCTCCTTTTATATAATCCATTGAGTACAGTTAGTTCAGTCTATATGCTCAGGGGTGTAGGGACATCTATTGAGCATGGTCGACCTACCAGGGGCTGATGAAAACTGACTCTTCCTTCCTTGACAGTCATTAATTGACAAAAGCACCCCAGCTAGAGATGGGTTCTTGTGAGTTCCTCCCTGCCCAGTGCTGGAATTTTGACTGGCTTGATTTTGTCCATGTCTTAGGCAGGTAGCCACACCTGCCATGAGTTCATGAAAGCAACACTAGTTATGTCCAGAAAACACTGCTTTGTAGCAGGCCTTCCCAATTCCTGTTCTTCCAGTCTTTCTGCCCTCTCTAGGGTGGTATATAGACATTTGAGATAAGCCTATTGTGTAATAGTGGCATGAATGTTGTGGAGGTAACCAACTGCTTTCTGATTGGGTTTCAGGCCTAATACACAGGACAGAACTTATACCTAGTACTGTAAGCATGGCCATGAACCCATGGCTGACAAGATCATAAACCCTGTGTGAGAATCTACTACTATCATTTTGCTACATGGTCATAGTATCAAATTGCCTTCTAAGTACTTGTGATGGTTTTATATATGCTCCACCCAGGCAGTGGCACTATTAAGAGGTGTGGCCTTGTGGGAGTAGGTGTGTCACTGTAGAGATGGGCTTAAATACCCTCAACACAGCTGCTCAGAATCGAGTATTCTGCTAGCAACCTTCAAATGGAGATGTAGAACTCTCAGTTCCTCCTGCACCATACACCTGCATGGATGCTGCCACACTCCCACCTTGATGATAATGGACTGAACCTCTGAACCTGAAAGCCAGCCCCAATTAAATGTTGTTCTTATAAGAGTCCCCTCGGTCATCGTTTCTGTTCACAGCAGTAAAACCCTAAGACAGTACCCATCTTCATATCCATAGATTAGTGCAGTTCTCAGCCCTAATCAGAGAAGCTGCTTTTTCCAGTGATTGGCAGCTAATGCTAAGTAATGCTTTTGTGACTTAATTAAGCAGGATTGGGACAGTACTTACTCTGGGGCCAGTTATTCCCTAGCACTGAGTCAAAGCCTTCTGTGCCCGTTGCTGGATGAGCTAGGAGTACTTTCAGTCTGGTACACCACGAGCTGTTCTCACCTGGTGTTGAATGCTGAGCCTGGTCCCTTTCAACCTTTTAGATGGGTCTCTCCTGGTGGTAAGTAGTAGTTAACAATACTCTAAGGGATCCCCTGCAATGCTCCTAGATTCTACTTATTTAGCTTTCTCTTCTCTGGAGCTCTCTTCCTTGGACTCTTTGGGTTTTGAGCTCTGTGTCTTTAACTTGGGGAGTCTGCCAGGCCCCCCTCAGTTGCCTTTCTTCCACTAGCACTTAGGAACTCCCTCAGGCTGGGGCAGTTGCGTGGCTTAACTTTCCCCACCCATCAGGCATCACTGCCTTTGACAGCTGTCTAGTGTTTTGCTTTATACATTCTCTCTGGATTTTGTCCTTTGTTTTTGAGTTGTTTAGGAATAATAGTAAATAAATCCCATTTGCCCATTTCTCTGTCGTGATAAGAAATCAATTGTGCCCTTCATTTCATTGTGTCCACCTTACTTTCCGTTTTCATGAGCTCTAGTTTTTCCCTCCCCTAGTAAAAGGATGCACTTTTGGTATTTTAGTCCTTTGAATTTAAGACTTTGTCCCTGGACCACACCGCATGTCCTGGAGAAGATGGTATGTTCCATAGCGATCAGTTATGTTCTTGTTTTGCTTTATAGTGAAATCTGAGCATGTTTTACTCTATTGGTGTCCTGGCTGGTTTTGTGTGTAAACTTGACACAAGCTGGAGTCATCACAGAGAAAGGAGCCTCCCTTGAGGAAATGCCTCCATGAGATCCAGCTGTAAGACATTTTCTCAATTAGTGATCAAGGCGGGGAGGGCCCATAGTGGGTAGTGCCATCCCTGGACTGGTAGTCCTGGGTTCTATAAGAAAGCAGGCTGAGCAAGCCAGGGGAAGCAAGCCAGTAAGCAACACCTCTCCATGGCCTTTGCATCAGCTCCTGCCTGCAAGTTCATGCCCTGTGTGAGTTCCTGTCCTGACTTCCTTTGGTGATGAACAGCAATGTGGAGGTGTAAGCTGAATAAACCCTTTCCTCCCCAACTTGCCTTTTGGTCATGATGTTTTGTGCAGGAATACAAACCCTAAGACAATTGGGTAACTTTTATTTATTTGTATGTTGCTATGATCGTCATTTCAATTCTTAGCTTTGTCATTTTATTTAATGTTTTACTGTTACCTCATATTTGTTAGCAATTTTAATATTTAGAGCAGTTTGCATTTTCTTCAGTTGCTCACCAATAAACTTCTGTTGTTCAGTAATTCTCTTATCCATAAGGGACTCCCCTAGCTTGTTCACCCTTAACCTTTCTACTTCCTAGATCTTCCAGCTTTATTATTAAGTATGTTATTTCTACTTTGTCACAGCATGTAATATGGAATACTGTGTTCTCCTATGAACAGTTTTGTTCCACAATTAGGCCTTCATATTACACTTAATACTAGACAGTAATTTCTGAAGCATCCACCACAATCGTCTTTTCATTGAAAGAATTTTCCTTGGATAAATTTCTCAGAATTCTTTAGACTCTTACATGCCTGTAAGAAACATTTTTCATAAGCTTAATAATTGAAGAATATCTCAAATGATTAAAAAAAAACACCCTTTGTCTCATACTGTCTTTCCTCGTATTTTAAAACTGTTATCCGTATCTTTGCTTGTTTCATATGTTTCATATGTTTCTGAAGCATCCACCGCATATGGATTCATATGTTGTTTGTTTCATATGTTGCTATGGATCAATCTAATTTCCATCCAATTTAATTTCCTTGGCAAGGGACAGGTCCTTTCATTTGGAGACTATTGTGACAAAGACTGGTTAGTTATGTCTCAGAGGTGACCCATTCTGGGTCCCATACAAAGTAGGTTCTTTCAGTTATACATCCAGACCTTTCGTTCAAGATCTTTACAGTTGGGTTTAAACGCTGTCTTCCACTATTTCATTTTCTTCTTCAGAAGCTCCAGCTGTAGGCCTTTGGATCTTATGGCAGTTTTTGTCTGACCTTTTAAAAAATTATCTTCTCTTTTTATTTCTCTTCTCTCTGCCTTCACATACTTTTAGTTACTGTCATGTGGCCCTAGTTTCTGAGAGTTTTTTCTTTCTGCTTCTGTTTTTCTTTCTTTCTTTCTTCTTTCTTTCTTTCTTTCTTTCTTTCTTTCTAAAAAAGTTGCGGATACATTTTTTTAAAGAATTATTTACTTATTTTATGTATGTGAGTACACTGTAGCTGATTTCAGACACACCAGAAGAGGACATCAGATCCCATTACAGATGGCTGTGAGCTACCATGTGGTTGCTGGGAATTGAACTCAGGACCCCTGGAAGAGCAGCCAGTGCTCTTAACCACTGAGCCATCTCTCCAGCACCTTCTTTTTTCTCTAGATAGTGCATGCATTGTGGTCCTGCTGGCTGAGACCCACTGTGTAGTTGATGCTGGGTTCTAGCAGGCTACGGTAATGCTACTTCAGCGCTGGATTATAGGAGTAAGCACCATGTTAGCCTTGCTTATTGATTTCTTCATTTCATTTTCTTCCCTTAGGTCAGTACTTAGGGATTTTCAATTTCCAATTCCTGGTGTTTTTTGTGTTTAATTCTACTCAGAAGGTTGAGAAGCAATACTATGCTTTTATCTATTGACATTTACTGAGATAATTATATTTGCTTCATGCTGAAATACCATGTGACAGTTTTCCTCTGTGTCTTTCTTTCCATAGTAGGAAAGTGGTTTTCATTTGCCAAATGTTTTGAATTCTCGTTGCTGTATCTTTTTAAATTTCCCTGGAAACTCAGGACTCGTAGCAGATTCTTATCTGTCGCCTTGTCCTTGTTCGGGGGTGTTTGCTTTTTTCCCCCTATACCTGCAATAGCCGACCCTCTGCTAGGGTGGGATTTGGGAACTTTAATTTCTTCCTCAACTCAAAAGAAATCTCAGAGTCGGCTCACACCTGTGATCTCAGCCCTGTGACAGGAGATCACTGCCGTGCTGACGGTGAACTGGGCTACAGTTTTAGAACAGCCTCAGCTGCAGAGTAAGAGCCCACTTAAAAACTCTGGGAGACAAAGAAAAGAAAATCGCCTTACTGTGGCAGAGCCAGATGGGTTCTGTGATGATGTTGCCTCCTTGCCATGGTTTGCCCTCCCCTGAACTGCTGACGGGCCGACTGATGAGTAGCAGAACCTGTTTTCCAGCCACTTCTACCTTTGCTATCCATCATCCAAAAGATACCATTCTTCTTTCTTGGTGGCATGGGCCATCACTGAGATCTTTGCCTATACTCTCCAGCCACCTTTTTCTCCAACTACCCAATATCCAGACTCTCCCAGATCCACAATCTGTTAGATCTGTGTTAGCATTTTGTCCCTTGAAGTGTGACTTTCTTTCTCATCCGGAACCCTTCCTTTTCCTGTACTGTGCCACCTTCCTGGCCTATCTCTCCCACACTCATGCCCTCAGGACAGGCTCACCCACACCCCTGCCACCAGGGCCAGCTCCACTGTGCTGTCTGGGTGAGGCACAGGGTGGCTCCCAAGTGCTGACACCCACCAGTCCCCCCATCCCCATGAGCAGTGGGGCCAGCTCTCTGGAGTGCCACAGTCAGTGAGGGGTAGGACCAGTTCTGCACATCCCCTAACCATCCACATGGTTCCCAGTGACTGCCCCAACCAGGGACATCCCAGCATTCTCTAGTGGTAGCATGAGCCAGGGACATTGACATTGACCCTGCCATGGACCCAGACATGGCTCTCAGTGGCAGCTCTGGCTGGGATGTCACTATGGCCCAGGTGGCAGGGCTCCCCACTCAAAACAGGCTGCTCCTCTCCACCCTCGAGTCTGCACCTCTCGTCCTAATGCCTAAGCTGCTTCACTTCTCTTTCTCTTCCATCTGACTACCACATTCTCGAACATTGTGATAGCTCCAGCCTCAGGCTGACCATGCCGCTGGCGGGCCACTGGGTGACATCCTCCATCCACGTTGCAAGATGTAACAGCAAGCAGGTGTCTATGGCCCTCCTGTGCTGTTCACCAGCGGGCGTGTCTGTGAGTGACATGACGATCCCCAGGTCTCTGTCAGTCTTCTTCTTCCCATGCTTTGGGGTGTGGTGGCAGATAGGGCTCTGTGTGTCTGTGGCCCACCCTAGCCATGGGGTGTGGCAGAGGGCAGGCTTGTGGGAGGCTTCCCGGCTTGCACTGGATGGCATGGCAGGGCACAGGTGTCTGTCTGTCTTCCTCCTCCCAGGCTGTGCTGCCTGGCTTTGATTTGACTTGATTTTTATGAGTCCCAGGCATAAGGCAGCTTTGCCCCCCACCCCCAAGCCAGGCATCAGGCTAGGATGAACAAAGGAATGCCATCTGCTCTGCCCCTGACTGATAAGAACACTACCACCAACACCAAGGTATCTCTTTGCCCATTGCTGGGGTGGGAGAGTTGCTTATAATTTGTTTAGCTTAGTTTTATTTTGTGTTGTTGTTGTTGTTGTAGGATTGAGGCCTCGTGAGATTTTCCCTGTCCAAGTTAGTATGTCTATTGGTGTCCTTCTTATTCAGCTCGTGTTTAGGCAATTATGCTGGTGAGACTTTATGTGTGTAGCTTCTGACGTTTCTAGGAGACTCAGTCTCACAGACAACTTCCTTTTCTTCTGGCTCTTACCATCTTTCCACCCTCTCTTCCACTGCCATCCTAAAGCCTTAGGTGCAGGAGTAGTGGGGGAGGGGGGGCAGTTGACTGTGCCACCAGACAGAAGGACTGGTAAGGTAGAGTAGCAAGTTCAGAACCCCAGTTAATCTCACAACTGAGACCAGCAGGAGTTTGAGCTAGCTCCCAACCAGGTTCCTGTCCTGCAGTACATGATCAGGACACCCCACTAAGAGGACCATGACAGCCGGTCACATGCTAGTGATGTAGGGAGATAGGCCCCGAGTTTTTAGCAATCAGTGCCCCTTCCTGGGTATCCCGTCCTGCAAAGTCTCTGCTTTACCCAGAGCATGACGTATTCATCTCACCCACCATGAATAAAACAGTTTGGATACATCAAGGTCTGTCTCCTTCATCAAGGACCAAGGTTGGGGGGGGGGCATTCATCAAACAGAGCCACACCTAGATCTCCCATCAAAGGCCCCTGTCCCAGCAGTGTCTGGGCACACAGGATTTTGAGAACCACATCCCAGCCTCTGCCCCAGCCCCTGCCATTTCTCACCCAGAGAAACACAGATTGAGAACCCTGTCTTAGACTGTATCTCCTCCCCCAGCAGTGTTGGCCACCCACAGTGGCAAGGAAGAAACAAGGCTTAACACCCCTTCTTTTTGGCATCCCAGCAGTGAGGCAGAGATGCAGAAAACAATACCATTGATTGACTATTTGGATTCCCTTCTATACTACTGCGTCTGTGCTCGCAGCTAGCTGTACTTTAAGGGTCTTTCCCCATAGTGTAGTCTGTATCTCGTGCTGGGAAGCTACACAGCACACCATCTTGTTCTTTTGCTATTTGCTGTCTGTGTGGATATCAACAAGGGAGTCACTGAAGATGGACACTGACATACCATCACTGAGAACAGTCTGTGGGCGATCACTGCCCATTTTTGTCTTGTGTAGCCCCTTCTTGGTAAGGTTGGAGGCAGATAAAGTGGATGCCTTTTTTAAAAACTTTCTTTGGATCAGGTTTCGGTCCTTATTGTAGATCCGAAACTGTGCTGTTAGTCTCGCCAGCATGGCGTTGCCAGCGTCCCCTCAGGACGCTGGCAGCGGGCCTCCTGCCTCCTGCCAACACTCCTGCCAGCTCTCATCTTCTGAAAATTCTTCATAGTAAAATGGAAATTGGAAGAAGGGCTTCTTATCCCCCATGGCTTGTCTTGCTACTAACCCAAGAGTCCGCCCGTTACATTTTAGTAATCAATAGGAAAAGATTGCATTAGGAGTTTTGAGATTATGATGTTTTGAGAATTACCTTTTCCTTAAATATTCTACTTTTAAAACTTACTAAGCTCCTTAATAAAAATAAATAGTAATGCAAAATACCTCCCCATCCTCTAGCAAATAAATTCAACTTACATTTCCTTCCCAGATTTTGTCTAAATTTTATAATCCCCATGCCTAACCTCTTTTCTTATGGTAATATTTGCATGTTACAGGGATTTTCAAGGAACATGGGTCTTACATAGAGCCAATACTCACCCACCCACCCACATGCAGGGAATAAAATAAGTCCTGTTAGTGATTTCCCCGGAGTAATAGTTTCAAATGCGTACTTTGTGGTCAGCGCTGGTTCAAATCTCATCTCCTGTGTTTATTATTCATGTGCTGACTAAAATCTCCAGGCATCAATTTCATCGTGCGCAAGATGTGACCCAGTCTGGGAATGGAGCTCAGTGGTACAGCAGTTGCCTAGCACACAGTAGGAAGGCTCTGGGTTCAATCCATAGCTCTGCAAAAATCTGGTTAGTTAAAATAATGTGTGAGCACAGTGGTACCATCTTGTTAGCACTCACAGGAGAGTCCAGGAGAAATGTATGAGAACACAGCACAGGCCCTGAGTCGGGGAGGAGCTCAGGAGCTGATGAGGAAGGTGTCCGCACTCGCACATGTGTGGGAATTACCCCGGCAGGATTCTTCGTGTTTTTAGCAGCAACTGGTTCAGGTTGGTTGGTTTGTTTCCTTCAAACTTTCTCAGAAACTCTTGCCGTTGCTATTTCCTTTTCGAGGATGTGTCTTTTGTGACAGATAGTAAGCATCTAGCAATAAAAGGAGGAGTAATGTAATCACATCTCGTTTATGTACAGGAAGGATTTGCCCTCTTACCCTTCAACGTGGAGCCCAATGGCTGTCAAAAGCTGGGGACTTTGTAGATGGATACTGATGTGACCTCAAGGTCTGAAACTGTGGAGTCCTATAATGTATTAAGACAGGCGGTCACTGGGCAGGGCCTCTTCATCCTATGTCAAATAAAACTAATATAGGAAATATGAACTTTAAGGTGAGTTTAAATGGAAATATTGAAAAGTCACCAATGACAGCAGCATTTTACTTTGTTGGTCCTATGAGGGAAAAAAATGGAGAAAATAATTGGCATATGTTTGTTAATTTGCAGTTATAGTTTAGGGTTTCTGATGCTGTGATAAAACACCATGACCAGAAAGAAGCAAGTTTGGAAGGAAAGGATTTATTTCATCTTATACTTCCACTTCTTGGTCCATTAGTGAAGGAGTTTAGGGTAGGGGCTCAAGGCAGGAAGCTGGAGGCAGGAAGTCTGATGCAGAGGTCATGGTGCCTACGTGCTGGTCCTCCATGGTTTGCTCATCTTGCTTTCTTAGGACACTCAGGATCCAGAGCCCGTGGGTGGCACCACTCACAGTGAACTGGGTCCACATCAATCGTTAATCGAGACAAGGTCTCTCAGGCATTCTTCAGACAAACCAGTAGGGCAATTTTTCTCAATTGAGGTTCTCTTATCCCAAATGACTCCAGCCTCTGTCAAGTTGACATAAAGCTAGCCTGCATAAAGATATTTGTTTATGGAATTATAAGATAGATGGATGGCATAATACATTCAAAAGATCCTGGGGCTATAGGTAAACATTTCACTGTGGAGACAATATAGCATAGAGGTTAGGAGTGGAGATTAGGAAATCCATCAGCCTGAGTTTCAAACCCAGTTCCAACATCTGCTCAAACAGGGGTCATGCTAGTAACTAGCTTAATTAAGGTTTCCATTGCTGTGAAGAGACACTGACCATGGCAACTCTTATGAAGGAAGACATTCCACTGGGGCTGGCTTATAGTTCAGAGGTTTAGTCCATTATCATCATGGTGGAAAGCATGGCAGTATGCAGGCGGATATGGTGCAAGAGAAGTTACTGAGAGTTCTATGTCATGACCCACAGGTAGCAGTGTTCTACACTGGGCATAGATTGAACATAAGATACCTCAAAGCTTACCCAACAGTGACACAGTTCCTCCAACAAGGTCACACCTCCTAATAGTGCCCCTTCCCATGGGCCTAGTATTCAAACACATGAGCCTTTCAAACACATACCTATTCAAACTACCACTACCTAACCAATAGCACCAGCCAAGGTTGGGTCTGTGATGTTGAGAATTAAATGAGATTAATATATGCCAAGTATTTTAAACTTTTATACGTTTGATTGTATTATTATCATTATTATTATTATTATTATTATTATTATTATTATTATTATTATGTGTGTGTGTGTGTGTGTGTGTGTGTGTACACTCACATACATATATGAAGGCCATAAGACAGCATTCGATACCATGGAACTGGAGTTACAGGTGGTTGAGAGCTACCCAGTATGGGTGCAAGAAACCAAACTTGAGTCCTCTGCAAGATTAACAAGCAAGCAGTCGTAACTGCTGAGCAATCTCCCCTGGGGCAGGCATTTTAAAGTCTGTATCAGTGTTGGTTTTTAGTATTCAATCAAGCCTTGCCAAACTATCAAGATCCTAAACTAGCCCTAGTCTGCTTGTTGAGAGAATGGATGAAATATCCCCTGTGTGGTTGAGGGGCCGTGCTCAGTGGTTAGAGGCGAACAAAGTGGTTCTGTTTCTTCTTTCCTTGGCTCTCTGTCTATTTCCTGCTGTGGCTGGCCACTCTCACAGGCCCTGCAGCGGTGAGCACAGCACAGTCATGTTGCCTGAGCTCCACTGTAATAAAAGCAACCATTGCTTGGAGTTACATAAGATCAGGTGTATGATTAAAAAAAAAAAGAAAGATTTCCCACAAACATCAGCAGCCATGATTGAAAGATGAAACTTCCCAGATGGAATTCATAGTCTGTTGAAGGCAATATTACTTAAGCAGCTAAACTTTCACTACCTGTTCGAATGCCTCCAAATAAGGAAAATTCATAGGTAGGTCCTGGATAGATGACTCAGCTACTAAGAACACCGACCTCTCTTCCAGAGGTCCTGAGTTCAATTCCCAGCAACCACATGGTGGCTCACAACCATCTGTAATGGAATCTGATGCACCTTCTGGTATGTCTGAAGACAGCTACAGTGTACTCATATAAATAAAAATAAATAGATAATTTTTAAAAATTTTTAAAAAGTAGTTTTAAAAAAATCACATCTTGTCTTTTTAACTGTGTAGTTTGTAACAAGTAGGCTGTGTTAACATGTTGTGTTCCTCCAAAATGGGAGGTGCTCTCTCATACGATTAAAAGCCTGCGCCACCACTGCCCGGCGAATACTAGCAAAGCAGTTGCCATTTAGCTGATATCAGAGTCTGACGTGTACAAGTAACCGTCTTGTTACGAAGCTGTGTATGCCGGGGCATCCGGCATACTTTTCTAAACTATTGTTGAAATGTTTCTGAACATTTTTAAATAATCATCTGTAGGTCTCTAAAATTTATCCCTTTCCAAAGGGAATTATTACATGGTGAGACATATATGATTTATTATATGTCTTGAGATTTTACATGGTTTTAAGATGATGCAACCCAAGATTTATATTTTACTCAATTCTCATAAATGTCAATTTTTTTAAAAAAATAATCTGGAGTTGCTAAGTATATTTGGCATTGTTTTAAGTACTTGTCACATGTTGTATTTTCCTGGCATGTCTTTTAACCACATCCTCACTAAAATATCTTGATTAGCATATTTTAAGGGTGGAATCATAACACACTGTGACAGTCGGGGATTTGGAGATCCTATTGGCATCGTGAGAATTCTGCCTGGGAAGAGTTTTCCCAAGGAATAGTCAACAAGGGTTGTCCACAACCTCCAGGATCCAGAAAGTCACCTCATCTTACTATGTTGATAAGATTTATCTACTACAGAATTATTAGAAAAGTATCCTTTACTTATTCATGCCTAATATTTTGGGATCGTCAGGGCAGCTATGGTTTCAAGGATGAGGAGTCACATAGGAAGGGAGAACCTGAAGGTTAGAGGGGTCCTTTCACCAATCCTGAATTCTTTTGAATTGAATGAACTATTCACATAATCTGTAGTCCTGAAAACATAGTTTTCCCTAAAAACAGATCAATTTTACTTGGCTATATCTTAATTAAACCAATAATCCTCTTCTGAAGCCAATGCAGACATACTGCTTTTGTTCTGATGCCCCTCCTGCCTTTCTTATTATTGTTATTCAGGGGTTTCATTCAATTTGTTTTGTTTTTTTTTCTGCACAAGACACCACTACCACCATCAATCTGTTCATGCTTTCAAAGATTTATTACTACTACTACTACTACTACTACTACTACTACTACTACTATTATTATATAAGTATGTGCACATGTGTGTAGGCACTCAGAGGCACTGCATTGGAGCTAGACTTAAAGTCCTGACACAGTTGCTGGGAATTGAACCCAGGTCCTCTGGAGGAGCAGTGCATGCTCACAGTTGCTGGGCCTCCTCTCCAGGCCTCTGTTCATGTTTCCTTTGTGCATCTTCCCTTCCTTGCATCCAGAGCCTCTGGGACCAAACCCAGCTAGGACTAACTGTCACTCTCCAGAATCTATAAGTAGTCAGTTAAGTGTTTGGGGGAGAAAACAGGAAGAGTGGGGTTCAAGAAGATAAGCCTTGCTCTCAACACCAACTCATCTGCAATGTTGGCCCTAGGAACCGAGGACTGGGGACATCCGACATGAGTACTGTCCCTAAAGTCATTATTTAGCAAACAATGGCAATGATAGTTGAAGTTCTTTTGATTTGGTTTTAAATGTATTAATTACATTTTAATATTTTCTTACTTGAAAAATACCAAGTTGCAGATCACACTTTTTGAAGTTTTGCTGTCCTTGAACTCCAAAATAACTACTATAGACAACTAGCTGTGTGTTTGGGTGTAGACACTGGGCCGTCTGGGAAATGCGTCTTCTTGGTTATTTAAGAGCTTCATCATTTACTCGTGCTGTGTCCAGGTCCTGTGATGGTAACAGCATTTGGTGGCAGCAGTGTAGGGCAGGGGTCCTGGATCAGCAAGTATCTTCAGCTGTCTTCTGGTGGTCAACACTCATCCAGTTTCTGTAAGGTTGAGACAATCTGACCAGAGTGTTTATGCTCCAGTTTTTAGAAAATGCTGCTTTCAAAGCCCAATATTCTTTCAGTAACTTGTAATATAATTTCTCTCCTGTCTAAATGACATCAATTTGTTCTTTGTTCAATATAGGTTGTGGCTATGGCTATATGTACTTGCAAAAAAAAGTTTTAAAGGCATGTGTTTAACTCATATTTCCATTAAATCTGTGATCCAGGCATGGTGGCACAAGCACACAACCTTAGAACTTCTGCAGGAAGGTCAGGAGCTAGAGGCCAGCCTTTGCTATATAGCAAGTTCCAAGTCAGCCTGGGCCTCAGGAGACGCTGACTCAATTAATTAATTAATTAATTAATTAATTAAAAAATGGATCTGCGATCCCTTCGGCTACAAGAAAGATGTAAAGATCAAGACATAGCTGATATTGAGGCCACTACGTTGCCACTTTTGGTGTCACATTTCTGGAAGATGCTCTTCATTTCTTCCCGTATAGTCAGTATGATGTTATTACAGATGACTTGAGTCCTCTGCCTCTTCTATAAAGAATGGTCACATTGAAATATAGCCACAGTATCATCCTATGTCCGATGCTGACATTTTTATGTGGGGTTTTCTGTGATTATTATAATATAGACAAATGACCTCGTGATGATCCATTAGCCACAGTGGCAGATTCGTTCTTTTCTATAGGTACCAGGAAAGGAAGTCATAAAATAATACATACCCATTTGAGAAGAATGTAACACTTCCTAAAAACTGTTTTCCAGTGAAGGACGCCCGTCCCCGAGAGTGGAGCTGCTGCACAACATCGATCGGGACTTTTTTGACGGCTTACCATGTGAGTGCCCAGCCATTGCCGCCGCCATGTTAATTGTTTGGTTTCTGGGTTTAGTAGATATTGTATCTCTAGCCGGAATTGCAATTATGATGTATCTCCCTGATACGTGTGCTGGTAATCTCATAGTGGCATCAGTATTCTTCGACGTCAGTAAACTCTGGCTCTGCCATTTGCTGACTGTATGGAGCAGAGCCCACAAGACCCCCCGAGGCCCTTTTCCACGGCCAATCTCATGTCATTGTCTATGTCACCTGAAAGTTCCAGGACATTTTCCCAGAGAATTCACCCTCAAACAAGCCACTGTCCAGCTCTAGGTTTGTGTGAGCCACCAGAGCATCTGACTGGATTGGCAAGATGCTGACACACCCGCTGAATCTCACAGTGTGAGCTTCCTAAAAGTCCTGCAATCATTCGGCTTCATTCTGCCCACAGTCTACCAGAGCCTTGTCCATGCCTTGGGGAGGCAGTGACATCGCCTGCACTCGTGTGAGGTCCATACCAGCTCCCCCCGGCACTGCACTGCCTTGGTAAACTCTTTTTACTTCTTTGTCCTTTCCAAGATACATAACCAGTGGCACAAGACCCCACTCCTCAGGCATGCCTGCTCAAAGGGTTCTCCTGACTGTGTTACTTGTCACCAGGCTCCCTTTCACCTCTCCTTGTCATAGTCTCATCCAACATTACTGTCCAGTTTGCCATCTCCAAGCATATGGTTGGTTATACCATCCCTAGACTCTAAATACCTCTTCCCTGCCTCTCCGCAGTTTCCAGAGCATCCCAGAAGCCATGACAAACAGCTGTCCCATCCTTAGTGCCCTTTAGTGCCTCTGAATAATGTCAGTCACATAGTCTAGTTGGGCATGCGTTTCCCACTGACATGAAGGCCTGGGTGACCCTCGTCGGTTAGCACTTGGCAAGCACACGCGCTGCTCGTTTGATCACAGAGGAGACAATTGGGGGAGAGATCAGATGCAATTAAAAATAGGAATTTTCCAGGAAAATGGGTGAATCTGGAAATTATTACCTTAAGCAAGGTAACCCAGAGTCATATGATGGCTTGTCCTCTTTCACATTGCAGATCCTAGCTTTTAATGTTTAAATATATGACGATATGTGAGTGTGAGTTTTAGGGTATAAAACTGGAAAGAGGACCGTGAAAGGGGAAGGGAGGACATTGAAGAGGAAAGAAGGGTTATGAAAGGGGGAAGAGGACCATGAAAAGGGTCAGGTGACAGGGGAAGAGAGGGATGGACAGAAGAAGCAAATGACATTTGAAAATGCTACATGAAACCTAACACTGAGTATGCTAGTTTAAAAAAGCTGAACACTGCCACCACCAAACCCAACAGGATAGATTAAAGGTAGAAAAGGAAAAGACCCTGGCAACAGGCAAGAAATGTTTCTTGTATTGGAGTGAACTTACACTGCAAGTGTAAGAGTAGGGTTAGACACGGGATAGAGCCAGAGTAGTCTAGATTGGTGCCGCACTGTCCGCTGTGGTACACGTGGCCACCAAGTGCTTGAAGTGTAGCTAATCATGGGTGGAGGCGGCAGATCTAAGTATAAAATGCATATCTAACTTTGAAGACTAGCTATCCGTGTGACGCATACCTGTTGGACCGGCGGTGCTTTGACTTGTTAAGTTGAACCTATTATTGATGCTTTATCTGTTTCTCTTTCCTTTCTTAAAGCATGACTGGTGGAAACATTTTAATTGTGTATGTGACGTGCATTAGAGCTGTTGGTCTTGAAGGGCTTTGTAGAAGGCCCTGGGGAATCAGCTGCACAGAGCCTCCGTGGTTAGTTTCTGTGAGTCTACAATGAGTTGTATAACCCTGCTCCAGGATCCTCAACTCTTCCGTCATGCCTCTGAGTTAAGGTCTGCGGAAGCCCCGGCATGTGGGAAAACCGAGTTTGGCAAACATCTGCATGACAGAAGAGTTGGGGTTCAGGGCTTTGGAGAATGGGTGAGAAAGCAGAAGGCCAGGGAATGCATTCTTAGACAGGGAAAACATGCCTGGACTTTTGAAAAAGGGGCACAGAAAAAGAAGGGAAAATTATACTTTTTGAGTTTAGAACTCAAAAAGCAGGCAAGCTTAGCAATGAAGACGTGCAAGCAACTACATCAGGGGAGGGGTTCTGGAGAAGTATACATAAGTACGTCATCATCTCATTAGGGGGATAATTATTCCTCCCAACTTCTTAGTATGTTATTAGATGCATCAGCTTTCCTGGGGAGTAGATGCTGGCCTTGTGATTGACAAGTCCAGCTGGATTAACTCTTAAAGGAAAAGACAACATAGTACATAATGTTCTGATCTTTGGGCAGCATCAGAATGTTAGGTTTCCACTCAGGGCCAGAGAGAGGTATTCCATCCTTTTGACTAGAAGGCCTAAGGAGAGAGGCAGTTATAACATTTTCCTTTCTAGGGTTAGCAGAACAGATGAGGTCCAAAGCCAACCATGAGAGGGAGGTCTATCCTCGGTGGTCTCCAAGGTTACTAATCTCTACCTGCTCGACATTCCATACTCATTCATTATTTTGAAGGCGGGCTGAAATTGAGCAATAAATCTGACCACATGCACATCCAGAGGTCTGATTCCAAAACTGTCCATCAGAAGAGATTAGTGTCTACCTGGAACGTCTGTTATAGTCACACCCAGCTTTCAGAGAGGGTGTTCACTGAGAACAGGTAAGTGTCTCCTGCTTTCTGTGCCTGCCTCAGGACAGGACCAAGGACCTTCCCGTGGAGGGCAGACTGCATACAGAGCCTAGCCTCTCACTCCTTTACCACTATCTTTCTAGGGTGACATAGACTCAGTGTCTTTCCCTAGGAGTCAGCAGTAGAAGTTACCAGTGAGAGACTTGAGGAAGCAGTGGTATTGTTCAGAACGAGCTATGGGAAAGCCTGGAGGTGTCAGACAAGTTGGGGAAATGGCTATCATGCTGGATCTGAATTTAGCTCTCATAGCTCCGAGGATTCTCCCGTGCCAGACTGCATGTTTCGCAGTACCATCCAGATCATGAAAGAACCACTGTGCTAACACGGTTTGCAGTTGCCAGACTGACCTTGGCTGTTCTGGGCCCTTAAGCTGAGGCTACATCTCACCTTGGATGTCAGTTGTGATCACCAGAATTCCAGAATAATCCAGTTGTGTGATATATGCATATGTACTTCACACACACACACACACACACACACACACACACACACACACACACGCTACAGAAGTTAGCACAGCACCTGCCATGAAAGCCCACTCTGTGAGTGGCTTTGTGTAGGACTGTTATAACCAATCTCATGTAGAAGGCCTCCTGTCTTTGGGCATCACGATGACATGTAACCTGCTAGCGACAATGGTGGGAACGGGGCTCAGCTCCCCTTCCTCCCTCACATGGGCATTTTCTCTGGTACAGCTGCCGCATCTGCTTGAGGTCCAAGACTCATCCAGTCTCAAATGTGTCCTAATCCGACTATAAAATAGCCTGGCTGGCAGAAGGTCTCTATGGCCCTGCCTTTGAAGGTTAGAAACTACCCTGTGTATGGCTGCAACTTCCTCTCAGCTTTCTTCATGCCGCCATTTAAACAGCACCTCCCTGACCTGCCTCTGAGACCACGAGGCCAGGCCAGGCTCATGCAGGCAAACTGCTGTGGACCAAACCAAACTCCGAACAGAACTAAACTTTACCCCCTATGTTTCTGTCAGGTGTTGTCATAGCAATAGCTCTCCCTCTCCCCCTCCCCCTCTCTCCCTCTCTCCCTCTCCCCCCTCCCCCTCTCCCCTTCTCTCCCTCTCTCCCTCTCTCCCCACCTCTCTGATGGTCAGTTTTCTATATTGGTTATTTTTGTGTCATGGTGACCATATCATCTGCTGGAAACAACTCAAGGAAGGAAATTTATTTCAGACAGGTTTCCATCAGGGAAGAGACAGGGACAGGTTGAGGAGCTGTTCGTGACTGGAACAAGCATTTAATAAGACCCTGTCAGGGACATTTCGGATTCAAAGTGTCCTGCTGATAGCTCCAGAGCTCAGGCCTGAGGAGACGGTGTGTTTTGTTTTGTTTTGTTTTGTTTTGTTTTGTTTCTCTGTTTAATGCATCAGAGCGCGCCCACATGTTACCCCGATCAGGAGGACCCACTTCCTATTCAGTAACTTACACTCTGAGTAGACTAGACATCACCTGTGTAGCTTGCTCAACACCTCAGTGTGTGACCGGATGCATACTGGTAGGTGAGTGTGTTACCATCAACTCACTTCAATTAGAAGGACCCTGGCCCAGGCCAGGATGATTTCCCCTATTCTGGTTAGCTAAGGAGACGTTCCATCTTTCTGCAGGGCGTGGTCGGTGTGGTAGCCTCTGCCAGCTCGTGTACTGTGCATTATTATGTAGGATGACAAAGTTCTGGACGTGCCTGGGTAGTCAGGCTGTTCTCCACGTTTTCTAACCCAGATGGGGAAACTGAGGTTTTAGGTCCCTCAGAGCTGTTAAACAATGGAGGTAGAACCTGGCACTTCTCTGCTCACACATTTCTAACCGTACGGACTGCAGACTTCTCTCGTGTCCTGCCCTTCACTGGTTGGATGGAAAAAGGGCTCCTTCAGCAACAGTCACCTCACCTCAACGGCGGCATGTTGGGATGGGCTATGCTTACGCACGAATGGAGTGTGGTATGTTTATGTGAGGGTGGGAGAGCGGCTCTCATAGTGACGCTAGCCTTGCTGGCTTCACATGTCATCTGATGGTCACTCTGGATGGTGATGGCTCCTGACTGCAGAGCTGACCCTGAGCACGCTGCACTGACCGTTACACTGAAAGTATGATGGGAAGAGATTGGGCTGGGCGGTACCAGCTCGGGTGAGGTACAGAAGTTTGGACTTGGGTTTGAGTAGCAACTTTGACTCATTTCTTGAGAGCCTGGAGCCAGAGATGAGTTCTTCCACTCATCTGTTTTGTCACCAATAAACTGAGGACAGTTACAGCACTGTCCTGTAAATAGATCCATCTGCCATAAATACCAGTTACACTGGGGTAGCTAGGATGGGAGGGGAGCTGCAGTGTCTACTGCACGTATTTCTACAGTTCTTAAAGATGTTTCCATTCATTCATTCATTAATTCATTCGTTCATTCATTCATTCATTCTATCTTTTAATGTGCATGTGCTCTGCTGCATGCCAAAAGAGTACAGCAGTTACCCTTATAGACAGTCTTCAGCCCCTATGAGCTTGCTGAACTCAGGACCTCTGGAAGAGCAGCCAGTGCTCTTTACCACTGAGCCAGCTCACCAGCTCTCTACAGTTGTAAGCGCTAGAGAGAGCATGCATCACTTCCATAGTAAAAAATAATGTGTTGAGTTGAGTTTGGAAAGCTACCCAAGGTTCTGTGGCGATCATGCTGTCTGCAGAGCTGTGTCACTGTGTGGGGCAGTGTAGACCCAGGCTCCTCGGCTGCAGAAAGGCAGACCCGCAGACCCGCAGACCCCCAGACCCGCAGACCCTGCCGTCTCAGTTGAATTCTTTCTTTCTGCAGGGAGCTTATTTCACAGCTCATCCTCATGTTCACAGGACACATGCTAGCAGTATTTGTCATCTGCAGTTTGTCACACTTCTCTTGCCGTGGGTGGCTCTCAGTGCCCTCCCTCACAGAGCCAGGAACACGTTATTTTTCTCTGCTTGAGTTTCCAGCGGTTTGCAGGCTTCCTCCCCGACTCTGGGGGCTGCTTGTTCGGAAGAGTGGCTTTCTTGATGCCTTGAGCAGCCCCACAGCTTCTTGTCCTGTCTCACGTGTTCCACCCAGTACATCTCGGGTGACATCCATCACACCTGCAGCTAACTCTCCATCATGACCTGGCTTTCCTCCTGAGAAAACACAGAAACCAAACCAAAACCACAGCACTTTAAAAATACTAATTAATCCTCACCATGACTCTTGGCTGCACAAGGCTAACAACTCCCATAGCCCCAGTTTTGTGTTTGGAGAAATCAGGGTAATTGGTGTCAGAAGACAGAGGCTGATGGAAAGGTTGGGGCTAGCCCTGTCTCTGGGAGTTAGGGCGTTTGACCAGGGGCCAGCTGCTTCACCAGATCCCCTGCTGAACAATATAACTCTTCTTTAACCTCATTGCATTCCATCGCTATAGCAAAACAGCTGGGTGTTTGGGGTAATGGGGACAGCTGTGGCTAAAGGAGGTAAGAACACTTGGCTTATAGTTGTGGGGATTTAAGCATGGCGCTGACATCTGCTCAGGTCTGGTGAGATCCCCATTGGCTGTGTCATGGGATGGGTGGCATCTAGGAGTGCGTGTGTGAGGGAGTAACCAGGTGGTGATCCTGGAAGCCAGAGAGAGGAGGGAAGGGCCAAGCATGTCTTTCCTGACAGTCAAGAGGGATATCAATCCCCAAAAGGGCAACACTGGCCAACCATGGCTGAATGGGTCTTGCACTAAGCCCCACCACCTCTTAATGGTTGCATGGCCTCCCAACCTCAGCTTCCTGAGACTTTCAGCGTGTGAACCCTTGGGAACACACTCAAATCAGCCAACGCAGTCATTACATTCGGCTGCCTGTAGGCAAACCTATTCACAGGCGCTGGGGAAGTTAGCAGAAAGAAATCTTTGGTGCCTGGGGTTGGGAAACATTATTCTGTTATTTACTCTGTTGTCCTGGATTTGTGAAAAACATGGAGTGACCTAGAAGCTAGCCAGAGGAAATAAGAACGTATGACCAGCTTAAATAAATTCAAATAATGGACAAAGGCAACTGTGGTGAGAGATTATGAGCTATGTTTGACTAATGGCCAGTTTCCATGGCATCCTGATGCAGGAGGGCCTGCTCCTAAAGGCTGCCTGCTGAGAGAGGGGCCTGCTCTTCACCTGGGGAGGCTGCTGGGGAGAGGGAATCACCACAGGAAGTGAAGGCAAGAGCAAGCCTGCTCAGGGCAGAGAGAAAGCCTGTAAGTAAGGTTTGGGCCAGCCTCAGCAGGTGGGATTTAGCCAGCAGGCCAGTGTGAGCTACCTGATGGCTCTTATGCAAGATATCCATGAAAGTCGGGGATTGAAACACAGAAGTTCGAAGTTAGCAGTAAAAACCCCATTAGAACACTTTCCAGCCACCATAAAATAAACCTTGCAAATAGTGTGACTTTTATAATCTCTTTTTCTTGATTTTATTCATTAACAGACACATACAATAAACCACATTCTTACAGGATTCAGGTCAGAACTTTGAAGTTAATTTTTAATTCAAGCCTCTATGGGCATTAATTTAAAAATTCTTTTATAGCAATTTTATGAATGATTGCATCGAGTTGTATCATATGAAATGAGCCTACCACTTAAACATAATAAAATGTTTTCCTTCTGTGGCTTGAAGCATGCATTATTTTTTTAGGGTATTTTCTCACAAAAATATGGTTACAGACACCATGATGATCAGCACTGTTTGTCAACTTGAAACACTGAGGAGATGTGCCTCTTCCCATTTCTGGAAGGGATTATCTAGAAGTGAGCACAGGTAGGAGGGCTTGCCCTGCCCACCCTAGTGTGGGAAGAATAGCTTTACGGCATCCTGAACTGAATGGAAAGGAGAAAGTGAGCTGAGTGCATGTGCGCGCACACACACACACACACACACACACACACACACACACACATATTCTTCAGCTGTATGCATGGGACCCCTGGGGGCCTCATAGCCAGGAGAGCACTGACCCTCTCAGGTGATGGAAGGCGCTCACACCGTGGTACATGCGCTTTCACACATGTGCATGCACACACATTAAATAATAAGTAAGTAGTAAATAAATAGCTTTTAAAAAATGTGTTGCAAATGTAAAATTTTTCATTTTGTAGAATTCTTCACTTCACATTTAAGCATTCATCAGTATTCTAGTTTGACAAAGGTTTAATAATTTATACTTGGCTTTTTATAACAGTATTTGTACTGTTTATAAATGTTTAATCATTTACTCTTGGCTCTTCGGTATAGAGAATGAAATCAAAGTAGATCTGCAGATAGAGAACAGCAATAGGGACTGGGGCTTGCCAGCAGTGGCAGATTGTCCTCTTGATGAACACAGTAGTTTTCCATCATTCCTCTCTGTCTGAGGGCAGCCTCCAAGGGCGCTGATTATTTTTTAGGTACCTTGAGTTTTATTACTGGTGTCAGGAGTGAGTTTGCTTTTTATTAATTAATTAATTAATTTATTTATTTATTTATTCTAGAGGTAGGAGTTGCTGATGTTGCAAGTCAGGGTACCCCTGACCTAACCTAACCCCAGCCTTGCCGTGTTGCCTTTTAGCCTTTAGCAGATGCTTGGTTTTGTATCTGATCAGTATCTTGTTCAGTCGTTTGTGTGCCCGGAAGAGAACTGTCTTAGATGATGTAATTTGTTTCTGTCTTTTCATCCTCATGACTTTCTCTGAATTTCGCCTTTCCCTTCCTTAGCGTTGATAATGATGATGTCGTGTATGCTTGCCTCTGCCCCAGTCTCAGAGAGAAGATGTTCAAACTTTACACCATGAAGTTTGTTGTGGGCTTTTGTTGTTTCCAGACAGGGTTTCTCTGTGAAGTTCTGGGTTCAAATCATAGGACCATATAAACCTGGCATAATGACACATACCTGTCACTTGAGTATGCAGAGGCAACAGGAGTGAGTTTCCAGCAGTGGGTTCCATAGGAAAGATCCACTCTTAAAGACAGCACAACACAACAGAACAATAACAACAACAACAACAAAAACAGTGACAACTTTTAAAAACTAACATTTTTTCAAAGTGTAGGGCTGGGCATGCAGCTCAGTAGAGTATGTGCCTGGCATGCATGAAGCTCTCAGCTTGACCTCCAGCACACCATGAGCCTGGTGTGGAAGGGTACACCTGTTATCACAGTACTTAGGAGGTAGAGACAGAAGGATCAGAAGTTCAGGGTCTTTCCTCAACTACAGCGCAAGTTTGAGAGCTGCCTGGACACAGTAAGAAAGGGTCTCAAAAAATAATAAATTCAAAGTACCACGGCATGGGAAATTGCTGGCTCTCACCTTTAGTAACCCTCAGATCCAGTGATTTCTCACAGGCCATCCCTAATGTTGCCACTGCCACCACCTGCTTAGAATGTTACTGCCTCTGCTTTCCATAAGCAGTACTTCAAGACTGGCCTATTCTGCTAGTGTGTTCAGAGGAAACGGTTCAAGCTTTCCTGGTCCACTGCACTGTCCTGGTTCTCTATTAACTTCTGCTCTTTATTATTTATCTCCCCCTAAACGTTTCCAGTTACAGCAAGAACACTTAACTCAAGGTCTGCTCCCTGAACAGATATGTAAACACTCAATGCAGCATTGTAAGCTCTGGGCATGGCACAGCAGGGCGCTGAGGCGCCCAAGATTCATTTGCCCTGTGTGACCGGCCACATGGCAGCGGCATGCTTGCCCTCCGCCAGCCCACAGCCACCACTATTCTTGGGAGAAATGTCTTTTCAAGTCTTTCACCTACTTTATAATGAGATGGATTAGTTATGGTTTTTCTGGTGAGTTATATGGGTCCCTTTTTAATTTATTTCTTTTCATTTTATGTACATTGGTATTTTGCCTGTATGCATGTCTGGAGGGTGTCAGATTAACTGGAACTGGAGTTATGGATAGTTGTGAGCTGCTGTGTACATGCTGGGAATTGAACTCAGGTCCTCTAGAAGAGCAGCCTCTACTCTTAACCACTGAGCCATCTCTCCAGCTCCTTATATGGGTTTCTAACTCTATAGTTTTTGAAGTTATAGTTTTGAAGTTCCTTTAACTGTTAACTGTTTACCACCTACATGATTTGCACGAAGTTTTTCTTGTTCTGTAAATGGTTTTTCCCCTCGTGTGTGTCATTTATACACACCCACATACACACTGTGGTCTCCACACACATTTGCCATATCTGCAAACATGCATATCACCTTATTTTCTGTTTTTTTTTTTTTTTTTTTTTTTTTTTTTTTTTTTTTTAAAAATTTCTATTTAGCTTCCTTGTGAAGATGTTTTATGGAACCTCTGTTGGCTGGTAGGTGACTCACCACTAGGGCACAAAGAACCTGCTCATCTGGAAGCAGAGCTGACTTGAGCATTCAGTGCCAAGCAGACAGGCCATCAGCCAGGGTGATGATCCACAAATCAATTCCCTACAGGCTTAAGTGCAGGCAGACCTGGCTGGGAGGTGAGTGCCAGAAGTATTCCACCCCACCCAGCCACACGCAGACACCTCACCCCAGACTCAGAGGCCCATCTTCCTGGATAACTTCATCTATCTGGTAATACTTGAAGACCAAGGGCAAAATAAGCAAGATTGCCCCAAGGGTCCTGTTGCTGTCATTCGTGGAGAAGACCCTAATGATGGAATTGCTTCCACTGCAGATTGAAATCTCCTGAGCACACAGTAAACAGTAAAGCGGTTACTTCAGCACTTCCAATCTGACTGAAAACGCAGTGCTGTAGAAACATGTAGAAGTCAGTCTGCATCATTAGAGGTGGACTACCTTGATCTGCAGTTGGTGCCCCTAAACTAGGTGAAGTCAAGCAGCCCTTTTGCTAGTGAGCTGGTCAAACATTTGTTCAAGCGCTCTAGAAGCACACAGATAGCAAGGCTGAAGTTCTTCAGTTCTTCAACAAAGGAGGGTGCCCTAGCTAGGCCTCCCACAATCAGGAGGAGCAGAAGTATGATACAGAACTCACAACAGCAACTCCAGAACAAGTTATCAGTTCCTTTTCTCTACAAAGGAAACTATCAAGACTCAAAGAAAACCAAGGATGCGCCCACAGTCATGGAGCAAGTGATGAGTTGAGCTTGTCTCATTGAACATTAGGCTCGATTAATAACCAGCCATTACTCCCCTTGATCTGTGGATTACACTGTGTGCTAACCATCCCCTTGGCCTACACTAGTCTGTCAGGCTGGCTCTACAGCAGCCACGGAAAAATGGCTGTATCAGAAGAACAAGGTACACGCCACCTAGGTTGAGCACGGCCACTGCTAATGTGCAAGGAGCAGCTGTCTCACAGTTAAGTGTTTCCTACTCATGCTTTGGCCTCTCTGCAGCCTGTCTCCTTCCCAGGAGGCTGCATCTTTGATGGGCTGGAATGCTTCCTGCAGTGCTGGGCAAAGACTGAGACTAAGCTGCCTTTTGCTGCTCCTGGGAAGAGAGGACACAACAGAAAGTTTTCTTAGGTTTCAACCCGACCATCTTTGGATACAAATGATCCCAAGACCAGCTATCCAAGATGTGGTTAGGCATAAGATATGTGCATTGCATATCTGTATAGAAGAGGTTTCATACCAGCCAAAAGAAGCTACAAACAAGGTCTTAGACTCATCTATTTTCCACTTTTGTACCAAATGTCCCCACCGCCTGACCCCCAAAACATACTCCACCATGAGCACAGGGCCACGTACTGTTCAAGACCTTTGCCTATTTTTTTTTTTTTTTAAACCACGGGCTGATTTCTTGCTATGTAGGTGCAGGTGTCCTTGTGAATTTCGGAGAGTAACTTCATTCCATATTCTTGATTGACAAATATCTGCCGCATTTTCAATGTTTTATATCCAACTTGTATTTGTGTAAACACAAGGCTCCAGGCCCAGGAGTATGTAGTCGAGCAGGAGAGGGTGTTGAAGGTGAAGAACAGCCAGGAAGGTCCTAGAGAACTGAGCCGGTAGAGTATGGGTGCAGGTTCTAGAGCCTTGCAGGAGCTCAGACCCAGAGCCTGCTGTGTCCCCTTCAGTCTGAAGCCTTGCTGCAGGGTTGCCTGTCCAAGGAGAAATGGTAGAAGTGAAAGAGTACGAGGGCTGCTCACATTTCTGGAAAGGGCCTGGAAACTTGTTTCCACCATGTAGGCCCAGCCTTGTACTCCTGCCTGAGCCCCCAGAGCCACAGAAGAGATAGACGAAGGCTCGGAGTTGCAGAGGGACTGGAGCTCACTGGGCAGTGGGTTCTGGTTCTAGCCAGAGTGTAGGAGAGACGACAGCACTGTTACCTGCCACTTAGACTTCAGGGCCTTCTCCCTGGATTGTGTTTACACAAATACAAGTTGGATATAAAACATTGAAAATGCGGCAGATATTTGTCAATCAAGAATCTGGTGAATTCGAGGCCAGCCTGGTCTACAAAGTGAGTTCCAGGACAGCCAGAGCTATACAGAGAAACCCTGTCTCGAAAAAACAAAAAACAAAAACAAAGAATCTGGGATGAAGTTACTCTCCAAAATTCATAAGAACACCTATACCTCATAGCAAGAAATCAGCCCGTGGTTTTTTGTTTTGTTTTTTTTTTAAAAATAAGTGGGCAAAGGTCTTCAACAGAATTTTCTCCTTGAAAGTATACATACAAATGGCCACAGGAAGAATGGTCACTTGGCATCTCTAATCCTGAGGGAAATACAAACCAGAGCCACAATGAGCCATCACCTCTCCACTGTACAGTAGCTACTTTCGAAAGGGTATTAATGTATTTTATGATTCAATAATCAGGATTTTTATTATCATTTTAAATATCTTTTTACTTCATGTCAGAGCTGTGAGTTCTTTTAAAATGTGTTTTCAAACTTGCAAATGAAGCCGAGTGTGGTGGCACATGCCTGTTCTCCTAGCAGGAAGCTGACGCTGTGTTGTTAAGACTTTGAGGTTGGACTGGGGTGCACAACAAGTACCTAGCCAGCCAGCCATGCGTAGGAAGACACAACAGAGTTGATTCTGTCTGCTTGTGCTCCTCTGTCGTGAATAACTCTTGCTTCTGCTGTTCTTCTACCTCTAAATTGCATGTTCGTCTTCTTTCAGTGAGGAGTGTTTTCATATTTTGGCACACGTTTGTATTCTTCATGGTATTATCTAATCAGTGAATATAGTTGAATAGTTTTTACTTAAGAATAGTGTGGCTACCGTATCTCTGTAAACTTAAGGACTGCCTTACAAGTCAGCTTTTTTTGTGTGTCAGAGGGCTTGCCATAAACAACTTGAAGAGAGAAATAGATCTTAGCTCACAAAGGCTTCATCTCGTGGTCCTCTGTGCACTCCCACAGGCTTTTAAACCATGTGTCCTGAGGATAGACATTATCATCTCTCATACTCACATATATACCCAAGCAGCTACACACAACAAATAGCTGTTATAGACATTAAAAATGAGAGGGAGGGAGGGAGGGAGGAGGGAAGAAGATCTAGACTAGAGAGATGGCTCAGTGATTAAAAGTGCATACAGCTCTTACCCTAGTTAGGTTCCCAACAACTCACAACCATCTGTAATTCCAGCCTTGACACCCTATTCTGGCATCTTTGGGTCCCTACATTCCTATGCATATTCCACACAAATATACACATAAAAAGTATTACTTAAAAAGTACTTGATTGAGGGGCTGGTGAGATGGCTCAGTGGGTAAGAGAACCCGACTGCTCTTCCAAAGGTCCGGAGTTCAAATCCCAGCAACCACATGGTGGCTCATAACCATCCGTAACAAGATCTGACGCCCTCTTCTGGAGTGTCTGAAGACAGCTACAGTGTACTTACATATAATAAATAAATAAATCTTAAAAAAAGAAAAAAAGTATTTGATTGAAAGAGCTAACAATTACTGGTCAAGTGAGACACAAGAAAGCTTGGGTAGGACTCTATTGATTGCACATTTACTTGAGACTAACACTTATCCAAATCTAGAATGATTTAAATAGGTGATTAAAACTACTCAGACTATTTAAATTCAGCTCAAGTCTTTGGGTTTATATTTTATAAAAACTTCTAAAAATAACTCAGTACTTATCAAACCTGGCTTCATACTCAGAAGAAAAATGAATAATAAAGGAAGGAAGCCAGCTTGAGCCCACCTTCCTTTATGATCTTCTGACTGAATAAAGATTTACTTATAATGCAAATATATTTTCATTTTCAGAAATTGAGGACTACATCTGAGTTGCTTCTTGGACAAGTTATAGTACTGACTTCTGTGAATAACTATGTTTTAAAATATTAGAGATTGAAAATGAAACTAGATTCTTCCCTTTATCTAATGTCAGCTGTATCTTCAAATTTATGAGGTAATTTTTCCACATATCTCCACAAATAATAAAAAGCAGCATTTGCCCTGCATTTGAGCTCAAATAAATGTACATTCTTTTGAAATGAAAATATTGACAATGAGCAGAAAATTAGAAAAGAAAGAAAAGCAATGCATATAAATCACCAGACTCTTGGGAGGGAGTTTAAGCAAATCTTAGGACTGTACTTTTCATGATTGTACATTTTCTCTTTAAAACAAATCACTTTCCCAACTTGGCATGGCTTGATGGGGCCAAGGATGACATCAGCTCTTTTACTATGCACTCTCTGCTTTCCTTCAGATAACTCAGTGGCACTTCATCAAGTTTTAATGATTGAGATGAATTAGAAACCAATGGGGGTTGAGTTTAAATTCCCTTAACTCCCATGCATCATGTATTCCTGGCCTTAGACCTACTTTTGAACACCCCTGAGAATTTATATTGTCCTGGTTCTAGAAATAGAAGTGAGCAAGTGAAGGAACATACACTCCTTAAAGTTCTAAGAGTGTCTGTCAAAATGTACTAAATTACATCACTGTGCTTCAAGAGTCCACATCAACCATCTTCTTTCCAGTCTGTCTTAGCCCAATAAGTATAATAAACTTGGCACTGTTGTTTCATTTCAGGAAAATCACATATGGTATCTGCGGTGTAGTGTCTTTCAGTAGTGGACAGATGCTGACTCAGTAAGGTGACAGTGAAAAGATCATATAAGAAATTAGGCTGTTATTCAAAAAGAAAAGAGCAAGCCGTGAACTACATTCGCCACGCTTGCAGCTTCTAAGAACTTGCCTGTGATTGTCAGATAGTAATTCCTGCATTCTAGACATCTGGTCTACCACTCCGCTCTTCTACCAACACTGCTCACTTTTGAATGTACATCCAAATTTCCTGCTTTAGTTGATTAACATTGGATCAAAATTCAGCATTTCTTTTTCTTTTCATTAAAGATTGTGCATGTAGGGGGGTAGAGTATATATTAGTCTAAAGAGGTCAGAGACACCAATTGAATATGTTAATGTACATATTCTTTTTAAGACATAAGCTGGATGAGTCTCTGGCACAGTAGTAGAGCATTTGCCTAACATGTACAGGACCCCTAAATTCAACCCCTAACACCACATACAAGACCTTAAATCTCATAACTGATTTTTGAAGGGTTTATAAATCCTTCCCCCAAATTCTTGTTTAAGTTGACTCTATAGCAATGTTCTTTGTCTTTCTGGTTATCCAAATGCCAGAATGTTTTTTCACTACTAGTGTACTTTGGTGTGTCTGGCAAAAGCACAATTCAGGCTTGTCAGCAGAATGATTTTGAAGTTTGACTTAGATGCATAGTTCTTTGTCCTATTTTCCTGATGTCTGCACTGACTAGTTTTACATCAACTTGACATAAAAGTTATCTGAAAAGAGGGAACCTCGATTGAGAAGATACCTCCACAAGATCTGCCTGTAAGGCATTTTCTTTATTAATGACAGATGGGGAAGGGTCCTCCTCAATGTGGATATTGCCATCCCTGGGCATGTGGTCCTGGGTTCTATAAGAAAGTAGGCTGAGCAAGCCAGGAGGAGTAAGCCAGTAAGTAACACCCCTCCATGGCCTCTGCATCAGCTCCTGCCTCCAGGTTTCTGCCCCATTTGAGTTCCTGTCCTGACTTCCTTCAATGATGAACAACAATAGGAAAATATAAGACAAACACATCCTTTCCTCCCCAACTTGCTTTTGGTCATGGTGTTTTATCACAGCAATAGAAACCCTAACTAAGACAATGTCCTATGATGCCAACATTCAAAAAGAAAACTTTGGCTCTCGGTAAATGTCAGTGAGCCAAGTATCTACCTGGAAGAGGTTCCCAAATTGATAGTAAGGGGGTTGTAGGCTTCTTCCCAGAGTCTCCCTGGGACTGCTTTGGCAGTGGCTCTGACTTCTTCATAGAAACTTCTGTGATCTTATAGAAGTGCTGAGGTTGGGTGCAGACAAACTCTCATGGACTCCCAGAAAGATTACATAGAAAAATCAAGTGCTGCCTCTGTGTGCCCAAGACACTGCTCCCCAGCTTTTGCCTCTATAAAAGGAATGACAGGTCAATCTGTCCATCCTTTGACTATTGTTCTGTCATTGTATCTCAGAAGACAAAGAGCATCCTTACCCAGCTCCATCGTAAGAGCTCATCTTGTCTCTGGGACCAGTGAGCCTGTCTCTGTACCCCCTGAAATTAAAGGCAACTTCCTGGAATATAAGAAGCAGGTCTCATCATTTAACCACAGTCAGAGGGAAACTGGGAGAATTTATTGTTCCTGTGTTTTCTACTCCAAATGTTTAAAGATCAGTGGCAAACATACTGGTCCAATAAAAAGTAAAAGTGTTTTCTATTCGGTATCAGTTTATAAAAAAATAATAGAGGCATCAAATGGAATTAGAGAGAGTATATCATGGTCCCTGAGTGTGGGGAGGTGTGAGGACAGATAGTTTTCATTATCCTTTTGACCTAATTCACTGGATGTATTTTATTTACAATTAAACATTAAAAAGAAAGAACAAAGGAAAAAGGGAGAAAGGAAACAAAGCAATACTGTGCTCAGGTTGGACACCATTCCTCTCCCCTCCCCTCCCTTCCCCTACCCCCATAAGTGTGGGAACTCTGCTCAGAGCCTTGGGGCTGGAGTTAATCGTTTGATTTCTCAAAATGATGGTATAGATCTGTATACTGCCTCAGTGACAGTAATAAATTAGGGTGTCTTGATAAAGACCAAACTCATCAATTTTTCCAAAATCTGTATTTGATTAATTCTACAAAGGTCTAGGTCAAAGTTATTCCTCAAACTTTATTATTTTAACAAAGAAACCCATGGTTTCCAGGTTTGTCAGAAAATTCATTATCGCTGCACAATGGCAAAAGGTCACAAAATGCCTCCTTCCACAAGACAAATTTCTTCTGCTCAACAACCCATTCTCCTAGCAGAACCAAGAAAAACCTCTGACATTTCAGATCCTTTTGCTTCAGGGAAAATAAATGTTCCCCAGATTGTGGAGGAAAATGACAAACAAATTAATGAAAAACAGATCTGTTCCTACAGTGTACCCGGCTAGGGCAGACCACATACACTGGAAGTCAAGCGCTCACTCTCAGGTCCTGCTACCTCTGCAGAGTGACAGTTCCCACCGTGGCATCAGCGCTGTGCTCACAGAAAGCTGTACACACACCACAGCGCTGCAAATTAAAGAAACATGCGTCAGAAAAACAGAAAGGAAAACTCCAGCGTTTAACTGTGGCTGGAGCTGTGAACTGGTGAGGACAAGCATTTTGGAAGTGACTCAGCCCCTTCTCACAGTGCACATGCAGAACTTGACTTAATTTAGCAGTGCTAAGTTTTCCTACACCCTAAAAGTTCCTGCTTTTAATTCTGTATCATTTGTACCTCTGAACACATGCTTGCCCCATATCTTCAGTTTCTACTGATTTACTAATTTTAACGTTAAGGACATTTCTTCCTTCCTTCCTTCCTTCCCTCCTTCCTTCCCTCCTTCCTTCCCTCCTTCCTTCACTCCTTCCATCCTTCTTTCCTTCCCTCCTTCCTTCCTTTTTTCCTTCCTTCCTTCTTCCCTCCCTCCCTCCTTCCTTCCTTCCTTCCTTCCTTCCTTCCTTCCTTCCTTCCTTCCTTC
>NC_034600.1:24979701-24992092 GCF_900095145.1 Mus pahari
TCCCTCCCTCCCTCCTTCCCTCCTTCCTTCCCTCCCTCCCTCCTTCCTTCCCTCCCTCCTTCCCTCCTTTCTTCCTTCCTTCCCTCCTTCCTTCCTTCCTTCCTTTTTTCTTTTGAACCAAGCTGTATGGACAAAGCCAGAGTTCCCCATGACCCCAGTTGGGTGCCAGTGCTAACAGGTTTAATTTGCCCTTTCAGAACCCTTCAGTTACTCATTTAAACAATATAGGCATGTGGAATTGTATACATGGGTGCTGCTTTCCCCATATACTTGGTTTCATATAAAATGTTTTGCTTTGTTTTTGTTTGCCATATGCCTTAGTGCTTATCCATTTACTAAGTAGAGATCAGTGACTTTCTATGGGAGCTGCTTTGCCTCTGGGGGGGAGACTTGGTGATGTCTAGAAAGCTTTTGGGTGATTACTAATGGATAGAGACCAAGGATAATGACAATCACCATGGACACATCGGCTCCATAGCAGAGCGTCACCTACATGAAGTGTCAAGGAGGCCAAGACCGCCGTTGTCAGGATCTTCCTCCTCTGACCTGCAGCATAGCTAGTGGTTCATTCAGCCAGTCATGCACAGTATCATTCAGCCGAATCCGAAAGCATGTGGGCCTAGTCCTTTTTACCCCAGCTAGCCCTCTTCCTGCATACCTGTCTTAATCCATTCCTGCTGCTATAACAAAATACCACGGGTCAAACACCTCATAAATATCAGACATTTATTGTTCACAGTTGTGGAGGCCAAGTAGCTCAAGATCAAGGTATCTGCAGATGTAGTGTCTATAAAGGGCTTAGTCTCCAAGTCCAAGATGGTTTCCCTTGGCTGTGACCTCTTAAGGCAAATGGGGTCCGAAGGACAAAGGTGAAAAAGGGAAGCGTCTCTCTTTCTCAGGTCCTTCTGTGAGGGCACTGACTAAACCCGTCCATCCTATTCATGGTGGAAGAACCAAATCATTCCACCTTGTGACCCTACCTCTCAGTACCTTGGGGGTCAAGTTTCAGGAGGCCATTCCTTTTAACCACAGCAACCCCTACAGGCTACCAAGGTCTCCGAATGCCCTGGCTCTGCCTCAGTTGACCACTTTGTACATTTCCCAAAGCTAGTCACCAGGTCTTCCTTCAGCACTCATCCCCCACTTGGCTTTGCCCCTGACTGTCCATCCTTCCTCTCTGGTACCAGGCTGGATTCTCCCAGAACCATGCTAGGCTCTGTTACTATGGAGACGAACTGTGGATGGGTCCTGCTCTGTAGACTATCTGGTCTAGCATCAGGGATTGTGCCAGGATTGCTGACTGGCTGACAACTAACTGACTGACTGACTGAGATATAGTATTACAGATTGTAGAGGCCAGCAAGGAATGCTTTTACTTCATGGTTCAGGATTTATTGCACATTTTATCTTGGTGACTATTTCTCCTGAAACACACGTTTCAAACAATAAATCAACAAGAAAGCTCCTTTCTCTCCGCTTACAGCCCCTGTATTGTATCACACACTCTCTCTACAGAGAACACACTTGGCCTCTGCCAAGGCTGAGAGCTTCCTTTGAGAGCTTGTGGGCAGCTGAGGGGAGGGATGGGTGGTCCTTCTACAGCTACAGGTCCTTCCCCTGCCCTGACTTTCAGCCTCCTCTGGATGGTGGTACCTTGGGCTCCTGCGGCCTCTCACTCCTTCAAGGAGACTCCAGGCATGGAACTGAGACAAAGGTGCCGGCTGGCCCTCATCTCCCTGGATCAAGGAACCTTAAGCATCTACCAAAAATCCAACAGCAAAGGAAATCTCAGCTTCAAATCCAATCCAATAAACCCCTTCAGCTTACACTTAGTGTTCACTGTGCAGGGTTGTGGGAGATAGAAAGATAAACGGGAAACCAGTGCCCACCAGGACGGGGGGACATATATAAACAGCCACATAGAATGCAAAGCAGAATGAAGTTACCACTAAAAAGAGGCTTGAGCACAGTAGCTGGGGGAGGAGGGAGGGAGCTTAGTTATAAAGCAGGGACCCAGCAGCACACTCACAAGCCACTTCCCACCTAAAAACAAGAGGCACTTTATGTGATGGATTTCCTTCAGTTTAAACACAAGGAAAATGGGATTTCTGAAAGGAGAAATGAGACAGGAACTCATCTAGGTTCTCAAGAGTCATTCTGCAAAGCTTCGTCACGTGGTTGGCTAGCCTGAGTAGAAATGGGAGCTAACCATCTGAGTTCCCGTCTCGCACGTGGGATATCCACCTCAGATCTTAGGAAGGCATCCGGCTCACTCTCCACTGCTGAGGCCAAGCAGCCCATGCTGGCTATCAAGGGTGTATTGACTCATTTCTATTGAAGTATATGGACACGGACCCTGATCACATCAGGTCTAAGTGCAAAGTTCTTCAAGTTCTCTCTCTAGACCTGTCTACATGTATCTCTCTAGTGCCCATGGGGTCCTGGAGTCAGAAAGCGTGTAGCTCAGCACAGAGGTCTTTACTAGAGAGGACCAAAGCTTCCTTGGACGAGGAAGCAGCTTGGTGGGTGAATAAATACACCAGTCACAAGCTTTCTTTCCTCATTCACTTTTGCTCAATTAATGACTCCCCCCCCCTTTTTTTTTTCTGTGTTAGAGTCAGAACCTAGAGCCCTTCACATATTAAGCAGACTTGACCTCTGAAACCACCACACACACACACACATAACCACATGCGCGCGCGCGCGCGCGCACACACACACACACACACACACACACACACAGCCAGATAATTATATTTCATCTCTCTAGGTAGAATTCTAGTTGACTGAACAAGAGTCTGGAAGGCAGGTAGGATGTAGTTTTAGAAGTTCCAGAGGGTCCCTGCACTCATGCCATACTTCTATGTAGTATATTTCCAGGAATTCATCTTAAAATGAAGCCTGCTCCCCTTCCCATGGTCTCTAGGGCAACAGGCTGGGCAAGCCCAGGGTCTCCCCTGACTACCAACAAGTTGCTGATTGGGCCGGGCTCCTGTGGAAGCTCTGCTTCTGAAGCTAAAGGCAAAAGGCAGTGGCTGAGGCTGTAGGACTGAAGCCCTACCCTCTACTCAGGGACAGTCAAGACCTTGTTTCCTGTCCTCTCTGACTCCACCTCCACATCAGTAAACCTTCCTTCTATGGAATCTCACATGTACACACTTTCTTACCTCCTTGCCTGCTGGCAGCCAGAGAAAACACTGTCCTGGGAGACTCCTGGGATTAGGTTAGACCCATCAGGTGGTCTCCCTACTAAGCTCGTGGACTAGTCACTGCATTGTAGAACACTCTTTACCCCTAACATAATGCACCAGCACAGCAACACTAGAGGCAAATGCCATGGGAACCATCTTGGAATCTGGCCACCCACTGTCCTGGATGTGACTCTGTCTGACCTTGAAATGATACCGGGAGATTGAAGGCCGGAGAGCTGAGACTGCAGATGGGATGGGAGAGATACAGGAGATGCCTCTGGGAACCAGAGAAAAGCTTTTGCTGGCTGAATCAGATTACTGAGCTGAGAATGAAAAGCCTTTCACTAGTGAGCATTCCGGTTGAGCAGGATATCGAAGCAGCAGGGTCCTTGCCTCTTTTCTTTAGCTGTTCCTAGATGCGCGGGGGGGGGGCGGCGGCAGCTTGACTGGAAATGCTATCCTGACACAGTTTTGGCCTGAGAAATGTACGTCTCTCTAGGAAATAACTTTACATGAGGCCCAAGTGCCTGAAGCAGGGACCATTGTTAGAGAGAAGGACTCAGAGTGTGTGGCTCAGATCTCAGCTCCATGCCACCTCAGAAATTCTCCAGAGATTATAGCTGCTCAGATGCTTCCCTTTTTCAGGTCACAGACCCATTTCTCCATTTCTCCATCTCCCCAGGTTTCTGTTTGCCTTGATTCACAACATGGTGTCACAGGCTTGCATTGTGAGCATTTTGTGATGTTGTAGACCGTCCTTATTGCCCCTATTGTCAGGTCTGGACCTGCCAAGGGGCTGAAATCAGATAAAAACTTCTGCAAGAGCTGTTTTTGGGGAAATGTGTAGAGATGGGAATCAGTGGGTGCAAATGCTTGCCTCTGCCTTTTCCATGGTCTACCCCAGGCTGCTAACTGTTGGGCACTGCCTGCCCCCTACCTCACCGGTGCAGAAGGCAATGTCTGCTTCTATTTTAAACAAGACACTGAAAACGGGTGTCCTTGCTCTTCCTGATCTGGTCTTCACCATGAGGAGACTAGAAAAGAATCTCCTAAACAAAAAGCAGGGATGGAGTGCAGTGAGGAGGGGGGGGGGAGGAAGGAGGGAGGGGAAGGAAAAGGAGGTGCCTAGGCAGGGTGTTAGGGCTCAGTTTAGCTGAAAAGCACTTCCTGATGTACAAATCCACCTCTCAAAAAGGAAGGAGAGAAAGGTTGGGGGACACATTTTACCTTTTCAGTAGCCATGAGGCTGGAAAAAGAAAATTCTTTTTGAAATATCACTTTATATGCAAAAGAACTCCTGGAAATTTAATTAGGTTGTGATACAAAACTGAATCACCCTAACTCTTTTTTTTTAAAAAATTGAATATTTTATTTGTTTACATTTCAGATGTTATCCCCTTTCCTGGTTTCCCCACTGCAAACCCCCATCCCATCCCCCCTTATCCTGTTTCTATGAGGTACTCCTTCACCTACCCACCCACTCCTCCCTCACCTGCCCTAGCATTCCTCTAAACTGGGGCATCAAGCCTTCACAGGACCAAGGGTTTCCCCTCCTATTGGTGCCAGATAAGGCCCCTTCAGCTCCTTCCCCTAACTCTTCCATAAGGTCCCTGTGCTCAGTCCAACGGTTGGCTGTGAGCATCCAATCTGTATTGGTCAGGCTCTGGCAGAGCCTCTCAGGAGACAGCTGTATCAGGCTCCTGTCAGTAAGCACTTCTTGGCNTCAGCAATAGTGTCTGGGTTTGGTGTCTGCATGTGGGATGGATCCCCAAGTGGGACAGTTTTTGGATGGCCTTTCATTCAGTCTCTGTTCCACTCTTTGTCCCTGTATTTCCTTTAGATGGGAGCAGTTTTTGACTATTGTATGTCAGGGGGAATTTCTTTTCTGGTCTAATCTATTTGGAGTTCTGTAGGCTTCTTGTATGTTCATGGGCATCTCTTTCTTTAGGTTAGGGAAGTTTTCTTCTATAATTTTGTTGAATATATTTACTGGCCCTTTAAGTTGGGAATCTTTAATTTCTTCTATACCTATTATCCTTAAGTTTGGTCTTCTCGTTGTATCCTGGATTTCCTGAAATGTTTTGGGTTAGGAGCTTTTTGTGTTTTGCATTTTCTTTGACTGCTGTGTCAATGTTTTCTATGATATCTTCTGCACCTGAGATTCTCTCTTCTATCTCTTGTATTGTGTTGGTGATGCTTGCATCTATGACTCCTGATCCCTTTCCTAGGTTTTCTATCTCCAGGGTTGTCTCCCTTTGTGATTTCTTTATTGTTTTTATTTCTATTTTTAGATCCTGGATGGTTTTGTTCAATTCCTTCACCTGTTTGGTTGTGTTTTCCTGTAATTCTTTAAGGGATTTTTATGTTTCCTCTTTAAGGGCTTCTAGCTATTTACCTGTGTTCTCCTGTATTTCTTTAAGGGGGTTATTTATGTCCTTAAACTCCTCTATTATCATCATGAAATGTAATTTCACATCAGAGTCTTGCTTTTCTGTTGTGTTGTGTTGTGGGAAATATTAAAAAGAATGGCAGTTCTCACGCTTCACTCAGCTCCTGCGGTCTTGACGACCAGTTCTTATCTTATGGAGACTCTCTGACTCAGAGCTCCAAAATCTCTCCACCCAGCTTGCTCAGTTCCCACTGCTGGGTCACTACCACATCATCCCCACGCTTTAAAACCCCCAAGGCCTTTGTGGTTCACTTCTTGCAAACTCACGCTTTGCCGTTGTACCTTCCTCTCTTGAACCCAGTCAAACTACCACGTGAAGGAAAACACCACATAAACTTAGTTCAGAAACAATGGTAACTCAATCACTGGGCGCAACAACTAGAATCCTAATCTTGTAAGCCATATTAAATCTAAATCCTTCTGTAGTAAATCCTGGTGGATTCGCCATATAAGCTAGGAGACACTAGTAGCTACATTTTGCCCTCTCGCTATCCCTGTCCAAAAAGCCCTCCTGCTTTCTCTCTTCCTCCGTCCAACCTGGAAGTCCCACCTACTTGCCCAGTGATTGGTTCCTTTATTTATTTAGGGGAAGGTTCACAAGAAGTCACCTGAGTATGCGACTCAGTTCCTCCTAGGACAGCAAAATTAACATCAAAATACAGTTCAGGGCTTGCTGTGGTGGTAGAACTGGGTTCTGATGATGCCAAGTAGCCTTGGTTTCTGTTGCTTATGTTCTTGCCCTTGCCTCTCTCCATCTGGTTATCTCTGGTGTTAGCTGGTCTTGCTGTCTCGGACTGTGGCTTGTTCCTTCTGCAAGCCTGTGTCTCAGCACTCCTGGGAGACTAGCTCTCTCTGGGCAGAATTTGAGAGCCATGGCACGGGGTCAGCTCCAGGCGCAGATGGAAACTGGAAGGATCCTGTCCCAGGTTGCTCCTTGTTTCCTGTGTCCTGAGTGTTCAGGGCAGTTCCCTTTTGGGCAAGGTATTTGAGCAGAAGTGGTGGTCCCATCAGTACTCTCAGGTATGTCAGCACTTCTGGGAGACCAGCTCTCTCCTGGCGGGATTTGGGTATGGAGAGCTGTAGCACAGGGTCAGCTCCAGGGAGCAGATGGAAAAACTCACCCTAACTCTTAATTTTGTACATTATTTTCTTTCATCGATTGATGGGTTTTATTATTGTTTTGCTTGAGTTTGGGGTTTTGGGGGGGTTGTTTTTTATTGTTGTTTTGTTTTCTTGTTTTTATGCCTTTTTATATTCAACAAATGCTTGTTGCTACCTTGTGTCTATAATATTGTGGTCCTGGAATGCCACATACCATGGTACTCACTCTTTACCATATATAAAAATCCCCACAGCGACATGTTTAAAATGCAGCTTCCTTAGAGCCTCCCTTTAAATAGCTCAGGATCCCTGAGTGCATAGATCACACACACACACACACACACACACACACACACACACACACACACACATACCACTCTGAAGTGTAGATGACCCGGGATCTTCCCTTTGAGGATGGTTGTCATAAAAAGAGTCTAAGCCATATTTTCTTGTCCAAAGAACACATCACTGCTGCATCAGGGGCTAGTCAGTCAACGTGTGTAAGATGAGTTATTAGCGTCCATTGTTGATGCCAAACTGCCAAACAAGAAGCAGAGAAACCAAATGTGAGAGGAAAGAAATCGAGAGACAACGGGGTCCTCAGAAGATTAAAACAAAGGACCGATGGGGTTCTAACTGAGCCTTTAAGAACGGGGGGGCAAGTGGAGGAGCATGATCAAAGTGCATTATTTTAAAGAAGGTAGAGAGGACATTGAGTGGGGATGCACAGAGGCAGGTGGCCTTGTGTGGTCGAGACAGCTCAACACAGCTCAGGCAGACTGAGTCAGATGGCTTCACTTCTATGATGACCTCTGAACTACAACCTCATTCTTCCCTCTTATTAGGTTGCTTTCCAAAATATTTCGTAAAGTATTGCACATGGACATGTAAAAATAGATTATTCACCTTTGAAATACTTAGAGTGCAGTCTGTGTTCTGATTTGGTTAAGTGTCTGCTCTATTGGGAAATTCTGGAGACGCCAATAGCGTCTGATTCTAAAGTTCAGATGCAAAGCCTTTCATTACAAGCATGTTCCTTTGCTCTGCGTATTTTCCTTCAGAAGTGGCAGCATTGACAGTGAACCCAAGGAAAATAGTCTCAAAATAAAATGTGGGAACAGTCGTCAGCCTCTGCGTGTGGCCGTTCACACACTCCGTCGTCACAGCTCATTCTTCTTACGGGCTTCATTAAATCATCATTATTAAAGAGTGCTTGATGGCTGCACCACCTCTGCTCAGAACTGGCTCTTTCTCACCCCAACATTTTGAAAATTGGAATAAAATTCCTGAAAATATTTTTTTTACCTTATTAAAACGGTAAGAAATCGAGAGACCCCTTTCTTACTAATATTCATAATAAAGACAAAGAAAGTTTAGAAAGTAGAAAGTTTATAGTGCCACAGGATTCTGTTATTTAGAGATGAATCACCACTATGGGGTTTTATTTGGTGAGTTCTGTGTGGCTTCAGGTAAAGAAAGCCCGGGGTTTAATTTGCGTTGTGTAGAAAGCTGTTAGTGAGAGTATCTGTGCTTACTCTTCCTAGGCATAGTCATCATCAGCGATTATACTCTCCCACTTGTATTGTATGCATCTAATGGTGTGCGTGCGTGTGTGCGTGCGTGTGTGCGTGTGTGCGAGAGAGAGAGAGAGGGAGAGGGAGAGGGAGAGGGAGAGGGAGAGGGAGAGGGAGAGGGGGGGGAGGGGGGAGTGGGAGGGGGAGAGGGAGAGGGAGAGGGAGAGGGAGAGGGAGAGGGAGAGGAGAGAGAGAGCAAGCTGTCCCTGTGACTTTCTGTAATTTGACTGGCAGCATTTGAGGCGAATTGAATCATCTGAGCTTTTATTTCTTCCAAACCCCCTCTTCATTGCTGTATGGCTGTTCCTGATCTATTACATACATTTATTTCACACACTGATAGCTCTGAAACCTTCCTCCACCTGGATTCAGATGCTCACTCACTGAAGACTCCATCCATCCACTCTCCCTCCTGTCTGCCTCACTGTAGACATTCTTCCTCTGGCAGATGCTGGGGCCCGCCTTTCTTTCTGTGAGCCAGCGTACACTGTCATGCATTCTCAGGACCTTGCAGACTCTCAGGCACCTGCCTATTGTTGCCTAAACTCTGACCCACACTTCAGTTGAGATTGCCTGTGTGTGTGCTCCTGTTTCCATGGTGAGCTGCCTATGGATCCCTTGTGTAGGTGACCCTGGCATAGTCTTTCCTCATAAGAAGCATATACCAGGATGTGACTCTTAATACTTGCTTGAACAGTCAAATGGATCTGTATATACATCTTTGACAGAGCACATGGCAAAAACTTGGCATAGTGAACCCAGTCTGGGGTCAGTCACTTGGCAGAGAGGCTCTGACACCATGGATGGGTAATGGGTTTTGATCTGCACTAATATTTTGTCTTTTTCCAATATTAAGTTTCTACTTTCAGTGTTTTTAGGGATAAAATGTGGTCAGAATTCTGTGCTCATTGCTTCACAGAATATATAGTTCCTGAGGTCCTCTGTAATTCTGATGTTGATACACCCCTAGGAGAATTGGCATGTCCCATTCACACATCTGGTTTGCTTTAGGCAAGGGAACTTTCTCGTGCCAGAATGGCTTTTGGTGGATATAGGAAATCTGCTTTATGTTGAGCCTCTGCAACTCACAGATGCAAATGTTTAAAAACATGGCCATTTCTTCATCTGAAACGTCCCCAGTCACTACTTTCGTCCAAAAATAAAAAAGAAAACCCACAAAAGAAACCCAAAACCCTTACCGTGTTATAAATCCATTGTGTACAATACATATCCACTCATCTCATGGCTCGGAGTGGAGCGGACTGTTTGGTGGCGTCCTATGGTGAATGCCCATGTCCTGGTCTGCTCTGCTAGTTTATGTCCTCTTGATGGAATGTGTTATTATTCTACTCCATGGGGATGGACCTCAGATACATCACCATGTGCTTGGGAAGATGATGTGGCCACAGTAACCCTGAGCTGGTGCTATGTGGCAGGTGATGAGTGGTGACAGGCCCTCCACCTGCCTCCAAAAGCAAGAAGCCTCTCCTAACTGGTTCTCCAAACTGGTGTGCCAACAGCTTAAACCATTTTTTTTTTCTCCAAATTTGAAATTTAACCTGATGCTTTAGGTCCTGTATTTTCTATGAGAAACGTAACTTTTCCTGTATTGCTAATTGTTATATTGGATTATTAAAAAAACAAAAACAAAAACAAAACAAAAAAATCTTTCTGTATAGGAAAAAGTTTAACTACTTTTAACAGCACTAGGTCAAAGATTCAAGACCTTTGAGAGCTTGGAAGAAGGAATCCACCCCCAGTCATGTTGTAATACAACTGAACACAGGGCTTTGTGGCTGAATTAGCTGAACTCTGCCCCTCCCCCCCACCCCACCCCATGTTCAGTTCACACGTTCCCTGGAGGCTCTGACTGTTTACAAAAGGAAGGCTTTGCATTATAGTCTCTTAAAATGCATACAAAATAAAAACTTAAAAGCCACTCAGTGAGAATGAGAGTTTCATGGCTGAAGGTACAGCCTTGAATGAGAACTGGGTAGTTCTCGCGTCCCCAGAAAATGAGCTCACATGGCAAAAACAGACAAAATCTACCCCCTGCCAAACTCCATGTCAGCAGAAATCTGGTCTGCTTTCCCAAATGGAATGTGGATTTCCAAACTCGAGACAATAATCTCTTTCCAAAGCAAATGAGAAACAAATCCGTCCTGGGCACTGGCTCTGCTTTCTATCCAAGGCACAGATTTCCCACTGGGTTGTTCCTGTCTGCCATTCCCCAACCAGCGAATGGTCCTGGGACTTAATAGAGTCAAAAAGCCCTTGCTGGATATAGATAAAATCTCTCTCGCTCTGACTTGCCTTACTGCTTTGATTCACTGCACAGCAGCCTCAGTGTCTGTCCCCTGAAAACCAATGGCCAAGGTTTTATGGAAAGGACTAGATCTGGGTCCTGCTGACATAGTCAGTGCACCAGCCTCTGCCCATACCAACAGCCACAGAGTCCTGTCTGTTGCCAGTAAGTCCTTTGGCCAGCCAAGACCATAGAGCCAGGAAACAGAATGCGTAACCTGAGAAGTATAGTAGGTAGTGGGGCGTGCCAGGCCTGCAGGCAAGGGATGTCCTGTCCCTGGGCTTATAGCCAGGACACTGTGATCACTGCAGGGCCTGGAGTGAGATGGCAAGTGTGGACAGGTATCCCAAGACACACAGTTGAGGCTCCATTCTGGTGTTAGGCCAGGCCCTGACTCTGGCAACCTCGGCATGGTGGATACCTTTCCAAGCTAACCATCAAAGGTGGGAACTAGTCAAAAGGCAGTCACCTCATGCCTCCACCTCCAACCAGGCCTGGCCTTTCCTCCAGGTTTGTCATGACACCTATGGAAAACCCTTCCATGAGTCCTTGATGTTGACCCAAGGCAAAGCTGACACCAGGCCATACTGCAGAGCCTCTACCCAGGCTGGGCTTGCCCTCCCTGAGCCATGCACCCTTGACTTCAGCTAGCCTTCATGCTGATCTTTGGCCTGTACTGTATTTTTCTGCATCTCTGTGTGGTAAAACTATGCTCACTCTTTGAAGCCCATTTTAGATGGGTTCTCCATGTTGGGCCTTCCTGCCCATCACCACTCTACCTTTCTTGGTAGACACTACCACACTTCCTTTCTTGGTAGAATTAAATTCTGGTTTTACCTCAGCATTTTCTACGCATTTCACTCATCACAATAGGGTTATTTGTCCCCAGAGACCTGGAGGCCTGTTCATACCTCTTGGTGTTTCTCACAGTCCACTCCTGGGCACGTAGCTTATCTCTCACAAGCATCTGTTTTTACAGTTCATACCAAGATGGAAGCCTTTGATTCATTATCATTTTGGCTCTGATGAATTGAGGAAATAAAAGCAGGGCCTGTGGGACATCCGGTTGACATTTATTGGTGACTTCCCCACCCGTTACAGGCCCAGCAAAAAAGTCATCCTGGTTCCTTGAAGCATAGCATAGAGGCCCATTTTGAGGCAGGAAGATCCACTGTACTGAGGGCTCACACTGAAATTGATCCCCTGGGCCTTCAAAAATATTTGGCTTTTGGAAGTGCCTGTGGCTCCAGAGGTCAGTGGACTGCTTTGATGGAAGTTCCCTGTTCCAGAGGTATAAATGCAGTACAGATTGGATCTCACTCCACCCAGTACAGGATGCCCCTGCCAGCACGCTGGGTCCTGCCTGAGACGTACCTCCTCTTGAGGTCACAGACTTCGTCAGAAAAGTGCCTGGGGGTCTGAGGAGATGGCTCAGTCTATATTTGCCATGCAAGCATAAGGACCTGGGTCCAGATCTCTAGCACTCACATAAAAGTTAGGTCTTACAGGATGCGTCTATGGTCCCTGAGCTGAAAAAGTGGAAATGGGTAGATCCCTGGAGCTCACTGGCTAGCCCACTTAGCTAAAGAGATGAACTGCAGGTTCAGTGAGAGGCTGGGATAAAACCAAAACTATAACTGAAGTCAATTAAAGCAATGGCAACAAAACCAACAATATTGACCTCAACAATATTGACCTCTGCCTTATGTACATATATACATAAGCACACGCACACACATTTATCTCCTTTCTCTCTCTCTCTCTCTCTCTC
>NC_034600.1:24992144-25004720 GCF_900095145.1 Mus pahari
CACACACACACATACACACACATACACACACACACACACAGAGAGATAGAAAATTGTGAAGAATCAGACTTTCAAACACCAACTGAATGTGTAAGAGCTACCAGAGACATGTCTACTCATCTTTGCATATTAACTCAATTTTAATGTGACAATCTTGCTGGGATTATAAGTGTGCTTGTTTTTAGAATTCTTTGCCTTTTAGACACACACTGAAACCGTTGCAGAGGAAATGATGGTTGACAGTGGGTTGGAAATCATATGGGAAGGAGAGACTGGGAAGTCAAGAGGAAACAGCCACAGGATGGTGCTTGCTAGAGCTGGGTTTGAGATAATACTTAGTTTTTCAGGGTGTCTGATATTTTTCATAACAAGGTGGTTTTAGCGGAAAGGCTACTTTGTTCTTGGGCCCTCCTGTCTGAGATTTTCTCTTACTGTGTCTCTTTGCTTTGTCCAAGGTTGTTCATGGGGACCCTTAGTAGGAGAGGCCATATTACTGGCTTCCATTGAAAGAACTTTCCTTAAATTCTGTCAAATAGGTTTGAAAGTCTTTGCGATTTGGCTCCTTCCCCTTCACACGCGGGTAAAGACCAGTACAGAGAGCTAGACAGAAGGCTAGAACTCTGAACTGTGGGCTGAAATGTCCCCTTTGAGCACTGGCTTTGAACCTGTGGGTCCTGACCCCTTTGGCGGGAGCTGAGCAGCCTCTCGTCACAGGGGTCACCTAAGATCATCAGAAATCACAGATGTCTGCATTGTGATTCATAACAGCAGAAGGTTACCATTGTGAAGCAGCAACAAAAATAATTTTGTGGCTGGGGGTCACCACATGAGGAATTGAATTAAAGGGTTGCAGCGTTAAGAAGGCTGAGAATCATAACCTTTGAGGTTCATCCCTTGCCTTTCTCCTGTGAAGAGTAGCTGTCCCCTGACTACAGCTGGTAGAGAAGTGGGCCACTTACCATGCTCCTGGGTCCCAGGGGAACTGGCAGAGGAGCAAGTGCAAAGAAAGGACACTTCAGTAGAACTGAGGCTGGTTAGAAGCTTCCTGCGAAGATGGGCTTTCTGATAGAGCCAGAGACCTCAGGCCAGCCGGGACCCTAAACCATGGAAGGCAGGCTCCGTGCTGAATTATTTAACCTCCCAAGCCTTTCCACAGTGTCTCCTTCTAGACCAGAGGCTCTCTAGTCCATTAGCATAGCATTTTCCAGAGTGGGGTTTCACCAGCCCTCTCCTTATCCACCAGCACACCCAGCACAATACAGATGGATGCTTTCTGCTTCCCTGTTGTCTTCGGCCACCCTCACCTTCCTGGCCCTGCACACAATATCTGTGGTTATGAGAGAGAGCAGAGAGACTGTGGAAGCATCAGCCTGGTGACCGTGTACCCTCTGGAGAAGACACGAGTCAGATGGTGGGCTTCTCAGCTGCATCTACCTATGTCAGCTAGCCATCTTTGCTGACTTCCTGGATAAGCTGCTGTGACTACCAAGCCATAGACGTCCCATTCCAGATGCCACCAGGCAGTTAGGATCCAGGAAAGACAGACAACTGAGAGTCCCCAGGCAAGTCCAGGAGGCTGGGATGTACCAGGGCAAGTGACAGGTAGAAGACAAAGAATAGGGTAAGAAGAATGGCTGACGGCTGACGGGGAACTGAGAAGTAGGCTTGAGTGTAACATGGCTACAGGGTTTTGAAATCTGGATGCATAAAAGAGGCTAAACGTGTCACTACTGTATCAGGCGCAGGAAAGGAGACCTAATCCGGACACTGTGTCCTGTGCCTGGGAAGCTTCTGGGGACTCCATCGCAGGCAGGGTTAGTTGTTGGTGTGAGCATGAGGTTCAGTGTGGTGCCTCATACCAGAACCTTGAGAAACCAAAGCAGAAGGGTCACCGTAAGATTGATGCCAGCCTGGGCTACCCCCTGAGTCAGATGTTAGCCTCTTCTGCTATCGAGCAAAATCCTGACTAAAATCACAAAAGAACAAAAACTCACAAAACCAAAGCGGGCGTAAGAACTGTGATGTCCATCGGGGGACCCTGGCTCTTGTCGTTCCGAATTCCCTCTAGACTGCTTAGTACCGCTAAACAACAGGGTACGATGGTAAGATGAGAATAGCCCAGAGGAAATATTTTTTGACAATAATGGTAAAGCTCATCTTTCCTCTCTCTTGTGTCAGCCCCTTGCTTCCTTGCCCCTTGATAACTATTAGCCCATTCAGTTCTCACAGCAACTCATGGAAGTAGGTGTTGGCATTCCCAGTTTTCAGAGAGGAAAGCAAGGTAAGGTGTTTATGTTCCCAGGCAACCCAGCTAGAAAGTAGCAGGATCGCAGCTCTGGGTCCAGGCTCACAGGGTCCTCTGCCATGTTACTGTCCTGCAGGGTTAAAGGGCTGGAGAGATGGCTCAGTATGGAAGAGCAGAGGACCTGAGTGTAATGCCCTGCACCATGTGATGGTTCATTCTAGGACCTCTTCTGACCACTGTGTGTGGTAGTCACGCACATGGTATTCACACATATATATACATACATACATACATACATGCATGCATACATACATACATGCATACATACATACATACATACATGCAGAACACTCACACACATAGAATGTTAAAATCTAAAACAAAACAACAATAACAACTGGTTTCTTGGGGTGTTCCATTCCTGAGGTGATTCTGCAACCTGTCCAGGTACTGTCTCAGGCCTGCAGAGCCAGCCAGTTCCTGGAGGCTCGGCCTGTGATTTTTAATCTGTGGACGTCCCAGTCCACCGAGGCAATTCCCTTATCAGACGACAGACATGCTGACCATGAGTGTATCCCCATATCCTCCTCCCGTGTTCTGACTTCTCCTCAGCCAGAGAGAACAGAAAACTCCAGCTCTGATGAGAATGAACTTTGCACTCTCTCTCTCTCTCTCTCTCTCTCTCTCTCCAGCAGCAGCAGCTCCTGCTGCCATGGAATGGGGGTCAGGGTGCATGCATGCTTTTCCTTGAGAGGCAGAAGATTGGGGGCGGGGGGGGAGAGAAGAACTAGAAATCAGAGAAACCGAGAGCAGCAGAGATGTCTTCCTGCCAGCCTCGCTGTGTTCTCTTCCTGAGCTTGCTCAACTTTTATCACAGGCCTGCTGTCAAATCACGATGCAGGGGCCGGGACAGCAACTGGAGCTGCCTGTGGGCCTTACTGGTGTGCTGATTCTCCACAGAGAAGTGGTGAACGGGAAAGTAAATGAGCAGCTGATAAACCTGATGTGATTATCGGATTAGGCCGCTGCTTGTTATGCCGGTCAGCAAACATGGTGCGAGAAGGCCCTGGTGTTTCCAACAGCCTCATGGAGATGTGCTGTGCTTTCTAAAGCTATACTGTTGTCCCAAGGCTCTGCCCAGCACATTCATTCATTTTCTCTCTCTCTCTCTCTCTCTCTCTCTCTCTCTCTCTCTCTCTCAACATCTTATTGCTCTTTAAAATGGTTCAGGGTTTGGTTTTAAATCAGTCTGCACGTCTTTCATCAGTCTCTCTCACATGTCAACTGGCTTCAGCCACCAATACATTATCAAATCCATTAAGTCCAAAAGAAAAAAAAAAGCTTTAATTTTGAGGGGGGGAGAAAGTCCAGTTCTGAGAACAATTAACATTAGTCTTCTTTGAAACAAAATGGGGTCCGTTTCATGTCGCTTTACCTACCCCTCTCCCCACACACGGGATGTGACTGTCTCTGGCAGGCACTGATACGGATGGACACCTGTGGGCGCATACCCTCGGAGGAGCACACCATGTGTCCTCTTCTAAGGACACCTATGAGGACTCCGTGCCTTTAAGAAGCACTGGGTGATTTCTCATAGGACTCACCAAGCCAATGCCAACTGTCTCTGGTTGGCAACTATCTCTGGTTGGCAACTATTTACTAGGTGTGAGCTGAGCACTAAGTCAGGATCCTGCCTGAGACAGCTGCCGTCCTCAGCTGATCCTGACCCTAGACTCACCAGTGGACCTCAGAAGGCACACACGGGACCCCCAACAGGACTACCCATTCCTTAGGTGGGCGCAGCTCTTAAGAACTGCTGTTATAAGCAGAGACAGTTGTGGCTGAGAAGCAGAAGGGCCAGTTCTTACCAGCCACCAGTCACCGTTAAAGTAAGAGCCGCCCAGGGTCCACTCTTGGAAAGCACTTGGGTAATTACAGCCTCCATTGCTGCCTTTGGCTGTTAGTTTTAGTGGATTAATTATCTGCCATGTTGAGAGATTTCCCCTGATCCCTTTGAGATGCTCTTTCCCAGCTATGGCTGATTTAGAATTTCTCGGGAGGTCAGACGAGTTGCGTGGTTTCCATCTCTTCCCGCGTCGTGTGAAAGTGAGCCGCTCCCAGCCTCCCTTTCTCCTCCGGCTTATTCTCACTTTCTCAAGAGAAGCTTATGTGCTAACCCTGCCACACCCTAAGGACAGGGTGGGTGGTGAGGAAAGGAACTCAGCTCCTTTGAGTTTCTAATCCACCCTGAACTGGGTGAAGCATGGGCTCTCTGTCTTGGGTCCATCTGCAGCAAGCGATGCTAATCCCCAGAGCCTCTCTGCCCCTGGCATCCCTGGCTGACTTTGCAAGAGCCTAACTAAGCTCTGTGAAGAAATAGTCTGAGTGAAACCCAGTTCCTACCCCAGCAGTGGGCACAGGGTAGTTGCTCAATAGATACTACTGTCTGGAATAACGAGCAATGCCCTGTGTTCCGTGGGAGAAAGAGCGCCAGGCTGTATAAGGGTTCACATTGTCTGAGACACTGGAAGGGATTTCAACTGGACAAATCAAGAAAGCAGTCACAAGCTGACAGAGAGCCAGCAAGCCTCAATGATCCTTCCTCCCACCGTATCCACTTCCCACTGTGCTTGGGTCAAGCACAAGTACAAGTACTCCCATGCACAGCTTTTTACATGGGAGCTGGAGATTTGAACTCAGGTCCCCATGAGTGCACAGAACCACCATTAGCTATCTCCGCAGGCCGAGTTTATTTTCTTTACATCTGACTCTGGTTGCAGTAGCCCTACCCCTCTGCTCTCCCCAGTCAGCCTCAGTCCCTGTTTATATCACTGTCAAATCCCACTGTGACTTCAGAACTCCCACTCAGTTTCCATCTAGTGATGTTTATCAAATTGATAGTGCCTGATAAAGGGATTTGGTGGGTACCTCCAGAGGGTTTTATGATATTGTGTTAAACACGTGGATAACAGCAAATGAAGTGTGAAGATTAAGAAGGATCCTAACCAGGGAGAAGGGGGGGGGGGAAATTCTGCAATGCAGAAGAACCCTGCGGTGACCAGACTGGCCATTTGACCTTTTGTTATCTTAGCTCAGCCTCTGGGGGCTCATTTACATATCACAGCTTTTCTTCACACAATTTCATGCATTGTGTGTTTCACTAGCATCTTCCATCTCCATCCACAGGTGTGTGTTTTAGGGTTACAAAGATTCAGTCATGTTTGGACACTGGAGTTATCTCTGGGCCTGCAAAAGTGCTCAATTTAGTTGACCTCGGTGGGTGGGGAAGGAATAGTTCACAGCCTTCCTCTTTGCCAACTTGTTTTTTTTCCCATGTGAATATTCTAAAGCTTTGTGTAAGGCCTTATAGACCTCTCCCTCACCCCTCTCAGTGCTTCGTGCAGAATCCATAGCACACGGCTGAACAAAGCAGTCGTGGACCCAGCTGTGGTCGGCTCTTTCAGAGAAAGACACATACATGGCATGGAAGTAGAGTGCTTGTCATAAAAGATTAGCAGGGGCTGGGGTGACTTGGCCAAAACTGTACCTGTGCCAATGTGACTTGATCAGAGGCCTAGAGAGGGGGTTACCCAGGCAAAGTGTTGTAGAGTAGGTGCCCTAGGTAGACAGATGGAAAGATGCAAAGACACCAGCACTCAAGAAAGGCCAGGCTGGGCCAGCAGAGCTCAGATCAGCCAGAGTGTGTCAAGCACTAAAAAAAAAAAAAGCCCTGTGCATGGTGTCAGAACACAGTCCAAGACTGGAGTAGTGAGAGATTCAAGTGCTTGTGAGAGAACTCCAAGAAAACAAGGCGGGAGTCTGGAGGCCTCGGTTTCTTCAGAACATGTGTTGGGGTGAGTTTCTGTGCTCCCCCCGGGCATAGCAGATAGGAGTGAGTTTACCTCAGCTGTCGCTGTTCGGATGCCTCTGTGGAAACGTGGTTTGGCCGTGTGTGCCCTGTCCTTGTGATTGACTCTTAACCCTCAGAGCATAAACTGTCTGGTGCACTGAATAAACTTGGCTATTGCATGAGACTTTAGCCCACTTCATTTTAAGGCTCTCTCCCCCCACCCCCACCCCCAGGTTCACATTCCCAACCAGACCAGTAAGTAGCATTGAAGCATTCCCAGCAAAGGCAGTAGTATGAGATGAGATGACCTAGGGCACGTGGACGGGTTAACATAATGCTGCAGACTGAACAGGGCCCACAGTGTGTGGGAGCTAAGACCGGATACATGTTTGTTTCCCTTTCTTAGTGTGAAATGGGGCCTCTTCCAAGCAGTGCTCTGGAGACCCCAGTTCTTTCCTCTGTGCATCTCTGCCAGCTCTATGAGCTGCCAAAGCTGCGTGCATGTCTACGCGGAGGATACAGGAGCATGTTCCGGCCCCACAGGGTCCTCCCATCTTATACTCCCCAGCGTGCAGAGAACAGAAGTGCTATTGGTGTGATCCTTTGGAGGAGATGGGGCAGGTGACACAGGCCTGATGGGCCATGTCGCAGTTCTGGCTCCATTCATAGAGTACCAAGGGGAGGCTGCATGAGTGGTAAACCCGTTATTGGTGAACCCACCTGGTAGCATGGCCCCCATCACCAGGTCCCCACACGCTCTGCTTCAGACGACCTCTTAGTTCCTGTTCAGGCTCTGTCTGTTGGCCGTCTGCACTGTCCTGTTAGAACAGAAAAGGGTTCTGGCCATCAGAATCGAATCACTGGTCTGGGTGGAAACACAGCATTCCAGTTGGACTGTATCGCGGTTTAAACGAGAATACCCCTGTAGCCTCATGTATCAGCACGCTTAGTTCCCCGTTGATGACTGTTTGAAAGGATTAGTGTTTTGTGTGGCCTTGTTGGAAGAAGTGTGTTGCTGGAAGTGGATTTTGAGGGTTCAGAATCCCACACCAGGCCCGGTGTCTCTCCCTCTGCCTGCTGTCTACACATCAGGATGAAAAGCTCTTAGCTCTGTTCCAGCACAATGCCTGGCTGCATGCCACCACGCCTCCCTGCCGTGGTGGTCATGGACTCACCTTCTGAAACAGTAAGCCAGCTCCCAGTTAAGTGCTTTCTTCTATGAGAGTTGCCTTGGTCATGGCGTCCCTTCACAGCCATAGAACAGTGACTAAGACAGCCAGGCTCCATCATTTGGGCCAAGGACCCCCTCCTGGGAAGATGGACTTACCATAAAGTGATATCAAAAAGACAGAGACAGGGTGACCAGTTCCTTAGTGAGGCAGTGTGGCTGTACCTTTCTTCTTCCTATCTCTTTCTGAGGTGTGCTCTCCTGACCTGACACTCCCATCCTTGCAGTGTTTTGGGCAGCTTACTCTTCTTCTAAAACCGCTCTTCCAGCTCTGTGTCTGATCTCCATGCCAGACCCAGTGGCCTTTCCCCTTCTCCTTCCATCTGCCCCCTCCAGGAAGCTGCTGAGGCTCAGGGCTTGCCCTCCCCTGAGGTCTTTCTTTTAAACTCTAATAAAATTGTCCTTGTGTTTGCGTTTGAGTCCGTTCTTCGATGCTTTGATTCGAGAGACTGAGAACCCCACGGTGGGGCCTGGATTGCCCTGCATCACTCCCACACTCAGGTGGGATGGATTGCCCTGTATCACTCCCACACTCAGGTGGGATGGATTGCCCTGTATCACTCCCACACTCAGGCGTAGGCCACCTCAGCATTTGACTCAAGGCTCTGAGCTAAAACAGATAGCTGCGATGTAGACCATCCCATCTGGAGCACTGAGTCCTGGCTGTCACCTGTGGCCACATTGTCACAGTATCAAGTCATCTTTGGAGCTTAGTCAATGAATAGTGGACACAAGCGGAATCTTTAAACCTGCCTTTCATCCCTGCTCAAAAAAAAAAAAAAAAAAAAGTTACTGGTTTCCAATTTCTCTTTCTCTAGTTGGAGGAATCAACACTGATCCAACCCATCTGTTTGTTTGCGTTGGTATTATTGTTTTGTTTTGTTTTGTTTAGACAGGCTTTCTCTGGCTGTCCTGGAACTCACTCTAGCTTTGAACTCAGAGGCCCACCAGTCTCTGCCTCCTGAGTGCTGGGATTAAAGCCATGCCTGGCCCCTTTCTTTTCTTCTGAGATAAGATTTTTCTATACACCTGGGTTAACCTTCAAACCTCCTGAGCACTAAGATTAGCCATGCATCACCTGTTCTTTCCAAGCTTTTCCTAGTCTGTTCTTCTCCAGCCTGCCAGGGTGCCCAACCGCCCACCCATCCAGATGTGCGTCCTGCCACACAGGACCACCTCTGCCCAGGACCACCTCTTTCCAGCTACCGATCAAATCCTCCTGGCCCCTCAGAGGGAGCCCTCACCCAAGTCTTACCTTCTCTGGTAAAAATAAGCTGTCACAGGAGTTCAGGAAGACTTCTTATGCAAAGACTTAGATAATGCAAACATTATAAATCACACCAATATGATAAATCCCTTTTTATAGTTAATAAATAACCACTGCACACTGCTGGTCCTTTGACACCTGTCCCTCCAGGTCCCTCTAAGCTTTCTGAATACATATGGTCTCCCTGCTGTGCCTAGCCCAGCCTCAGAGCAAAAGGGAGAGAGGGGGAGGAGACGGAGAATTATTATTAATGGTTTGTCTGTCATTCCTGGAACAACAGAGGTACTAAAAACAAATTTTTTATTTGCTATTTTAACTTGCAATCCCTTGTAAAATGCACAGCCGTGGGCAGCACAGGGAGGAGTGCCTTTTCAACCCCAAAGGGAGGCTTTGAGCGTGTGGGGAGGGAAGCTGGGATCTGTGCAGCTTCCTGCCTGCCTGTGGGCTCTTGCCAATTCAGGAAGTGACTCTGAGGGTTTCATGGAGTGTTCAGTGATTAATACTCTGACCTTCATCTTCACAATCCTTTTTTTTTTTTTTTTTTTTTTTTTTTGGCACGCAAGAAGTTGCAAGATCTCATGCAAGATCTCAGTGCTTTCGAGAGAATCTACCTTTTGGACTTTCTATGTTATCAAGATTTGTTTTTCTTTGTTTGGGGTATTGCTGTTTTGAAATAGGATTTTTTTTTTTTTTTTGAGATAATTGGCATGAGGCACAATGCCCAGTTTAAAATGCTGTTTGCTTGACTTTGTTTCTTGAGACAGTTTCACTATGTAGCTCTGGCTGTCTTGGAACTCACTCTGTAGACCAGGCAGGCCTTGAACTCACAGAGATCCACTTGCCTCTGACTCCTGAGTGCTAGGATTAAATTTATGTATCACCATGCCTGGTTTAAGAGATTTTAATTGGCATAATTGTCCATATTTATGGGGTAGGCTATTATAATTTGATACATGTATAATTTGATGCATGGTCAAATCAAGACACTTAGCGTTTCTATATCCTTGACTATGATCATTTGTCTGGGTTGGGAACCCTTAGACCTGTCTCTGGTCACTAGAATTGTAGAGTGGATTGCTAAAGACCATAGTTGATCTCAATGGCCTCTCCCTTTCTCTGATTGTAGTTTGGTAACCAATAGTTACCAGCCTGTGGCTGTCATGTGACACACTGCACCAAAGCCAAGAGAGACCAACAATCCTATTTTCAGAGCCATCGTGTCAGTGGGTTTTTGCTCTGCAGTGACTCCGGCAAAAAGGAGTCCCCAATGTGGCACAACCCTCCATGTAAGGAGTTTGATGAGCACATGTTCCGTGAATGCAGGGAGTTCCCACCAGTGTAAGTGACGGTGGCAGGGGTGGCGAGTCTCTCCTACCCACTTTGATAAAGTGATTGTTCAAGAGAGGGAGGGAAGGAAGATCACACACACACACACACACACACACACACACACACACACACACACACACACAAACAATTACAGAATGGCTCAGCCAGCACAGTCTCAGAGTCTGCCCTTTGGTAAGTCCTGCCATAAGTGTGTGTGAGGTGCCTCAAAACTAACGTAGTTTAGGTACCTCAGGATTGGGTATGTAGAAAGAAGTAAGCTCAGGCTATGGGGAAAAGAACTGAGTCTTTGGAAACCTTAGGAGAACTGTCTGTGGGAATTCGTAGTCAAAGGTGACAAGTCAAAGCAGACCTACACTTGAGGGACCTTCCAGGCAGCTGTTCCCTGAGCTTTCCAAAGCAGACATGAAGACTTGGTGGCAATTCTTTAATTTCTCGTTCTCTCTGAATGAGCTGTAGAGCAATGTAGCAATCTTTGCTTGCTGTCTCAAGCATGCTTCCAGCTTTCCTTGGAGAAAGATCCTGTTCTGGACCTTGGTTCCTGTGAGAGCCCAATCGCTTCTCAGAATATAAAACTTCCTTCCTTTCAACTGGGCCACTGCCCGGAGCCAGGGAGGGCAAGAATGAGCTGCCTTGCAATTGGCGCTCGTACCTCTGGCAAGCAGCACCTAGGGGCCTCCTTGCAGTGATTACAGGGTTTGGGTGACACTGAGATCTGGGCAGTGGACAGCCATATCGTAGGGGGCTGTTCTTGGAAGAATGCCACTCAGCTTCAGGTTTCTACACCGTCATTGTCACAGCTGCAGCTGGAGTGTGGGTTCCTGGGATTGCCATGGATGTGCCGTCCCCAGCAGCCCAGAGGCCAGGTCCGCCCGACAGCCATCAGGGCTGAACCGCAAGCAAAGCCCCCTTTCCAAATTAACTATTAAATTAGTATCATTTCATCCCTGTCCAAAAATGTGCTCAGAGCTCAGACACGTCTCTCCTGCCTGCTAGGATATAGATTGTGCCACGCAAGAAAAGCAGGGTTCTCAGAGGGGCCTTTGGATCTTCTGTAAGCATCTGTGGTTAGGATTTCACTAAATGCCACGGTGGGGGTTGGGAAGCCTTCTCTTCTTTCATCCTAAGCCAGAAAACAGAGGACCCAGCCTGTTCTATGCTCATCATCTTAATCATAGGCTGAGGGCGAATATTTTTGGTTAGTTTCCCTTTTTTTATACACACAATGCCTATTTATAGCCATTTGTTGTTAGGCTCCACCAATTACTTGGAAACCATGTATTTAGAGAGAGAGACAGACCGAGATTGTGAACTGGATGAGTAGCCATCACCCTGCGTTAGACTGGCCCATGTGCGGCAGGATCAGAGTGGAGGCTGTGGCTGGCACACGAAGGTTGGCCCAAGACAGACGGTCTGTGAGCACTTAACTAAGATGACAAGACAAGGGGCATGCTCTCTGTCCTGTCGGCCTTAGCCTTGTTGCCATAGCTCATTGGCCCCCAAGTTCATGTTTCTAAGGGCATTCTGTGCAAGAAGCCCAGTACAAGCTGGGCCAGGGGAGTTAACCCTGCCTTGCTCAGACAGGAGCAACGTTCCTCCTGCAGCAGAGTGGGGCAAACACAGAGACCCACAGCCAGGCACTGCACAGAGAATGAGAGGCCCTAAATGGATGTCTCCATCAAATTCCCCCAGGGCTCAGGGGAGTCGGTAGAAAAGGAGGCAGAAAGAGGGGAGGAGCCAGAGAGATGGAGACACTAAGAAAGCAAGGCCATCTAAAGCAACAGGTGGATGCACGAAGAAATTGAAGACCGAACCAGTGCACACAGGGCCTGCGTGGGTGTGCACCAGGAAAAGTGGACACACCCCATCCCTGACCCACAAGCAATCTCCACCTGATAGCCACTTGCAAATGAACATTTAGTTTTCTCCAGGGGAATCTCACTGCGCAAACTACTCTTAAGGGTGGGCCACATGCCCAGCAGGAGGTGCCATCAGGAAATGAACTCACATCATCTTTGGAGGCTCCTTGTCTCACAGTGCCAGATAGGGCGTTTCCTTTTTTGTTTTTGTTTTAATCATATTTTTTATTTTATTTATGTATATTTAAAATCTTTTTCTTCTCTATTTTTACCCTTCAGGTACTTTGCATTTATACTATGACTTCCAGTTTAGTGTTTTTATGGGATTCCAGATGTGGGAATAAGTAGGCTCCTGCATCTATATCTGTTTCTTGTGCCTTTTCTGGGATCTTTTTTTTTCTGTTTGTTTGTTTTGTCCTATTCCAGTGCATTAGGTTTTGTTTTATTTTATTGTATCTTACTCCATTATTATTTGTTTTTATTTAATATTAATTTTTTATATAATATTTTATTGTTATTTATTAGTGTTTGTTTTCTAATGAGAGACAAAAAGGGGTAGCTCTGGATGGGAGGGGAAGGGAAACTGGAGGAGTCGAGAGGGGAACTGGAGGAGTAGAGGGGGAACTGGAGTAGAGGGGGGATCTGGAAGAGTAGAGGGGGAACTGGAGGAGTAGAAGGGCAACTGGAGGAATAGAGTGGGGATTGGAGGAGTATAGGGGGAACTGAAGCAGTACAGGGGAAACTGGAGGAGTACAGGGGGGACTGGAGGAGTAGAGGGGG
>NC_034600.1:25005205-25024323 GCF_900095145.1 Mus pahari
ACTGGGGGAGTAGAGGGGGAACTGGAGTAGAGGGGGAATAGGAGTAGAGGGGGAACTGGAGGAATAGAGGGGGGAACTGGAGTAGTAGATGGGGAGCTGGAGGAGTAGAGGGGGAACTGGAAGGGTAGTGGGGAACTGGAGGGGTAGAAGGAGCGGAAAATGTAAAGGGGATATATTATTTGGGGGAAAAAAACCCTCATTTTTAATTTTAAGAATTAAAAGAGAGAGAAGCCGAATATAATTACTCTCTCCTTGCTGTCCTGCCAGCTAAATCTCGAGTCTCCTTTCCTGCCTCCTCCCCGGATCCTCTCTGTGACCACTCTCCCATCAGTCTAGTTTCCCAGTTCACTTTCCTCTGCATCTTTCTGCTCTGGCTCTCTACAGCACCCCACCCTTTGCCCCTTTCTCTGCCCAGCCTATATGATTCTTCCACTTTAGTTACAGCAGGCAGAAGTTGGCCTAAGGCTCCAGGATGAGGAGTCTGGAACACAGGAGAGAGGATGCTCATGGGAGCCTCCTGATGCACTGTCCAATACAAAGGATTTTTCTGACTTTTCTACTTCTCCTGGGTTACAAGGCTAACAAGGCCTATGGCATGGGGGCACAAAATAAAGGTTAGGGAGCCTGAAAAACTACGGGGGGGGGGGAGGCTAAAGAAACTGAACCTTACTTCATAGCCTAGGCCAAAACTAAAGTAATTGATAAATTCCTTTTCTGAGAATGCGGGGTTGGATAGATGGGGCAGTGAGTGAGTGAAGCAAGAGGTCCAGACTCTGGCCATGTGGTACCCGGGTCAGTCCTGGGGTTAGAGCCGTGAAGAATTCCACAGAGAGAGGAATGTGAGTAGGTGGTAAGATCATAAAGTCTAAAATACCAGGTGGGATGTTGAGTTCCAATCTGGAGAATGAAAACATTAAAAGATGAACAGAGAAGGTGGAAAAAGAAAAAGAGGAATCTCGAGTGTCTTAGTTAGGGTTTCATTGCTATGAACAGACACCATGACCAAGGCAACTCTTATAAGGACAACATTTAATCAGGGCTGGCTTACAGGTCAGTGGTTCAGTCCATTATCATCAAGGCATGGCCACATCCAGGTATGCATGGTGCTGGAGTAGCTGAGAGTTCTACGTCTTCATCTGCAGGCCCTTGGGAGATGACTGACTCCCACATGGTTAGGAGGAGGGTCTTAAGGCCATGACCACAGTGACACACTTCCTCTAACAAGGCCACACTTCCAAATAGTGCCACTCCCTGGGCCAAGCATATTCAAACTATCACATGGGGAGATGACTTAGTGGATAAAGCCCTGCCATGGAGTGAGGACCAGGATCCCCATCTTCAGTTAAAACTGGTTGGGCATGCCCACTGCCTACATACTAGCACTAGGGACAGACTCCTAGGACAATGTGGCTGGTCACTGCTAGCTGAGCAGAAAGGTACACTCCAGGTTCAGAGAGAGAAAAGTAGAGAACACTATGGAACATTGAAAGGAGACAATTGATATCAATTTCAGGCTTCCGTATGTACATGTGTGCCCTGCACACACATGGGGGGGAGGAGGGGGAGGGAGGAAGGAGAGGAGGAGGAGGAGGAGGAGAAGAAGAAGAAGAAGAAGAAGAAGAAGAAGAAGAAGAAGAAGAAGAAGAAGAAGAAGAAGAAGAAGAAGAAGAAGAAGAAGCCCTTTGTATGCATCTTTCACTTGGAGATGGATAAGGAGACTCTGAAGGGACAAGACCTTTGCACAAAGAGATGGTCTTTCTGCCAGGATCCCAGCTTGCCTTTCCCCCATCCACAGGGTCTTGCTATGTAGCCCACGTTAGGCTTAAACTCTCAATCCTCCGGCCTCAGAGTCCAAGGAGCTGCGATTACAGGCCTGTGCCATCATGCCTGATCTTTGGGCTTTCATAACCTGTCACATATATCTTATCTGGAGCCCAGCCTGGCCTCTGAGCCCTCCCAGGGAAGTCATATCTCCTCTGGGCTCTCCTTGGCAACAGTTTATTGCGTATTTTACAATGTGGGGTGTTTGAACCAAAGCATCCTTTCATTTCTGGTCACACTCTGGCTTCTTTTATTCTGAGGATTGGTATGTAGCAGCCACAGTGATCAAGATAGGTTATCTGCTTTATAGATAAATGAATGTATCAAATAAATCCTTCAAGATTTGGTACAAAGTAAACATGCAGCCTACTTCGGGTACCACTGGTGATGGCTTCATTTTTCAGTGTGGTCCCCAGGGATACTTGCTTTCTGTTTTGTGCCTGACATTGCTCAATTGATACTCCTGGCTAGTGTTCGACACTCCCCGACTCTTGAAGCTCCCCATAAACAGGCTCCTTTCTGAGTAGTCACTACGTGCAATCCAACAGTGATTAACAGAGCTCTGTCTAGGTGGAGCAAGCCACATCAGAGTTGTCTTTTCACAAGGACTTTTAAAATATCGACTAAGGACTGAGTAAGTAGGTGTCAGAGAAACTGACTTTGTAAACTGAAAATTATGGACTTAGACTCATTTGAAACACATCATATGAAGTGTGTATATAAAAATAATGAGCATTTTGATTTTTCCCCGTAGGTAATAAATAGCATCTGTAATATCCTTCCCCACCTTTTCCTGATTAGCTTCATGTCTGGCATATTTTTCCCGACACTCCTGTTTCAAGTTATAAGGATTTCGCCAAGGACAGACAGGATTCTCAATAAGTAGTGTGGGTGTAACAGAAAACTTGCACTAATCTGGTGAAAGTCTAGGAAGGAACAGGCTGTCTAATGGCAGCCAGGCCACCCCTGCTAAGTGTTTTTACAGTCAGAGCTTGAGATCCACGCCCTGAGCTTCACTCTTGCCTTGTGTGCTCACCTGTAGGGGAAAACTGACAAGACACGAGGAAGGGGCAGGGAAGGAAAGGCAGAACTGTTGCTAAGCCCCCTGTGCTTGCACAGGGGGTCCGGCAGTCTTTCCCACCGCTTCGGGGTACCCTCCTCTTGTCTCCCCAGCACAGATACTCTCCTTTCCTGTTCTCTTTCTGCTGTTCCTTCTAGTCCAGTCTTCTGCCTTCAGGCGTAACCCTGGACAGGCTGTGTGCACCCACGGCCTGTGCACACCAAGTTCTCACCCCTTGGCATGGTCTATGTCGTAACTGGTGTGGCAGAGATGATATTCTAAAGGGGCAGAAACAATAGACCCCCAAGAAATGGGAATTTCCCTAGGAGATCTCATGCTGGTGGAGGAAAGGGGACCAGACAGAAGGGGACTGGGGACTTGTCTCCCAGAAAGGGATTTCACACTTTTTTTTTTTTTTCAAGACAGGGTTTCCCTGTATAGCCCTAGCTGTCCTGGAACTCACTTTGTAGACCAGGCTGGCCTCGAACTCAGAAATCCGCCTGCCTCTGCCTCCCGAGTGCTGGGATTAAAGGCGTGCGCCACCACCGCCAGGCTCACACTTTAAACAACTTGTCAAACCACCTTACAGGATGCGATTAAACCCAGATACTGATAGGTCAGCTATGGGCAGGACCACGCCTTGCTTAGATGTGGGTATTCTTCACTCTCTATTTGAACTTGATCTCACTTCAGAACTCTGAAGAAGGGCCTGAGGAGTTGCTGTCCCTTCACCTTTGTCCTTCTTCATAATCTGGCCACATCAGACGAATCTTTTTCTGGTTCCTGCTTTTGACATGGTTCTTTTAATTGAGGACAAGTGTCTAGGTCTGAATTTCATTCACAGATTGGGACTCCCAAGCTCCAAAACAAAGTGGTCTCACTAAACACTTGGCCCTCTCACTTAACTTCAAGCAAATGCAAAGATCCTTGAGTCTGTTCAACTTCTTCCTCCAACTTTATACAGAGTTAGAGTTGTCCTCCTGAGGTGGTCCCTGGTGTCACTGGGACAGTCTGTGAGACTAAACTTGAAAAAACCCAGTACTCGAAACAACAGCAAGTGGAGAGTCCACAGCTGTGCCCTGGACTTGGAGTGAGCCTGGGCAGCAAGCCCCCACAGTGAGACGAATTCCAGTCGCGTGTGGAGGCATTTCGAACAACCTCAAGAAAGTCTTGATGAAGCCATTCAAGTTTCAGTGGAAACTGTAAAATGACAGTTTCTGATGTCTGAGTGTACGGATATGACAGGGTCTGCCACAGTTCAGCACACGTATCCCATTCCTACCCCACACCTCAGCCCACAAAAAAAAAGTCATAAAATAAAAGCCTTAGCAGTGCCTGCGGCTCCCCAGCTTCGTGCTAGCCACTGTTTCCTTGTGGACGCCTTCTCTTCCCACCTGCACTGAGCAACACTCCCGCTCCAGTATTCCTAGAGTCCCTGCTGCCCACACTCCTGGCAACACTCACTGTTGTTGCTTGCACACAATTGTCTTTCTCTGCCTGGCTGTAGCCAGCAGCAGCACTAGCTCCAGAAGTTCTTAGGGCTGTGTATACAGTAGATACTTACTTATTCTCTCTCTCTCTCTCTCTCTCTCTCTCTCTCTCTCTCTCTCTCTCTCTCTCTCTCACACACACACACACACACACACACACACACACGTCAACTGAGTAAATGAGTCCCTGTTTCTGAGGGGGCAGTGGCTGTATGTAGTTCTATGCTGTTTTCTGTTTTCTTCCTTTCCTGTCTGATTCCTAAGCAATCAGGAAGACATTTCTCCATGGGGATGCGTAAATGGTTAACAAGCCCAATTGGGATGATGTTTTGCAAGAGGGTGAAGAACAACTCCCTAAGACAGTGATTGCTTGGTTCTGAGGACAGTCACTCCTAACAAGGATGAGTGTAGATGTAGTAAAAAGAGATTTGTATTTGAGGAATGGAGAAGTATCCCCGAGGTGCCCACAGAAGGCAGGATGGAAACAATGGGCTGGTTAATCAAAGGAGGCACATGTAGGAACGTTACAGTTACTGCAGCTGGACAGCCAAGGGACAGGCTGGTTGAGCACCAAGTCCTCTGTGGGACTGTCCTACAGCAGTAGCAGTGTCTATATAACATCAGTACAGTGGATGCTGATAAAGATGGTACCATCAGATCTCTGGAACAGGAAGAGGGCCAGGAGCCTAAGTCAGCCCAGACTGGGCCAGATGATGGTCTATGGCTGAGCTAGCTGGGCTCAGAGAGCCAGAGTTGGGTGTCAGAGTGACTGCAGGCCCCAGCTGGTACCAGTCTACAGGAAGAAGGAAAAACCACTGCTCTGCTTCACTCCGTTTTTATTTGGGGCCTGATCTGTTGATATCGGATATAAAATGTGGGTTATGTGCTATAGCTTCCTGTAAAACTTTCTAACAACACCCTGTTCCCATGGCAACTGGTTCAGACCACACAGTTGGTATAGGGCCAGACAGCTGGAAACACCTTGACTTTAATGGTTGCCAACCATAGGTCATAGGTTCAACAGAGATGAAGATGATTTCTTTTAGTTTATTGGTGCTGTCCATGTTCCTTGTCCAATGGTAACTGCATGGTGATTCAAAAGCCACACAAACTGGGTCTTCACACTCAGTGGTGCCTGAGGCCACCATCCATAGACTCTGATTCCATCTCATTTTCATCCTCTTCGCTGGGCAATCTTTTTCTACTTGTTTTACAAGCAGAGACAGAATAGTTCAATGACTTATTATGGTAACAAAAAACAGTTGTTGTAAAGGCCTCTAATATATACCCCGGTGTCCGGGTTTGCTTTTAGAACTACAGGGTGGTGATGTAGGGTCTGATACACTAAAGTCTTCCTAGATCTCCACATCCTTGAAGCTAGTGAAGAAGCCATTCGGCCTTCTCCATCGTTAGAAGTTAACCAGAGTACCCCAGCAAAGCATCAGAGTGGGCCAGCAAAGGATCAGCTCGGGGCAAGGTGCGGGGTGGTGGTTATTCCAGCCAGCTTAATATTTAAGAAACTATTCTTAAGAGGAAAACTTCTATATTTAGATTTGTAATGCTTTTTTTTTTTTTTTAACAAGACAACAGTGTTCATACTCACATCTGGCTGTGTAAGGCTCTGCCACACAGTAAGATGAGACCATAACCTTAGCCAAGCCCACAGTGACTGGGACATGAACCATGAGCACCCTGAAGATTTGATCCACATGTGCAGGGAGTCTCTGTCCAGCTGCAGCCTACTCCAGCTGCAGGCAGTCAGGTCTGGTGGGAGATGCCATCTTCCAGCAGGAGGCCTCTCACCAGTCAGCACAAGAGGGTGCTTGAAATTCACCAAGATTTGGGTCCTTTAAACTTTGAAAGGAAGAAATGACCAACCACTCTAATGGTTAACATAAGTTAAACTTCAATATAAATTGTAAGAGATACTTAAAGGGCTGGAGAGCTAGCTTAAGGGTTAAGAACACTGACTGTTCTTCCAGAGGACCTGGATTCAGTTCCCAGCACCCACATGGCTCATAGGTGGCTCTAACTCTAAGCCTAGGGGGTCTGATGCCCACATGTTCATATATACACACAGGTACAACACTCATGTACATAAAGTAAGAATAACTTTTAAAAGGAGATATAAGATCCGTATAACTAGTAACCGGCCTCCTCCCAGCAAGCAAACAGACCTGACATAATTTCAAATGAGAAGACACTTGGACAACCAGATTTCTGAAAGAGCTAATGTTTGCTAAACATAATCTTGGAGAACATTGCACTGTTAGTAAATGAGCACACACCCTTTGCAGGGAAGATGAATCCAGCACTCAGGAGGCAGAGGGATCTCTGTGAGTTCGAGGCTTGGTTTACACAGCAAATTCCAGGATACTACTAAGATTCTATCTCTAAAATAGAAAAGAGAGAGAAAAAAAAAAGCAAAGATGGGGAAATGATAAAGCAAATGGATCTGTCAGAGAATGAGATTTTAAACTTCTCTTTGTAAACTATGAAATAATTCAAAGCAAGGAGACTCATGAGGGTGGGAACAGGCTAGACAATAGCACAGGAGAGACTAAACCTCAAAATGGCAAACTGTAGTTTCTATCCATAAATATTTTTCTTCAACTCTCTCCCGCTTCTGGACCAGGATGGAGCAAGCACAGGTGTTCTCCACACCCATATCAAGGGGAAACCTTTGACACTTCTGCTTTGTTTTCCGGGGATAATAACCACTTTGCCTGTTGTTCTTCTTTTGCTATTTTTTTCTACCTTGGTAAAAGAAGATTAAAAAAAAAAACAACTAGTACATAAAAACCTGTACTACACGGATGTTGGCACTCACTGAAAATAATCGCCAAGTATTGCTGCCCAACTTATAGAACCACTATAGGAGTTAAGTAGTTTAACAAACCGAAAACACTTAAAATGGTGTCTTATGTTTCCAAGTAGATAGTAAGAACATGGACCAGCTGCTTTTAGTGTCTTTAGTGTTGATAACAGTCTTGCAATATTCAAATGTTGTGCAAAGCACTGTATATATCTTAACTCACTTGTAGTTAAATGAATTCTACCCACAGTAAACTAAGTTATAGGAAGTTCAGAGGGTTGCCCAAGAAAGAATAGCATTTATTGTTTACCTCCCACAGAATGGACTTCCTATCACGCATTTTGAATGTATCATCATACTTGGGCCACACAGTCATACTGCAAAGTAGAGTCTAGTACCTACACTACACGGCTGAGGATGCTCAGGCCAGGAAGGGCAGTTAGCACCAGCATCACTGAGGAGAGGAGCCGATACCTGAACCCAGGCAGGGCCCCTACACAGCGTGAGGGCAGAGAGACTCTGCTGCAGTGGCGCCTTCCGACATCCTCATTGCCGTCCAGTCTGACAGATGAACCTTTGACATTTTTTGCTGAGAAATCTGTGCCTCTGTCTTAAAACCCAACCGTCTGTACATCTATGTCAACTTATAAAAACACCACTTTAATAATTCATTATCTTATGACTCAAGAGCACAGAATCCAGAAATATATAAAGAAAGATTATATACTGTAGTATATAGTAGGTAGGGTGAAGATCAGCTTAATATCTGAAAATCAAGTAATGAAAGATGCCATGTCAATAGACCAAAGACACAAAAAAGATAACCTAATAGGCCCAGAAAAGCTGTTAGACAAAATGCAACACTCCTTTATTGATAGGAGCACTCAGACTATCAGTATGAATCTTACTTGACTTGATGAGACATCTATTCTAGAAGTCCTACAATTATCATCATAGACCGGGAGCTACAAGGACTACATTCTGTTCTTTCTGTTTTCATCAGCATTATATGGAGAATTAGGCAAAGCAATGAAATGTGAGATGAGACAGGGGAGAACAGGCACCCTGTTCAGGTCAGGGAAGTAAATGTGTCATGATGTTGAATATTAAGAATGCTGAGCCTCTTGTTCCCAATCCTGGGTGACCTGACTTTGATCACTAGGACCTACATGTTGGAAGGCCTAAGAGAACCAATGCTCTCAAATTGTCCTGATAGTTCCTGACATGCATGCGAATGTGCGTGCTCACACACACACTCACACACATACACACTCACACATGTGCACAACACTAAATAATTGGATAGATGGTTCGTAGGTAGGTATATAGGTATATAAATAGATAGATAAATAGATAGATAGATGATTGATTGATAGATGATTGATACATATAGTTTTTAAAATCATGAATCAAAATATAAAAGCTGTGTGAACTAATAAAAACAGCTTCAACCAGTTTGTAATAAAAGAGATCACATAGTCATTTGTACCTCATGTAGTAGATGTGAATCAAACAAACACAAAAATTTAGAAAAACATTTTAATAGCATCAAAAAATGAGAAAAATACTTAACAAATATATAAAGTTGAGTATATAGCTCAGTGGTAGAACATGTGTTAGGTTAAAAAACATGTGATAAGTAAATATCCAGGCATGGTAACACATGCCTTTAATCCAAGCACTAAGGGAATCAGAATTGGGTAGATTTCTGAGTTCAAGGCCAGCCTGGTCTACATAGCAAGCTCCAGGCTAGCCAGGGTTGTATACACAGTGAGACCCTGCCTCAAAAGAGTAAAATTATAAAATCAGTTCCTTGGCTGTACCAGCCACATTTCATACGCTCCACAGCCACACGTGGCTGGTGCCTGAAGCACAGCCCAGTGCAGACACAGCCCATTGGCAACATCATGGAGACGCCCCCTGGATACTGGAGCTTTAAGGACAGACTCAGCCCAAGGGGCAGTTGGCAAGGGTATCACTACAGATGAGTGCAAAGAGGACACCCTTTGCACTAAATGATGTTTAAATAGCTAAAATCCATATCTGAAAGAAGAAAAAAAGGAACACTCTTGATTCCTACCCTTCTTTATAGACAGAAATCACCCCCACGTGGGTTTCAAAATCCAACGTAAGATAAAGGTGTTGGCTTTTCACCAGTGCTGGCAGTGGAGGAAGCAGCCAAACCCGGCTGACTCCCGTTGCTACACATGATTTAATGCTAACAGTTTTGTGGGCATGACTTATCAGACTAAACATTTTTGGATTAAAAGGAGCCAGAAGTGAAAGTAACGTACTGCATACTCTCTGTTCACATAGAGTTCAAAAGCAGGCAGAGGGCATCTTTGCTGTCCAGAGATGTCACAGGTCCCTTGGAGAGAGGGGGGAGCACCTGGAAGCGCAGCCACGGGTCCCGACACCCTGGTGATGCTCAACCGCCTGTCTGTCCAGCTGCGCACCTGTGACCTGCACTATTTTCTCTACAGGGCTGTAGACGTGTGTTGATAAGAACTCCTTTCTTTAGCACTGAAAAAAAAAAAAAAAACAGTTCTTGTTGAATAAATTCTTCACAAAGATGAAGTTTTTTCAAGAATTTTTAGGTGGTACAGGACTCAGAGGAATGGGGATATTCTGATAGGAGAGCCACTTGCTGTGTTGGAAAAGCATGGACCTTCAAGTGGTCAGTTCTAGACACAGACCGCAGAGGAGCTCCAGCCCTTGTGTAAGAAGTACGCAGCAGTACTCATGTGGGGCAATCAATACCACACACAAAATGAAGTGGGCTGAGAACATCCACAGAGAAACAGATTAACATGCTGAGGTATGTTGTAGAGTGAATTTAAACAGTGAAGAGGAATACGTGCACATATATAATTACAGAACTCTAGAGCGGGAATGATAGTTATAGCATGTGTATAATAACACCAGTGTATAAGGTCTGACACAGTGCTGTGCATATTCCTCAACACGCACACACATGGGCCTGCACTTTGAAATGGCTGAGGATCCCTAGAAGCTATAGGAGCAACAGCATGTGGAACAGACAACTGAATGAGGACAGAGGGGACTTCAACTTGATCTTGTTGTCCAGCTTCTTTTGTTAAAAAAGCCACGTGGTGCTGGGGGTGGCTCTGTGGGTAAAGGGTGCCTGCCGCCAAGCCAGACAACCCAAGTTCAATCTCCTGGCTCCACATGATGGAGGGAGAGAAATAACTCTTTCAAGCTGTTCTCTAACCTCCACATGCCACAGTGACACACACACACACACCTGTGCACACATATGCACGCACACAAGCACACACATACACGTACACACAAAAAGTGTATATAAAATAAATAAAATGTAAGAGCAGTTTTTGAAGGAAATGTGGCAAACTATTAACATCTGTTCACATGGTGACGGTCCTAGGGAGTTAGTATCCTTTGACATGTTCTCTGTGTTCAGTCACTCAAAAAGGGAAAAAGAAAGTTGAGATAATCGTATCATTCATCATTTAGTCTAGACTTGTTGCTTAGATATTTTCTGCTCCTGTTTGTTTTAAGAAAAACATATATATATATATATATATATATATATATATATATATATATGTAAGTAGTGCTGAGATAGCAACTCCCTCCCTTCTGTTTATGTTCACAAAATCATGCTTGTTTTATTTAATACCCAAAATGTTTGATATTGAAATGTGCCCTTTATACAAATTCATGAGGGAGACGAGAGGCTTCACAGTTTTATCACAGCCTGTGCGCCATGAACCCCCTTCCTGTGATGCACATCTCCACCTGTCTCCATCACTAGAAGCGTCCGTTTGTGTTACAGCCAAAATATTTGCAAGCAAAGAATCGAGAAATTAGCCAGGTTTTCCTTGTGGGGGCCCACTAAGACTGAAACCGCTGATGTGTACTGGATCGGTGCCCAGACTTGGAAAGACTGACACGGGACAGGGCTTTCACCTTTTCTATGGCCTGCAGAGCCTGTGCCAAACCCTGCTTCAAATCCAGGGAGCCCTGAAGCTCTGTAGGGCATGGCACGGCATACCAAGTTTTGTTGTCCTTTGACTGGCCTGGTCTTGAGCTCCCACCTGCCTGCCGTTCATCTCCTCGGTGGTGTGTGGACTTCCTTGTTCTGGTCTGTGCTCTGGCAGGTGCTGGGGCCTTGACCATGGTAGGCAAGGGCTCTGCAGCCAAGCTCCACCTCCAGCTGTTTTGTTCCATTGCCTTTTGAGTCTGCACTTTTCCAGGCATAACCACGCACTTACTAGCCTGCCTACTTGTAATAAAACAAGGGGACCTTCTGAAATATTCTCAGGATAACTGCCTTGACTATATTTGAAAGGTTAAGGGAGAAATGTGAACTTAGACTAAATAGTGTTCAGTGAGGTCCAAAAGTTGAAGCTTATAGGTATGTAAATATGTACTTGTGGTCATGAGTACACCCATCCCTTGTCATCACGGGTCAACAAGGTCCTCAGCTAAAGGACTTCACCTATCTCTGCAGATGAGAGAAGAAGTTAGCCAGAAAGGACAGACTGAGTGTGCCCAGCTGAGACTCTTTCCTGGGTCTAAGTTGAGAGCCAGCATGTGTCCCAGATGTTTGCAGTCTGAGTCTCACCGTGGGCTGTAAGGGAGCCCTGAGACTGCCCATCAGTTCAGTCACTGTAGTCAAATGAAAACCAAGGGCCAGCTACCAGCACAGCTCTCTCTACTGTGACCCGAAGCCATCTTCTCTAGAGGCAGTTTCACCAGTACAGAGGTGATAATTAAGCTCGGTCTATCTGGCTCTCACTCTGAATGGGTTCTAATCTGGAGAGGAGGATGAATAGTAATAACTGCCCCCTCAGAAGCTTGATCAGCTGCTATAAGACCTTCAAATGATAAATTAATATAACCCACGTGTCTTAGTTAGGCTTTCCTTTGCTGTGAAGAAACGCCCCGACCAAGGCGACTGTATAAAGGACATCATTTCATTGGGGCTGGCTTACAGGTTCAGAGGTTCAGTCCATTATCGTGGTAGGAAGCTTGGCAGTGTGCAGGTAGGCATGGTGTAGCAAGAGCTGAGAGTTCTACATCTTGATCCAAAAGCAGCAGGAGACTGTGTTCCTGGGCAGCCTGGAAGAGGCCCCCTAATTCCACTCTGGGGAAAGCTTGAGCATTAAAGGCCATCCCACAGTGACGCACTTTCTCCAACAAGGCCGCACCCCCTGATAGTGGCAAGCCTTCAAATGCTTAAGTCTATGGAGGCCATACCTTTTCAAACCACCACTACTTTATATGCTCAAACGGTTCCTAGACCCATAGTTATTCTGTGGAATAGTTACAAACCTTGCTCACCGATGTTTAAATTTCACAAATGGTTTAAAAGGAAATGTATCTGTAGTTTTTTTGTACTGTGCTTAACCTCTCCTAGCTTTATAGATTATAAAATGTGCACTTTATAATTTTATATACTATCTGCAAAGGTACAACCATTCACAGAAAATGTATTTCAGTTACACATTAAGAAGAAGAAGAACACACATGTTCTTGCACGCTCACGCGTGTGCGCACACACGCACCACACACTCGTGCTCGTGCACACAACCACTGCCCGGCTCAGTTGCTGTAACAGACACTGCTGTGCACATGGCTCTGAATGTTGGCGGGAGGCAGTGATTTTAAGGATGGATTAGCCTTCTAATCTCCTTGGGATTTCCTTTATATTTGTGGTGGTTTATGACTGACATCTAATGTAACTACCCTTTCTGTTTGTATTTAATAAAAGATTCGTTTCTGTGGCAGGACACACATTTGTACTCTGGTGTTGAACAAAGGCTACTGTTCTACAAGAAGGGTATAAAATGTTGATTTACAATGACACAGGCCAATAACAGCAATCTAATTCTTCCAAACTATTTCTTCCCAGGTCCTGGCAAGAACATGACTCCAGCAAAGAATGATTCTTTTCCGCTAGAACATTCTGCCTTTAACACGTCTATCCATGCTGGGATCAGATACAAAAATTGGAAACTCCTCACGGGCCACCCAGGTAGACTGCTTCGCTCCCTTCCTGTGGCCACCATGGTAGGGCAGTGTCCCCAGTCTGTCCTCCGGGCCTTCATTCCCTGGACCATGTCCATAGAAAGGGAAGTCCTTATCACTGTTCTAAGCCCTTCTCCTTGCCTAGCCAGCTCCTCAAGGCTCCCTGCCAACCCCTCCGTTTGCTTAGACATCTGAACTGTCAACTAGTCCTTCAGATCTTTTACAGTCCCTGCAGATCTTAAGGAAGCAGCTATCTGCTTGTGGTTTCATGGCCTTCTTTTAAGCCTCTGTCTGGTCCATATTACACAACTTCTGTTGTCTGCCTGAGTAGACTTCCCACCAAACAGAACAGTGAGAGAATGCTCACCAAAATGAGAGCTGACTCACTTTTTTTTTTTTTTTTTTTTTTTTTGTAATATATCTCCAAAGCTACAGGGTAGAGGAATGGCTTCAGCTGCCCATTCTGACCCTCCATCTGAGTTGATGTTTGTTGTTGTTGTTGATGATGATGATGATGATGATGATGATGATGATGATGATGTCATCTGTAGTTGGGTAAGAGGAGAAAATCCGACTTGGGTGCTTCATAAACATATGGATTTTTAGACATGTGTGACTGTCGAATACAGCACACCCAGCCAGCTGTAGCTCTGCACGGGTTCTCTGGCCGGGGAAGGGTCGGCTTCCCTTGCCCCTTCCTTAGCGTCACTGTTTTGTAAATATGGGATATTTACACAGGCTCTGATGCAGTTTAGCGATGCTTAGTTCATGAGTGTTCTTGGTGTCTATCATGACAGTTCATTGTTTGGGACCGCCCCATGCATTGCAAGAGGATTACTGTGCTGATGCTTGACAGCAGGAGTACCCTCATTGCCCCAGCCATTGTGACAACTAAGACCCTCGCCCTGCTTCTACCCCACACATAGTTCTTAATGTCCCTTGTTGTAAAGCTATAGGATCTGGATCATCATGGCATGGAAATCATATTCTGAACTCAACATCAGAAGGCACATGGTTTTTGTTTGTTTCTTGATGTACGACCATACCCACAAAGCCAGGAAGCCTTGTCCCCAGATTCCTGAGATTAGAACCCAACAAGGGTACCCTCTCCACACACACTAATGTTTAATTTCTTTGCCAGGCTGTGGTTACTGGTTCCCGCCTCCATCTCTATCCAACCTCTCCGAGATACCTCCAGTGGACCCACCAACCAAGACTCTCTGGCTCTTTGATATCGATCAGGACCCTGAAGAAAGACATGACATGTCCCAGGAGCACCCCCACATCGTTCAGAGCCTTCTCTCCCGCCTGCAGTACTACCATGAACATTCTGTACCTTCTCACTTCCCACCCTTGGACCCCCGCTGCGATCCCAAGGGCACTGGTGTATGGAGCCCCTGGATGTAGAGCTCTGGGGGAGGGGGGCTGAAGCCCATTTCTGGGCAGGTTAGACCTCAGGCCCCTACTCTCCTGGCTTCTCTTCTTTATCATCCCCCACCCTGTCACCTGGCCCTCATGCTACATAACCCTCCAAAGGAGTCCAATTTCAACCCACAGTACATTTTAAAAGCCAGTAAACTCTGGAAGGATCCTGGTGTCGGGTGCAGTTAGTGTCTGGGGGCCAGGGTGGCCGGGTTCAGCCTGCCTCCTAAGCTGCAGACGCTGGGAACTTGACATAGGAAGTTATCCTTGTGTCCCGGAGCCCTGGACAGCTGGCTCGTTTTGCTTCACAAGTCAGCTATTAGAACTCCCTCTTCTAATAACCAGCTTTATTGGCAGGACACATTTCTTATAACAAAGGCAGGGAGCAAATGATTGCTAGTGGTTCTGTTGGCTGTGAGGGCTCCCTGTCTGTGAGCTCTTCCACATCCATGACCCTGACCCTGACCCTGACCCTGACCAGTCTACTCACTCATCTTCCTGTGGAGCATCCAGCCCATTGCAGTAAGCCAGCATGGAGGCATGTCTGTGCCTTGGTTTTGGTTTCCACGGTAACTAAATGTGTTTTTATCCCCCCACCCACTATTGCTCATTCTGTCCAGACTTCTGCTAACCAGCTTGCGTGGTTCTGTTCCTGTCATACCTTTGGACTTCACTGTCCTGTGCCTGAGGTCTCTTTCCCCTCTGCTCCACCCATTCTGAGCTTTGGGATAGCCCTAAGCCCTGCCCAGCGGAGGTGGACTGGTCATTCTGTGTCCATGCTAATGGGAGTTGTGGGTCTGTGGCATCTGCTAAGGAGGTTTATTCACAGTTGCATGGGATCCGTCAAGACTGTGGCTAGATCTCCCACTATGCCATGGTCTATGCTGTTTTCTCAAGCAGTGGCAAGAAAGGCCAGGCTACCCCCTCTTCTCCCTGAGATGACGGATGGAGCAGTCTCAGACAGGAAGTGGCCAATGTCTGGAATGTTGGCCTCAGTAAGGCAGAGGAGACACCGTCCACGTCCCTTTCATTCTCTGTTTCACTGCCCTGTTCTAGGGCTCTGGATTCTGGGCCTGGAGAATGAGGACACACTATTTGACCTTCAGCTCTTTCTCAGACAGACCCTCTTACATCCTACCTACGTGAGTCCGCCAGATTCTCAGCAGGGAGTGTCAAACCCAGTGGTACTTCTTATTAGCACCTCTGTCTCATTCACAGTTTATCACCAACAGCAGCAACTATGCCTGCAACATAATAGATAGCCAATACTTTTTTTAAAAATGAATGAATGAACAGAGTAAGCAAGTGTCACCGTGGCATTCACTAGTCCAGTGAGCTGACTGTAAGGGCAGTATAAATATCCTCCAGCCCTTACGATTCTGTCCTCAAGCTGTCCCCTCCCACCTCTGCGCTGGCGGGAGAATGATCTGTATATGATGGCCTCTGCAGGTAGACAAAAGAGAATTCTGCTTCCCGGGAAGTCTCCTTTGCCAACAATCTCCATTTCCATTTCTTCAGTGCACACTAGAAATTAAAACCACCCAATAATATGATGTGTACAGTCATCTTCAGTTCAGTAGCAGCATCTCCTGGTCATTAATATTCTGTATTTTATTATGGTAAGAGTATTATAAGAAAACGGTACTGTAGCTAATGACATCTTTTACCAACCTTTGCCCAACTGGGCTGGCACACAGCCTACCATTAGTCCACTTTTTACTCCAAAGACTGTGACAGGGCCTGAGTGGCATGAGTCTGAATACTCCTCCTGTGTCCTTCTCCTGCAGCTATATGTGGACTGAAGGTCCCTACTTCATAACACCTACTTGATCTTTCCTTAGTGTTCTCAGAACAGCTGTCCTCAGTTCCAGCTGTGAATGTGGGCAGTGTTTGGAACATTAACACAACTAACGGATTTAAGGAGACTTTCAGAAAGTGATTCTTAAAAATAACTGGAGGTTTTGTCTGATAAAACAAATAGAATGGAATATGTCTCAGATAATATCTCATTGGATTTTCATGTTTTATATAAAAATAAAAGCTTGATGACCTATTTTTAGAGAGGTTAACATTAGTTCTTTCCAATTTTGTTTAACCTTGAAGATTTTATTTAACTTGTAAACTTACTCCTTCGTTATGACATGATTGTTCCAGATTTGAGGGACAAAATAAAATTAAATCTTTCTAAAACTATGTCAGCCTTGGACATGGGGGTCTCTCCTTGTGATGGTTGAAAGTTCGGGAGCTTGGAGCAGTGATAGTTGAATGTCACGGATGTACCCAAGGTGCTGGTACGCTTTAAGGCAAGGAAAAGGCAAGACTTGTGTGATAGAAGCATGGCCACGTTGTTTGGAACTTGCCAGTTTTATATTATGTGAATTATATCTCAACACATATGTTACACAAATATAGTAAAAATAGTAGTTTTTGAGCCGGGTGTGATGGTGCACGCCTTTAATCCCAGCACTCGGGAGGCAGAGGCAGGTGGATTTCTGAGTTCGAGGCCAGCCTGGTCTACAAAGTGAGTTCCAGGACAGCCAGGGCTATACAGAGAAACCTTGTCTCAAAAAACCCAAATATATATATATATATATATTAGTTTTTTAAATGTTAGAGCCACTGAGATTGCTCAATGGATAGATAGCTTACACTACAAGATGAACACCTGACCTCACAGAAGGATGGAGAGAGAGGACTGACTCCAGAGATGTGTCCTCCAACATCGGTGCCATGTCATAAACACCTCACGTCATACACACATACATAATGAGAGACAGGCACGTGCATGAATGTGCATGTAAGTACCAGAGAAGCCAAAAGATGTGAGGTCCCCTCGAACTGGACAGACAGCTGTGAGCCTTCTGCCTTAGGTGGAGAAGCTGAACCTGCGTTCTCTGGAAGATTGATACGTGCTCTTCTTAACAGCCACACCATCACCCTACATACATTTTTTGTCTTCTTTACAGGATTCATTAAAGGACCAGCTCAAATATCCATCAACACATACGTTGGTAATAAAATATCGTATATATGAAGCAGAGTGTCTTCCAGTTACAAAAAGAAATGGGTGTTTTCATACATTCTATAATTTGTATTAACTTTTATCTTAGTTAGGCTTTCTTTACTGTGAAGAGTCACCATGACAACTCTTCTAAAGGAAAACATTTCATTGGGGCTGGCTTAAAGGATCAGCGGACCATCCATTATCCTCCTGGAAGGAAGCATGGTGGCCTGCAGGCAGACACGTGCTGGAGAAGGAGCCTTAAGTTCTACAACTTGATCCACATGGAGCAGGAGGGGACTGTGTGTCACACCGGGTGTAGTTTTGAGGCCTCAAAGCCCGCCTCCACAATGACACACTTCCTCCAACAAGGCCACGCCTCCTAATAGTGACACTCCCTATGGGCCACACATTCAAACAGATGAGTCTACAGAGGCCGTTCCTATTTAACCCACCACAACTTTGAAAACATTACGCTAAGTGGAAGACATTGAGCATGAAGGACAAATACTGCGTAATCCCACTGGCATGAATTATTAAGAACAGGAAAATACAGGGCCAATGAGTAAGTAAAGGCGCTTGCTGCTGAGGCTGGCGACCTAAGTTCAGGCATCAGGTGGAAGGAGAAAGCTGACTGACCCCACAACTGATCCTCCGCCCTCCCCATGCCACTGAAGGGACTCTGGGCAGCGTGGGTGTGGTGAACATGCCTCTGGCAGGCCTTGCCCTTCTCTCTCATTCCCTCTGCCTTGCTAAATGACATTCCTAAGGCTAGCCCCCAAGGACTGTTCTCATATTTGGCCACTTCCTCCTCCTGAAGCTGACTGCCAAGATGCGGCTATCAAAATACGGAAGTTCAGCAATCAAAATCCCACTTTGGTTCACCTAGTTAAGATGCCAATTAAAATTAAACACCTCATCCTAATGCGGGTTTCCCCTTTCCCCTTTATAAACCACCATTTTCTCATGGGTCTCCTCCCTATCCTGAGGCAGTCCTTTGTCCCCACTCCAGGACAGATGCCCCTCCCTTTGTCCCTTGTACCTTCCCCTTCTCCCTCATTCTCTCTCTCCTACCCTTGTCTCTTATTCCTTGCCCTTGTCCCTCTGGAAGAAATAAACCTCTTTTGGCCTGAGAACTTGGTCTTGGGGGTTCTGAGCCAATATTGGTCTCTTCAACCACAGCACACTAGATAAATAAATGTATTAAAAAAAGAAAGAAAGAAAAAGTTTCAAAGAACATGCAGATTCAAATTCATAGAGGAAAAAAAGACCTATTACTGAGGTCTTGGGGGTGGAGAGTGGGAAGACACTGCCCAGTGGGCCCAGGATTTCTGAAGAAAGTTTAGAAGGAGGTAGTGATGTCATTTACCTAACATTGAATGTAACCAATACACCATTGATGGTGTCTTAGTCAGGGTTTCTATTCCTGCACAAACATCATGACCAAGAAGCAAGTTGGGGAGGAAAGGGTTTATTTGGCTTACATTTCCATAC